>NC_022013.1:65331175-65332437 GCF_000317375.1 Microtus ochrogaster | reverse complement strand
TGCGCCACCACCGCCCGGCTGTAGATTATTCTAGAAGTGTGGGACCTCTAGAGGCAGGTTTCCTCTTGTCTTGATTGGTATCATATTCCCCAGTCTAGGAGAGAGCTTGCCCTATAACTCATATGGAGCCAGGGAACACACGAGTGACCAGTATCAGGGTGCAGGACTTCGTCTGCACCTGTGGGTCCAGACTCTGAGCTCGGAGTAGATGTTCCTGAAGTCAGAGTGGGTGGGGGCAAGTCCCCAGCTGCCCTTCTGCTCCTCACCTGTCCAGGGCCCACGTAGCTGCAGAGAGCATCCACATGACAGCCACCTCGAGTGTCCAGCCCACATTCATCAATGGCCACACACATGCGGCCATCCCCACTCCAGCCTTTGTGGCAAACGCAGCGGTGGGTGCCCAGGTCTCCAGGGATACATTCAGCCTGTGTGGGTTATGAATAAGTGGCTCCGGGTACAGGGCCACGGGTGGAGGCCAAGGAGCCCCATCCTGCATCTGGGTCAGAACACTAGGGAAAGGGTAAAGAGAGGAACTGACATTCTCTGAGCAGCCACCACGGTCTGGGTGTGAGCAGGGATTGCTGCGTGTGCAGGAGAAGCCATCACCTTCAAAACCATCGAGGCAGATACACCTGGGATAGAGAGGAGAGGCCCACTTGAGCTTGGGGAAGAGGTTGGAGAATTATGGCAGGACACAGAGGAAGGCAGAGTCCTCACCTGGCCTTGCCCTCCTGACTGACGCAGCGAGCATGCTGGTGGCAGAGCTGAGCCAGCCCTCCGGGACTGCAGTGTCCCATGGACTCATTGCAGAAGCGGCCTTGGAAGCCAGGGGCACATGTGCCTCTCTGGCACACTCCTCCGCTGCCAGGACGGTTGTCACACAGACCGTGGACACAACCACAGTCTATGGGGAAGAAGTGGGAACAGAGAAATTGGGCAGGAAGTAGGACTTGATGCCAGCCAAGATTGGTTTTGCAAAGGGGCTGGGGAATGGAGTGGCTAAGAGACTTGATTTTGTTATTTGACCCTCTATTAGGGTCCCTAAATCATAGCTCATTCAAACTCGAAGAGCAGATAAGCAAACTATGAAGGAGGCCATTTTTTTGTTTTTGTTTTTTTCTTTATTAAATATTATTTATTTATTATGTATACATTATTCTGTCTGTTTGTATGCCTAAAGGCCAGAAGAGGGCACCAGACCTCATTACAGATGGTTGTGAGCCACCATGTGGTTGCTGGGAATTGAACTCAGGACCTTTGGA
>NC_022013.1:65322014-65331010 GCF_000317375.1 Microtus ochrogaster | reverse complement strand
ACAGAGATCCGCCTGCCTCTGCCTTCCGACTGCTGGGATTAAAGACGTGCGCCACCACCACCTGGCATCTGTTTTTATTTTTTTTCAAGACAGGGTTTCTCTGTGTAGCTCTCTGGCTGTCCTAGAACTCACTCTGTAGACCAGGCTGGCCTTGAACTCAGAGATCCATCTGCCTCTGCCTCCAGAGTGCTGGAATTGAAAGTAGGTGCCACCATAGCCTAGCTTTGAATTTTTAGTCACATCATTCTAGCTGCTCTGTCTCCAATCCCACAATGAGATAGTCTTGTTTAAAACGTGCTTGCTTTAAGGCATGGTTTTCTTTTGGTGAAAAGGCAGTATCTATGACTGTTCTCCAATTGGCACTACTTCCTGGGCCAGCATTCTGCTTAGGGCCCTCTTCCTCCTTGGGAGCCCTTAGTCACCTTCGCTCCATTAAGAGCTTCTTTCTCTGGGAGGTGGCCTGGGCCCGGTCACTCACCCTCCTGGCAGTGCTTGCCGTGCTTGTTTGGGTTGGAGCAGACATGGCAGGCAATACCCTTGTAGTCTGGAAAGCAGAGGCAGGCTCCATTGCCCTGGATGCCATCGCTGCACTGGAAGATGGCAGGCACAAAAGGGGTCAGTCAAGGACATGGTCACCACAGGCTCTCCCCCTTGACCCTCTGAACCTCCCTTCCTGGTGGGCTCTGAACTGCTGTTCCCCGAGACCTCACCCTGTAAGAGACCTCCAAAATCACTTAAGCTGCCAAGCTGGCAGATAGCTACTGAAGGCACACAACCTTTTGTTTTGTTTTGTTTGGTTTGGTTTTTCGAGACAGGATTTCTCTGTGGCTTTGGAGCCTGTCCTGGAACTAGCTCTCGTAGACCAGACTGGACTCGAACTCACAGAGATCAGCCTGCCTCTGCCTCCCAAGTGCTGGGATTAAAGGCGTGCGCCACCACTGCCCAGCGGCCCCGGAGGTTTTATGTGTAACTCAGACAGTAACTCCCGAGTTCTTCTGTGCAGGCATTAAACACTCAGTGCAGCACTGACATCTCAAAGTGTCAAAAGCAGAATACTGGCATTTGGGCGTGGTGGCACACACCTTTAATTCCAGCACTCGGGAGGCAAAGGTAGGTTCTGTGGGTTCTCCAGGCCAGCCTGGGATATAGAAAGAGTTCCAGGACTGCCAGGGCTATATAGAGATCCTATCTCAGAAAATAATTTTGTGTGTGTGTGTGCACCTGAGTACAGAAACCGGTGGAGGCCAGAAGCACTGGATTATCAGGTGGTCATGAGCCACCTAACATGGATGTTGATAACCAAATCAGGTCCTCTGCAAGGGTAGCATGTGCTCTCCCCACTGAGCCATCTCTCTAGACCCGAGAGCAATAATTTCCAGGGAAACAGTTTGGTCCAACATCAACTACTTAAAGTGGGGAAGGCGAGACAAGAGAGAGTCAGGCCTGGTTCTGACACTGCCAGCCAGGGAAGGTATCAGCCTCATGACACCTACCAGGGTGGGGACTCACATTGCCTTTGCCATAGCAGGGGTTGGAGAAGCCCCCAGGACATTGTGTGCAGTCAGGCCCAAAGAATCCTTTGCAGCAGCCACGTTTCTGGAAGAGACAGAGCGTATGTGAGCATCCAGGCCATACCAGATCCCACACAGGATGCTTCTGCTTGCTGGCCTCATCTCGAGAGCATAGGGATGGGTAGGAATCCCCCAGTGGCACCTCTTTAACCATTAGGATGTGGGGCGTAGCTCAGCAGCAAAGCACTTGCCTAGTATGTGAGGCTTTGAGTTCTAGTCCTACCACGGACACAAAGACGAACAAACAAGCAAACAAAAAACCCAACAAAAACCCTTCCAAACTAAACAAAAAGAATGCCTGGGAAGGGAAGCCCCCCCCCAACCCAACTTGGGAATCCCCCAAACAAAGAGGAAGTGGCCAGGGTCCCCGGAGAGTGTAGGCCTGCCCAGGCTCACTGTGATGGTCTGGTTGCAGTAGTGGGCACAGCCCTTCTTCAGCATGTTGAGTCCAGCTGGGTCATGGGTATAAACACACTCCTTGGGAAAGATATCCTAGAACATGCCATACGAGGTCAGTCAGCAGAGTAGGTGGGTTTAGGACATACTGAGCCTCCAGGTATGGTCTAGCCTCCCTGCCTCTACTCCCCACTGCAACTGACGTACGATTGGGATACTGGCAAAAAGGGATCCCCGAGGGCAAGGCTAGGGGTGCTCACCATTTTCACACTGTTTGGGGGGCATACACTGGCATTCAAGGCTTGGCAGTCCACACAAGTACCCTGGGAAGAGCAGCGCAGGGCAGAGAGAAAGGATCAGAGACATCAAGCAAAGATCCGAAGAAGGAGAAAGAGCCAACTGTAGAGAGGTCAGGAAAGGTGTTGGGAGGAAGCCTGTAGAGGCAGGTGGGCCATCAGGCTCCCCTCACGCAGGGTAGGCTTATCACCACAGCAGCTGATGGAATGAGTTGGACGCTTGTTGCTCTGATCTCTTCACCTATGTCCAACCGCCTTTGTGCCACAAGGCCCTCCCTCAGCAAGAGCTGAACTGTCACTGTACCATGCATTCAGAACTGTGAGCCAAAATAAGCCAGTCTCAAATATCCCATGATGGCAACCCAACCAGCGTTCTCTCCTGTCCATGTGCTAGGGGCAGGGATCTGGGTACAGGGTGAAGTCTGGGTTCAGGGCAGGGCTCACTGGCACAATCTGGTGCTGCTCTTCATCACAGTGCTGGGGTAGGATAGGCAGGATGGTGGGGGGCAGCAGGATGCCTTCCAGCATGTGGATCACACCGTTGGCAGCCAGCACATCCACTCTCCGCACAGGGATGCCCTCAGGTCCCAGCAGGATGCGCCCCTGCAACACAGACCCCATATGCCATCCCCAGCCGGCCTTTGCTGCTCTGTTTTTGTCTGCTGTGGCTTTACTTCATACTTGTGGGACCTATGTCTATTCTCCTAGCCCAGCTGGGACCTTGTCAAGTGTCCTGCCTATGCCCACTACGGTATTTGGAGCATGCTGTCAGGCATGAACAAGGCCTGCAGCCTTCTGATCCATGTGTGCACCTGTTCACAGATCTCACCTCCTCAGAGATATTCACAGTCAGGACCTGGTTGGCCATGGTGAGGACACGTCCCTTAGAGATGAGCTTCTCCACCGTCAGCTGGGGCAGGAAGACAGTGAGTGGTTTCAGATTGGATACTGGCCACACCTTGTACAGGTGATGCACAGTGACTCTGAGTCCCCAGAAATGGAGAAGGGAGGATGAGGACACTGAACCCCCAGAAAGATCAAAATCTGCAGTAGCCCCTGAAACGGGGGACACTGTGAAATACCTGGCCATGGTTGTAGATGTGGTACCGTACCAGCTCCTGAAGTTTGGAAAGGCCCTGGGGGGGGGGATCGATTGCTTGAGGTTGATGGGGGTGGGGTGGGGGTCTAGCAACCACAGCCCATAGCCCGTCTCCCCTTAGAGCTTACTGATGTAAAAAGGTAGATCAGTCGACCATCTCGCAGGCTGTCTACAGCGTCATTGCTTGGGGCAAAAACTGTGAAGGGCCCGGGCCCATCCAAGATGGATGGAAGTCCACAGTTCTATGACAGCAGAATGAAAAGTTTGGCTAGATCCTGGCCTCAGAGCTCCTGGCTCCTGCCACTGTCAGACAGGAGGGAGCTCCCACTGCTTAAGGGAGACATGAGCGATGCATTGGTCCATAAAGCCCCAGGATTGTGAGCCTCTAGGAAGATGAGTGCACAGACTCTGGGGCAGTGAGCTGTTCTGGTCTGGAAGCCCAGCTAGGGAGAGCTGCTTTCCCCAAGCTCACCTCCAGGATCGTTTCAAACCGCGTGAAAGCCTCTGTGGAAGCCAGGATCTCGCTGACAGTTTTCTGCAGGTATAAGGGCCATAGGGCAGGATGAGGCTACTTCAGCCTCGGGAGGAGGAGGAGCCATGCTTCCACAAGCCAGAGCAGCCTCATGCCTGGATTTAAACACCATCCCCTATGCTGGGCACAGGGTGGAGAAGAGCTTGCTGGCTCACCTTGGGGTCCCCTGGGAGTGGAGGGGGAAGCTGCCTCCGTAGGGCAGTGACCGTGTGGAACACCCCGTTGGCTGCTACATAGTTGGCCTTTTGGATGGTGAACGTCTGTTGAGGCTGGTCTTCATACTTATAGGTGTATCTCTGATGAGACAGACACAGGACCACGTCCCCTATGCCAGCCCTCTGTCCTGCAGCTCCTTCCCACCCCCGCACATTTGTCCCAGCTCTGTCATCCACCTGCCACTCCCCTGGAGGTCCCTGTCATACCAGATGGTTGAAGGTGATGGTGATCTCCTGGCCAGCAAGCGTCCACCACTTGCGGGTATTCGAGGGCCCTACATCCTCCAGGATGTGCTCCCCTGCAATAATGTGCTGTTTGCAGAGCTGCTGGGCGAGGGTCACCTGCAGGTACACAGGGACGGAGTGTTGGGTTAATCCAGACAGGCCAGCCCTCTGCAACTCCCCCTGCCTGAGTCACAGAGAGGAGAGGCCTTGCAGGTCTCTGTTTTCAGAGCATCATGTACAGGGAGACTGTGGCTTGCTCACATTCATGGTCCTGGAGGGGACGGAAGAGACGAAGAAGGACGGCACCAGTACAGTGAATGGACCCGATGTGGTAAGGATCTCCTGGCAGCCCTGCTCTGTAAGGGGGAGAAAGGTCATGTCAGAATAAACACGGGGAGCTCCAGAGGGGTGGGTCTAGATGCCTAGCGTGGGAAGATACACTAGTGCTGGGACCAGTTCCCACCGCTATCCTGGCCTCACCCAGTTCTGGGGCAAAGAAACAAGAGTCTGTGCAGAGGCTGGCCCTCCCTCCCAGCTCTGTGGGACTAAGGGGTATTGTCACAAGTAGGCTGAGGGACACATACCCAGCATGGCAATGGCCAGTTTCAAACGCGCAAGCATCAGGCCTATCTGATTGGCCCTCTGAACCTCATGGAGCAGGTGTCCGTAGCAGGCACGACCATCACCCACCTCACCATCCTTGCACACACAGCTGGAGACCCAGAGAGACTGGTCAGAGACATGATGGGCCATCCCCCTGGTCCTCCCCAGCCCTCCTTGCCGGGCCTCGAATGGAGGAATACAGCTGAGCACATTGCCTACTCCACCCTCCCTGCTCCATGCCCATTCCCACTTGACCCCTGTGCCCACCTGGTGGCCTTTCTATCAGCGGTCACCTGACAGGTGGCCGATTTGTCACAGGAATGTGGTTTGCAGAAGGCATAGCATCCCGCAGAAGCATCATTGTTAAGACTCATCAAACCTGGCTGGCATATGCAGACAGCCTGGGCAAATGGCAGGGCCAGAAAGGGGTGGAGCATCCACCAGTCAGAATTCAGGGAAACTGCTTGCATATGTCTCCCTCACACAGCCCTGCCACCCATCCTCAAAGACTAGGGTTGACATTCTCCCCGCATCTTATAAGTGGAGCATCTGGGATGACTTGCTCCAAGTGGAAAAGCAGGTGTCCTAGCTCACCTTGCCTGGATCCTTGTACAGACAGAGGGTAGAGTTGCTGGGGCAACCACCAAAGTTGGTGATGCATGGGTCCAGGGGCAGACACACTTTGCCATCACCGTGGTAATTCTCTGGGCAGTGACACTGAGCCTGCCCCTTGGGATTCACTGAACATCGGGCCAGTGGGGAGCAAGGAGACAGCTTACAAGGGTCACGAGCTGCCAGGGCAGAGAAAGCCTGAGTGAGTTGAATTCCAGGAGCCTTCTCATCATGGTTTCCATCAGAGAAGCCCCAGGCCTTCTGCCTTTTAGGGACAGGTTTTGTTTTGTTTGTTTGGTTTGGTTTTTTTGTGCATAAGTGGCCAGACTGCACGTTCTGGTACAAAAGGTTCCCTTCCCAGTGCCTCCCACCCACTCAGCTCTCCAAGTCCCCTGCCTCCAGATCACAGGCTTACCAAGACAAACGCTGCCCTGCTGAGTGTATCCGGGTAGGCACTTACAGGTGGGTGCTTCTGCAGAGCACTGGGAATTCTGGGGGCATCTCAGGCCCTGGCAGACTGGAACCTCTGAGAGGAGAAGTCACCGTGGATGGAGGCTCAACCTCAGGTTGGGGAGGAAGGGCTCACAAAGCGCCATGCTCCGCTTGCTGTGTGACTCCAGGCAGCTGCCCCACCTCCCTGAACTTCCAGACACTGGAAGCTGAGATGACACACTCCCAGACCTCTAACAGGCTGCAGGCCGAGGTCCTGCTTCTACTCAGACACTATCTGGCACCCAGTTGTCCTCCCCTGCTTTGGCCACAAAGAACCTACTGTCCCTTCCAGACAGCACTGCTCACCTTGGTCACAGCGGGTGCCCGTATATCCAGCGAAGCACAGGCATTTCCCATCCCCCCGTGGCCCATCGTTGCACAAGCCGTGTACACAGCTGCAAACTGAGAGAGACACAAGAGCAAGTGGAACTCCAGCCTCGCCCAGGTACATACGAGAACATCACTTCCTCTCCAATTGTGTATTTGGAATGTAGGGACAATCTTAGGAATGCAGAGCCGTGGTACAGGATCGCAGGGAAAGGGGGAAGCCCAGAGAGAGCCAGGTGAAAGGGGGGGGGACATCATGGAGGGCTTCCTGGAAGGGGCTTCTGAGATGACAAAGAGTCTCAGGGCGCAAGGAAGCAAGGCAAGCATTCAAGGAGGGAAAGGATAGACTGAGGGGTTCAGAGGGGTTAAAGGCAGGCAGGACTGGCCTTACCAGGAGGCCCTGCAAGTTTACCTGATTGACAGTCAGGCCCAAATCTGCCTGGGTCTCGGCACTCCTGGCAGGCTGAGCCGCTGAAGTTTTCCTGTGAATGCACAAAGTCAGTAGGGTTTCCCCAACATGCCCACCTTGTCCCTGTTCAACCCTTACCTGACACACACAGGTCCCATTTCCAGCTATGCCATCCAGGCAGGTTCCATGGCCATTACACGGGGTCTCAGCACCTCCAGGGCACTCTGTGGGCCCCAAGAACTCAGTTTTTCTCTGAGAATAGTCCCCTTACCTCTTCTTCCGGTCCCACCCCCTGGACAGCTAGTGCTAGGGAGCCAGGGTGGCTTTCAATGAGCTGTCACCAGGCTGAGGGCAGTATAGGTTCTTCTCAGACGAGAAGGTGGGGCTGGGGCAGAGAGGGAGCGGAGCGGGCAGGCTGTCTCTTCCATACCATAGCACTGGGAACCCCAATAGCCGGGGCAGCAGGCCTTCTGCACCACGTCCTTCCAGCACTCCTGGCTACAGCCACTTAAGGAGACCAGAGAGCCCCCCAGCTGCACCTCATAGCTAGGAGAAAGAGGAGGCCGGTGGTGAGGTGGCGCATACTTCCACCGTCCTCACACTGAGCTTCAGGGATCATATCCACACACCTCTGGCCTCTCCATCTGGCCCATGGCCGAGCCCAGAGCTTGACATATAGTAGGTGCCCGGGAAGCCCCCTGGGTTACAGGTGTGCGGGTTAATGATACTTTGTCTGCCCCCACCTGGAGGTCAGTGAGGTTCCTCTGGGTCCCCTGCCACCCTTCTGAACGTGGGAAGGAAGCGGTGTGCCCATACCGACAGTCCAGGAGTATCTTCTCTGGGAAGTTCCGAAACCAGCCTAAGGGACACATCCGCTTCCTGACAGCTGCGCACGCGGTGCAGGGCGAGTGTGTGACAAACTTGGTCTTCACATCACAGCGTTTCGACCGCACCTGGGCCGTAGGCAGAATGCACAGTGAGGAAGGGGCCCAGACCCTGGTCTAGCCCTGAGTCCATACTGGCTACAGCAAGACCACAATTTCCCCTCTGTTCGGTGGGAACGAGGCCGGGGAAGGTCTTGAGAAACCTCCCTATGAGGAGTCGCTAATGCCACATCCTGTCTCCATGTCCATGGCTGAAAGTCTTCAGGACTTTATCTTCCGACAGGAAAATCGTTTCCATCTAAGGTGAGGTAGCCCTTTGCCAGCCTGGTACAGGGACAGGATGTGAAGCAGGGCCTGGTATACTTTCATTGCATAGAATTCCTTCTTGCCTCTTTAGTCCAGATAGACACACAATAAGCCTCACGCTGTTTGCAAGAAAACAGTGACTTCAGCTGTGTGTCATGGCGCACGCCTTTAGCCCCAGCACTCAGGAGGTAGAGGCAGGTGGATCTCTTTGAGTTGGAGACCAGTTTGGTCTGCAGAGGGAGTTCCAGGACAGTCAAGTCCACACCGCCTGGGGGTGGGGAGAATACAGTGACTTCATCTTCAGTCTGTCACACTAGGACAAGGCTCAAGCTTCCAGCCAAGCACCAGCCATGCCCTAAGCAGAGGGTCTGGCCTGTTATGTTTATGCTGGGCAACCCTGATGCTAGTCATGGCCTAAGGCCTCACCTGCAGATAGGGACCCAGAGTCCAGGCAACGACAGGCAGCAGGGGTAGCTGGCAGAACAGGACCCAGGATGTTCAATTTTATTTCTGCTAATAAAATACCCTGATAAAATACTTAGAGGAGTATTTCAGATCAGAATTTCAGGTTATAGTCCATCATTGCAGAGAAGTCGAGGCAACAGGAACTTAAAACAAGGGATACCACAGCCACAGTCTTTTTTTTTTTTTTTGAGACAGGGTTTTTCTGTGTAACACCCTAGCTGTCTTGGAACTAGTTTGAGGCTGGCCTTGAACTCACAGATCCACCTGCTTCTGCCTCCCCAGTGCTGGGATTAAAGGTGTGCGCCACCACCGCAGGGCTCACATCCACAATCTTATAAGCATAGGAGAGCCACAGCCAATGTCTTAGTGCTCAGAAACCCTGTGTAGGAAATGGTGCCACCCACAGTGGCTGGGCCTTCACATGTCAACTGACATAATCCACATCATCTTCCACAAACACACTCAGGCGAACCTGATCTAGGAATCCACAAACACACACAGGCCAACCTGATCTAGGAATCCACAAACACACACAGGCGAACCTGATCTAGGCATCCACAAACA
>NC_022013.1:65302467-65321914 GCF_000317375.1 Microtus ochrogaster | reverse complement strand
ACACAGGCCAGCCTGACCTAGGCATCCACAAACACACACAGGCCAGCCTGACCTAGGCATCCACAAACACACACAGGCCAGCCTGACCTAGGCAATCCTTCACTGAGACCCCCTTCCCAGGTGAGTCCCAGCTGTGCCATGCTGACTACTGAAACTACTCCCACGACTTGAACCTGAAGGTTGTAAGAGAGTTGGCCAGAGTCAGTGTCTGGTTGAAGGGGCAACAGAGCCAAGGCTGGGATGAAAGAGAGCAATGACCACGTGTGACCTGCACAGCAGCAAGAGATGGGGGAGCAGCTGGGGGCCAGGCTGACAACAGTCAGCTAAGCTTGGGTGAGCAGAGCTGGGGCTTTGAACTCAGAGATCCACCTGCCTCTGTCTCCTGACTGCTAGGACTAAATACATATACCACCACCATCACCCGGTAAATTTATTTCTTAAAGCTTTCATATATGTTTATATTGCATGTCTTATGTAGCCTCAGGCTGGCTTTGACTTTCTGCCCCTCCTACCTCCATGTCCACCTATTGTAAGTGTGAGTTACCACACTTGGCTTCAGTGAGTGCTTTAAAGGGGTACTGTGTAGAGACCTGAGTCCGGGCAGAGGTGGGGCGGGGCGGGGTGGGTGAGGGCATCACTTGAGGGTGTCATGCTGGTGGGGGTGGAAGGTGTGAAGAGGCCCTTCCTGCCTCCATCCTGTCGTCCCAGGCAGAGACAGCAGTCCTCCACTGACCTCCACTGAGGACACCTTTAGGGCCAAAGAGAAGCTACAGGCTGTACCCTGGAGGGCAGACCGAGCTCCTAGCTGTGAGTGACAGGCTCGGAGAAGGAACGGCTTGGAGAAGCCACATGTTCTCTTCTTGAAACTGCTGACCACACAGTACTGCAAAGGGGGTGCACCCAGAATCCCTCTCCTAAAATGAGCTACACATGAGTGACTTCCCAAAACCAGAGAAAAGGAAAAACACTTTCTTTGGGGGAGTACAAAGTCCCAGGCGCCCATCCCTGCTGCTGTGATTTCTGCTCAGCTCTGCGGTCTAGCAAGAGGGAAGTTACTCAGCACAACCTCAGAACTGGCTGTTTGGGTCCTGATGTTAGGTTTGGATTCGTCATCACAAAGTCCGTCTTTGCAGAACCAGGGCACAGCTGGGAAACTGAACGACTTAGGCTCAGGTTCAGGGCCTGTGCTGGCTGACAGCGGGGCCCTCCAAACCACTTGCCGAGGCAGAGGCAGGCAGAGGTTGCAGTGAGGCCGCCATTCGGATCCGGACACTAGGATGCTCTGCCGGGCTTGGGTAATGGGTCACTCAGAGTGAGGGAGGGCGGAGGGGGGTGGGGGAGCTGGAGCTTTGTGAGCGTGTGTGAAGTGGTGACGTGTAGATAAGCCAACTGCCAAATCAGCACCTCTCCCGGGACCACACCCTAGACAGGCATTCAAATCGGCCTTGATCCAGCTGAGAGGGATGGGGTTGGACTTCAGCTTTCTGGGGGGCACCTTGGGACCTGCTAGAGTACTCAGTTCAGGGTTGAGTTTACAGTATCTGTCTCCTGCGCAGGTGCTGCTGGGGAAGCCGAAGAGACATGAGCTATTAAGCCCAATAGTAAGGCGAAAGAAACTCCCCAAGCTGGGACCAAGGTCCTGAAGATGCTCTAGGTTGACAGCCTAGAACCTAAACCCCATAAGGCAGGAAGGGCTCCTGAGCTGTCCCCAGCCCCGCTCCTCTGGATTACAGGAGACTGGACAGAGCTGGGGGCTTGGCGATGCCCCTGCTTTTGTACCTTGACAGTGGACCCCAGGTTTATGCCGATACCAAGTAGTCCCTGGGCTTCTAGATGGACATATGCTAAGATCCTCCCCTCAGGGAGCTTGGGCGCCTCCACTTCCCAAGCCTGCAGTGCCAAGCCCTATTGCCATCATCTTCATTGGCTGTGTGACCCAGGGGTGCCTTTCCCCGTTCCTGGCTGCAGCGTGTGTCTCACGCTTATAGGATGAGTGACTGCGAGAGGAAGTCACACATTTCTACTACAGGGGCCTCAGGACCTCTTCTCTGGTCCAGGCTGGCTGGGCCCCAGTCCCAGAATTACAGACTCAGGACTGTCTAGAACTATACCAAGTCTGACAAAACAAACAAACAAACAAATAAATAAACAATCAACAAGCCCTCCAAGCTGAGGTCTCTCACTAACCTCTGTCCCCACTGCCCAGAACACAGGTGACAAGGTGATTTCCAGCCAGACACACCCCAGGAGCTGGTGGTTTTTCCACCATCATGCTCCCCCGGTGTCCCACCTGCCCCTCCCAGCCCTGGCCTGGCCCTGAAATCATTTCTCCCCCCATGGAACCACAGGGAGTGTAAAGACAGAGAGCCCCACGGCTACCTGGTGGCAGATCCCCTCTCTACCACAGGAAATTTTGAAACTGCTCAAGAAACAGATGAACTTGGTCTCACAAGGGAATCTCCCTTGTCCAGCTACAGATCCAAAGCTCAGTCTCTGCAGTCAGGGTATGGAGCTCTTCCCAAAGCCCAAGCAGCAGCCTCCCTACCATGGGATGGGGAGACTTAGGAACAGGAACAGCAGCCTGGCACTCTTGGCTGCAGGGACCTCTTATCCGCTCGGTGCACCCACATGGGGACTTGCAGGCCTGAGCAGGAATCACAGGCTGCGGTCTAGACTGTGGTTGTAGTGGGGGAAGCTTGTAGCCATCCTTCACTAGCCTTGGATGCCCAACAAAAGAACAGAACAAGCTGGCCAGAGGTTGTAAAGACTGAAGGGGCCATGCCCAGGGCTGGCCAGGGGCAGTTCTGAGACCTAAGACAGGCTCAGAGCTGGTCACAGGCACACGTGTGGCCAGGTTCTGAATGAGTCTCTCCAGTTAGAATTCCCAGAAGCTGGGTAGTGATCACATCTAAAAAGTCCCAGGTAAGGACCACATAGACGATGGCCTCAGTCTGGGTGGGGAGGCCAGGAGGATGGGGCTTGCTCTGTTCCCGCTCACTCACAGGCTGGGGAACCCAGGATGGCTGCCCATACATAGTACACAGTTTGTCAAACATAGAGGAGACCAAGCTGCTGTAGCCTTGAACTTCAGGTAGAACAGCCACAGACTTCAGCCTGGGGAGGTGGGACAACAGCCTGGCAACCTGGGCCCTCATGGACGTCAGACAGGTACCAGCTGCTTTGATAGCACCCACCCCATACACGCACCAGCTATGCACGCTCCCTCCCTGGTCCCTGAGACTGATTCCACTCACCCTCTGCCCTCCGATGAAGTTGGAGCCTGCCAGGCAGAAGATCAAAAACAAAAGGAGAATCCTGGATTCTGCCATGGTAGGCAGATCCGCTGTCTGAGAGAAAAACTGTGTGGAGACAGAAGTTGCAGTGGCAGGCCGTGCGTGAGCTCCAAGAGGCAGGCATGAGGAAGGAGGCAGGACAGGGTGGGTGAGCAGTCGCTTTAAAAGCTATCCGTCAGCTCACCCCCACAGGAACCCACCAGGATTTCCTCCTGCGTATCAGCAGCCTGCAGGCGGAAGGGAAGACGCTGGCCACTGACCCCCACGTGGACGACCTGGGCCCAGTTCAGGCCTTCCTGGCCCAGGATCCTGACATCACAGTCTGGAGGTCCAAAGCAACCATCAGCCACCTGCCTGGGGCCTAGGGGAGATTCTGAAGCAAATTCAAACACCGATAAACAATTTTCCTGCTTCTGTCAAGCCGGGTTTTCATTCAGAGCCTTTGGGGTTCTGGTGGCTGGCTTGGCTAGGAGGTAGTAGGGTGGCCCCTGTTCTGGGCTGGCTGCCCCTGGACCAGCTGCCTCACTCTTTCCCCCCAACATCAGTAGGGGGAAGTGTTAGGGCCAGGCTAGCCCCCCACATTGTTCTTCCCTCACCAGCCTGCACCACTCTTGGCCCTCATGGCCCCCACATCAGCCCGGCTCTACAGGTCCCCCTCCCCCGACTGCCTGCCCTCCCCCCACTGCCTGCCACACATCAATCCTTTCTATGCCTGTGGTGGGTTTCTGTGATGTCTCCAGCTCTGCTCAGATGTCAGAGGTGACTGACAGCCACAGCTCCACAGCCTAAGGAGTTTCTTTAATCTTTTAGGGATATCCACTTAGGCAAACCCGTAATTCATAGGTTCAAAGTAGAAAAGAATTTCAGGAGTGGCCAGTATGAACTAGAAGTGAGGTTTTACTAAAAAGTAGTGTTAAAGAATTACAGCACATTCAAGAACACGTGTGTAGGCTTCTCAGTCATCACTTACTAAAATACTCAAGTTTTTTGGGGTTTGCTTTTGTTTTGTTTTCCGAGACATGGTTT
The DNA here is from genome assembly GCF_000317375.1 of Microtus ochrogaster. Classification (NCBI taxonomy): domain Eukaryota; kingdom Metazoa; phylum Chordata; class Mammalia; order Rodentia; family Cricetidae; genus Microtus; species Microtus ochrogaster. The sequence goes on along the minus strand of NC_022013.1, from coordinate 65,317,595 downwards.
CTCTGCGTAGCGCTGGCTGTCCTGGAATTTGCTCTGAGGACCAGGTTCGTCTCAAACTCGGATATTCACTTGTCTCTGCCTCCTGAGTGGCGGGATTAAAGGAGTGCACCACCAACACTTGGCTTTAATGTGTATGGGGCTTTGACTGGACTTTTGTGTTTCCCACATTCCTGTAAAATTTTTCTATTCTGCTTCTTGGCCAGCTGGGGCTTTTCTCTTAAAGTAAGCTCCAGGGAGCCGGGTGCTGGTGGCGCAGGCCTTTAATCCCAGCACTCAGAGGCAGAGGCAGGCAGAGCTCTGCGAGTTCGAGGTCAGCCTGGGCTACAGAGTGAGTTCCAGGACAGGCTCCAAAGCTACAGAGAGAATTCCTGTCTCGAAAAATAAAACAAAAAACAAAAAGCTCCAGGGTACCTGCTGCTTCCCTTCCAGGCAAGTGTGGGGTCTGGTGTTGAAGCCATTGTTTGGACTAAAATCTCTTGCTGTACCCAAAAGACCAGGCACTTGGATCTCAATTGCAGCATGTGTAAGGGACCTTAGCTGCCACCCAAGCCTAATTTAAATGTTCTCTGTGCCTTTCTGTCTCCTCTAAGTCTTGTGTGGTTTGGGTCTGTCCAGCTACTGTTCTTCTCAGTGCTGCCTGATTAAAGAATTAGGTTTTCTTTGCTCTAATAAATTCTGCTACATTTCACTAGTTTACGGCTGTGTGTCGGGCTGCAGGTGCTTTGCTGTCTACACCCCAGCTCTGGTCTTCCTTTATATGACGGTTCAGAGCACTTCCGTGACCCGACCCCAGGCTTCCAGGCAACCCAGGGCTTGGTTTCATCCCCCTCAGCACTGGCCATCAGCGGCCACTGTCCTATTTTCTAGTTCATTTTTTGTAGCCCCTGGAGTGTCAGCTGAGAAAGAGCCGGGGTACCATCTTGGCCAGTACAGATGTGTAAAAGAGACACAGAATAAAATGAAGATAGTTGTTTTACTATTCCTGTTATTGTTAGAGGATGCAGGCTCAGAACCCCGGGGAGTTGAGCTGAGTTTATGCTTCGGATCCAGGCTCCCCCAGGAGGAGAGTGGGAGGCGCGGCTACTTGTTACTGCTCTCTCTTACTTGCTGTATTTTCTGTTTCTCCCTGGCCCCTTCCTCTTCCTCCCCTCTCTGAAACAAACTTCCTTAGAATTTACAGCATAGCTCAAACTGGTCTCAGACGCTTGACCTTCCTGGGATTATAGGCCTGAGTCACCAAGCCTAGCTTTTTAATTTTTTTTTTTTAAAACAAGGGTCTTGCTGTCTACTCCAGGCTGGCTGGGCTCTCACCATCCTGCCTCAGCCTCCTGCTTACATTAGGGTTATAGGTGTGTGTGTGGCCTTGTTGGAGCAGGTGTGTCAGACGCTCAAACCAGGCCGGTGCCTCACAGCTCTCCCTGATTCTGTGACAGATTTGACTCTCAATTGTCGCTAGCATACCTGCCTGCAAGCTGCTGTGCTTCCCGCCATGATGGTAGCTGTAAGCCAGCCCCAATCTAATGCTTCCCATTAGGAGCTGCTGTGGTCGTAGTGTCTCTTCGCAGCAATAAAACCCTAGGACAGCTGCACCATCACCCCCTTCCACTTGAGTGGATGCTGTGTGGTCCTGGCGCCCAGGGCCACATACTTTCCTGCTCTTCCTTGGCAGGTCCCATCCTGCCAGTGTGTAGGGCTAGGCTGGCCTTGGAGGTCTGGCTGGTGGGCATTAAGAGTGAGAAGCCCTTTTCTGGGAACTTTTTGACTTCCTTCTCTTTCCTCTACACTCACACCCTTTCTGAGGGCAGCAGGGTCTCCATGCTAGGATTTACTCTGACGACAGCAAAAAAGAAAAAGAAAAAAAAAAAAAAAGAAAACAAAAACCCACCACTAGACTAACGAACTGGGGAGCAGCAGTGTAGAACCTGACCAGATGAGGCGAGTGGGGAACAGGCCCTGCTCTAGTAGTGGGAAACGGTGGAGGAAGGGTGGGACTCAGGGGTTGACCATCCATGAAACCTGGGGTCCTACTTTGCAGGGTCCCTCAGGTAGCTGCTGACTTTCAACCTGACTACAGGCAGAGATGAGCCGGAGGCTCTTCTTGCCACTGTCCATCGCCCAGTCCACTTCCTACTGCCACTCACAGGCCATCTTCATCAGATCCCTGGTCGTACACAAATTAGCAACCCCAGTCTCCAGGCCTTACCCTTAGACTAAAGCTTCAAGTGGGCGAGACCCAGATGCAGGACACACGGAGGAAGGGGAAGAGGTGGACTACTATTGGAGGGGGGCCCCGAAGAACTGTGTGGATTATTCATTGCCTGGCTCCAGGTTTGACCACAGTCAAACATGGCCCTATCCAGAGCTCCCCCCCCCCCCCCGTCTGTAGTCTCCTCCATACTGACCATGCCCTTGGTTGAAGCCCCAGTTATCTTTGACCTAGAAGACCCAGACTGTGTCAAACTCCACTTTATTAGAATAGAGAAAATAGGCAACAGGAATTACGCTTGGTGCTGGCAGCTCTACGTCCCCTGCACCAGCTCCTCTTGGCCCCACGGCCTGGGAACTCCCCATAAGACTTCCTCTTGTCTGGACCTGAGGAAGCCTCCATTTTGGAAAAGCCCACAAAATGGGAGCTTCCATTGTGTATTCTGCTACCAGCTTTGTAATTAGCAGCAAAATGCCCACAACAACAGCAACAGAGGACTGGACTCAACACTCTAGGAAAGGAGGTGGAGGTTACCAGGTTCACAGAGCCACGCATTCACAAGAGCATCACAATCACGGACAAACAATGTTGTGTGCCTGGCCGTACCATGTCAGAGGCAGGCACAAGGGAGGCTGACGGCACAAGGACACTCTGGTGGGGCTGGCATACTTCTTCCCAGCATTAGGAAGAATGAACACAACACACATGTTCACATTCTCTGTGGGTGCTGTATGGGGGCCACAGGCAATCAATGTATAGAATCCAGGGAGGGGGAACACCGTAAAAGGAACACAGAAGGCCTGCTTCCTTGCCCCCACGGGCACCAGACCAGACCACACACAACAGGTGGCCAGGGTTGTTGTGGCCTGCACTAGCCAGTGAGCTCCACAGGTAGCTCCCTGCCACAAAGGGCTTCCCACTGACGTGCTAGCAGTGAGATGAGCTTTTCTCGGCTCTCAGCACTGGGGACAAACACCTGCCACTGGACCTCCCGGCCCTGGCCAGCCCTGCCAGGATAACCTGGCATTTCCCCAAAGTGGTCCAGGGTGACGCTGCCCATGAGGTCGTGACCCTGCATGTCATCAAACACAAGAGTGAGGGCCTGTGGGTAGGGCTGGTAGCCCATAAGTACCCGGTCCAAATCCCGGACACGGCGGCCATCATCTAGCCGGTATCTGTCCCTCTGTGGTGGCTCTTTGGCAAATTCAGGCAACGGATAGTGGATATAGTCCTCATCTAGGAGAAAGATCTCAGCACTGGTGAGCAGGAGTGTCTTGGGGCGCAGTGGGCCCCTGTTCCGTCCAGGCTTTGGTGTGACCACCTGGAAGGCCTGAATATACAGTAAGATGCTGAGGGATGGAGCCTTTCCAGGATCAGCCAACTTCTGTGCCACGATATAGGTCAGGTCCCCAACCTCTTCCTCACTAGGGTAGGTGAACTTGACACGGCTGGAGTGGATCAGCTCATAGTTCTCCATTTTTCCTACAGGAAGAGATGACATTAGGGCTGTAGCCTGAGCTAGCCTTTGGTGGGGTTAGAAGCAACAGCAGCCCCACACCAGCCCTAGACTCTAAATGAGAGGTAGCTAAGGGTGCTCCAGGGCTGAGAGCTACCTCCTGGATGGAATCAGCCATGGAAGAGGCCCACATAAAGCCCTGGCCAGCTCGGCAGAGAAGGGCAAGGCTAGAGACAGATGCAGTGAGGGCTCTGGGGTGGACAGGATACCTGTGTTCTTGTCCCCAAATTCTGAGTAGAAGTCCTTGTCAACAGGCTCGGGTGAGGGCGTGCGCTCCAGCGAGGACAGCACGAGCATGAGGTGCTGGAGGAAGCAGTGTGTCAGGTAGCTGTCACGAGTCAAGCATGTGACCACTTGCGCTGGGGAGGAACCTGCACAAGAAGGGGCTGGTCACAGGTACAGGCCACCACTCCCATCCCCTGCAAAGTCCCTGCCCAGAAAACCAGGACCCAGAGGGTCCGTGTAGGAGGGCATCATGAACCCAGGGAAGTGGCTATATCTCAGGCAGGAAGGGCTGAGACGTTTTTCTGGAAGGGATAGAGGCATTAGGGGAAGAACTTAGCTTTCTCTCTTCAGGAAGTGTGAGTCAGAAACATCCTGCCCCTAGGCTGAGGGCCCACTCTACTGCAGTTCGGGTTGGCTGGCTCCTGCATACCCGCCCCCCACGTCTATAAACCCTGGTATGGGAGTCCTGCCATCTCAGCAGTTCCTGGAGCCGCTTCCTCCCACCCGAGTACCTGACTTGTGAGTGGACACATATGTCTAGTGATAATGCACCCATGTGTTCGAGGTAGAGGCCCACTGACGACACTGGCCTTCACCCAAACTGTGGCAAACCACACTGGGTCACTTACCAGTCAGCCGGAAGTACTGGTCGAAAAGGCCAACATTGACTGACTGCAGGTCACTGAGCTTGAACACAAAGCACTGAGAGATGTGGAAAGGACTGTTGATATAGTCTGTGTTTTTCTGATGCCAGAAATCTGTGGTGGAGAGAAAAGGCCAAGGTTAAAAATGTCCAGTGGGAGTGTCACCTGGCAAGGAGCCACCACCACCTGCACGCATGGAGGACTTCAAGAGACCTGGTGTGGGTACCAGCATCATCAGCTCAGCGGAGTCACCAAATCACTGGATGAGACTCCCACTGAGATCCAAGAGGCAGAGGCTATCATATCCCTGCACGTGACAGTCAGTGCCCAAGCACTCCTTGGCATGGCATACCCATATCTAACCTTAGGGAAGTACTGCTGTCACCCCTTCCTCAGATGAGGGACTCTGAGCACAGAGCTGCCACCCAAGTCCACAGCTGGCTTTTATCCTGCCCCTGCAGGCCGGAGTACCTACCCTGGAGTGGTTCTGAGAAGTAGCGGCGGAGGCCATCATGCAGCACGAAGTACACAGCCTTGGTGGAGAGCAGCACACAGGCGGTCACCTCCAGGCCTGGGCTCTGGTAGAATACCACTGAGGACCACAGGAGGTGCCTCAGCTCCTCGTTTTCAACCTGGGTACAGGGGAGCAATGTGGGAGCCTGTAGAATGGAGTGAGGCAGGCCACACCTTCCTTCCTCCGAGACCACACTTGAGTGCAGACTCCATCTGTGCCCGCCTTCTACTGTGGTGACTCCTGGTCTTAGAAACTGCTCATGGACTCGGATGAGGAGGGACAGGGAGCTCATCGCAAGCAAACTCAGAGCAGAGAAGAGGTGAGAAAAGGAGGTGTTTGTGCCTGCACCAGGGCTACACAGAGTTAGATATGACAGGGCACACCTGGTTGGGAGGTGAGTGGCAGACCATTTGACCAGATCCTCAACCCTGTGAGCAGGTGGAGATGATGACCACATGATGTCAGAGAAATCTGGGACCTAAGGATGTCCCCACACAAACCCTGCTCTACCCTCAGACTGACTGGTAGCACAGCAGAGCCTAAAGCTTTCCCCACAAAAGTGCCAGGCAGCAAGAGCAGCGCCTGGGCCAATACCTCAGCAATGCTGTTGTGGAAGAGATCGATGATGGCGCTCCCCTGAAGACTGGCAATGTGCTGGAGTGACGGGCAGACTGGCAAGTGAGAAGGGATCTGATTCTCCTCAGATGTGGACTGGATCAGGCGCTCGCTTGGGTACTGGGCAGGGGCCTCAGCTTGTGCCAGGGTCTCTGCTTGTGCCTCTGCTGGAGCTGGAGCCTCTGCAGGAGTTGGAGCTGCAGCAGGAACTGGAGCTAGAGCCGGAGCTGCAGCAGGAACTGGAGCTGGAGCCGGAGCTGCAGCAGGAACTGGAGCTGGAGCCGGAGCTGCAGCAGGAACTGGAGCTGGAGCCGGAGCTGCAGCAGGAACTGGAGCTGGAGCTTCTGCTGGGGCCTCCTGTGGTCGCTGCTCATCACTACATCTCCCAGTGACCCAAGAAATGCCAAATAAACATGTGAACCCACAGAGATTCCTATCCATGCACATCAGAGTGTAAAGGTCAACTATATGCCATGTGCTACCCTTGGAGGCACTGGGAGACCTACTTCATCAGGTTTTTCGTGGGAGGACCACACAACAGAGGGAAAGTGTCAGGCAGGCCCTGTTCTTCAGCAGATGGGGGCAGAGCAGACCTCCCACCCAGGGCTGAGCTGACCATAGACATGTAATAAAGGCTTTGGCTCATGGACTCAGTTTATTTTTTTTTTAAAAAACATATTTAACTTTATTTTAAGTGCGTTGGTGTGAAGGTGTCAGATCCCCTGGAACTGGAGTTATAGACAGTTGCGGCTGCCATGTGGGTGCTGGGAATTGAACCAGGGTCCTCTGGAGAAGCAGCCAGTGCTCTTAATCACTGAGCCATCTCTCCAGCCCTGGAAGTCCATTTTGAAAGCACTGCAAAGACATCAGAAAGGCCACTTCAGGGTTATGACTTGGGAGCAAGGTATCAGATGTGTTAGAAACGCTACCCTAGAGTACTTACGCAAGAACCCAAGTTAGAACCTGGGTGTGTATAGGCTAGTAGAGGAAAGAACCAAAACTCAAAAACACTCCTCGGTTGGTTTGGGAGGATGTCTTTAGGTGGCCCAGGCACTTAGCTTTCTCAACCACCACTGCACATGGCCATGCTGGAATGTCACTGGTCTATCCCAGTCATAAGACCAACTCAGAAACCTGAAGTTCATGGGAGCTGGGATCTCCAGCATTCAATCCATAGGGCCATACCCAGCAAAGGGGGTGGATGTTGCCCTCTCAATCCGTCAGATCAGTCCAACTGCTGTAATCCCTGGGGCCATGATCTTGTATTTGATCAAATACCCATGAAGCTGCTGGGTGTGCAGATACATCTTTATGGGGTCTGGTTTCTGCAGTAGTCCCAGTAGCCAGCCAGGCTTGTGGTAACTCGGAAGGAGGACAAGGTGCATACTAACTAAGCTTTACATGGTGAGGGGAAATGTGAGGACAGCCACTTCTGTACAGGTAGAACAGGGGCTGGAAGTCAGCTGTAGGAGCTGGAAGTCGTTTGGATCATTAGCCGGTGACTGAGCGAGATGACCCAGGAGATGCTAAGGAGAGCCAGAGGTGAAGACAGGGTTTCGGCATTCTCCAGGCTAGAGAACACAAACTATTAGATTCGTGCCCTGACCCCAGGTGGGGAAATTCCACAACGGAGACCAGGGGCACTCTCAAGGAGAGGACACATGAGAAGAAGCTCTAGCTGCTTGATCCTTCCTGCTAAGCACCTCGATTTCCCCTGAAGATAAGATGACCTACCCTAACACCTTGGTCTTCAGAAGGTCCTTTGGGAGGGGCTTCCAGTAGATCCACCTCAGCCCTTCCTGAGAAGGGCTTTGTGTGTGATACCAAAAATTAAGCTTGGAAGCTGCTTTCAGGAATGGGGTTCCTGGAGCAGACCTGAGCTGACAGAGACAGCCAGTGGATGAGACCCCTGGGGAGTGGAGGAGGAAGATGGTACCCAGAAACCATGCTTGGGCATGAGAGGACAGTGGTAGGACCAGGGACAAAGTGAAGACAGGACTGGCTCCCTTAACCTGCCCTGCATGGGACAGCTTGCCTGGGCTGCTTTTAAGCTTCTGTTGATCTGGAGTACGGGCTGAGGGTGGTCAGTGCTGGAGAGGAGCCAGGGAAAAGGGGAAAATAAAGGGGTGACTCCCCTAAAGTACAAGTGCCCAGAGACTACACCCAAGCCAATCCCATGCCCTAAGTCTGTGCTAGTCTCACCTGGTCCTGCCCTTGGCACGCTGACCATCCAAGAGGGAACTTTGGGATCTTGGCCTGGATGTAGGCTTCTTGGAGATGACAATAGTCTTCAGATCCTGCAGGGAGGCCCGAAGCTGATTGTAGATTCGCAGGAAGTGGAATTTCTCATGGGGCAGCACAAAGATGGCAGTAACAAAGCGGTAGCCAACCAGCAGCTCAAGGACATGGCCATCAGCAAAGGCTCCCCGTGGCTGGGTGCAGCTGCGAGTGGGGTCTAGCAGCACAGTGGAGAGCGGTACACGGCTAAGCTTGAAGCTATTGCGGTTGCGGCAGTTGTGGGTGCCTCGGTTGGGCATGGGGTTGAAGTCGGCCTTGATGACATTGAGATGCTGGGGAGTGAGCAGCAGCCAGTAGGGGATGGCAGCAGACTTGACGGCCTCAGAGGGCGCACAGCAGGAGCGCCGCACTGCCGAGCAGAGTGTGCAGCTGGCCCATTCGATGTTGCCTGAGTAGTCCCCAGCAGCTGTCTGGACCATGCGCTTGTCACTGTAGACCAAGTAGACAGGGAAGCAGCCCTGGCTGCGCTCCTGAGAGCCACCATCCACCTTGTAGAAGGTGAGCAGCTGGCGTAAGAAATCCTGCAGGCTTGTGTGGCTGCCATAGAGGATAGGGCTGCACAGCATGGCCATGTGCTGAGGTGCAAAGCAGGAGCGCAGGTCAGCATGGAACTCATGCAAGTTGGCAGCATCCGAGATGATGAAGAGTGTGTTCTCGCTGTGCCGTACTTTGAGTACCAGGCACAGCTCTGGCATGAGGAAGCCAAACTCAGTGAGGTCGCCATGTGGGAAGCAGAAGACGAAACGCAGGGATGAGAGGATGTGTTGGCTGCTGCCTCGTGACTCTTGGTGGGGGATCTCGAAGACAGCAATGCCAAAGTCAGTGAGCACGAGGCAGGCAGCAAACTGGCGGATGCTGCCCTGTACATGGATCAGGAAGCACCACAGCACCTTGAGGATGCGAATGTGCTCCAGCAGGAAGTCCTCATCAGCGCCTAGGGCCCACTCGAGAGCCAGACGCTCCTCCTCAGCTTCCTCATCTTCCTCATCCTCATCCTCCTCTTCTCCCTGGCCACTGCCCTCCTCTTCCTCTATGTCTGGGGGTCCCATTTCGAAGTAGCGGTTTTCAGCAACATCCTCCTCTTCCTCTTCTTCCTCCTCCTCACCCTGTTCACCCTGGGCTTCCTCTCGTTGGTTGGCAGCCTCAATCCAGGCAGGGAGCTGCCGTTCAATGGCCTGGCGGATCAGTGTGCTGAGACGCTGGATGAAGTCCTGGTTGGTAGCTGTGTAGCCGATGCAAGTGAAGGGCAGGAAGATGATCTGGCCTGACCCAGGCACCACCTGAACCTCTGGCTCTGCATGTTCTGGGCTGTGCAAGAAGAGACTGGGATCAGGGACAGAGGAACATCCTATTCCCTAGGCTGCCATAGTACTCTGATCCTGGGAAGCCAATCCATGGTCTCCTAAACCTCTCACAGAGCTGAGCCTGTTCAAGCAGTTGCCACTAGGATGGGTAGCCAGCTTGAGTTCAGGCTTCCCCATACTCAGAGCACAGCTATCCACCAACACACACCTGCTTCACCAACCTAGCTTCCACAACAGAAGTGCTCATAGAGTTCTGTCATTTGCATGTTACCAGGTGTCAATGGGCAATGAAGTACTCCAAGGTGTGAATCTCTTTGTTGAAAAATGACTACCTTTAGGGACATTCTGGCTTTCCAGGGCAATAAATCAAGTTGGGTGAGTCCTAGGACCATCACATTTAAATTCCAGTCCCTCATGACCTCTACAACCCTGCCATGAATAAGAAATTGAAATATACTTCTGTACCCAGGCATGGTGGAGCATGATTTAACCCCAGAACTGGGCAGAAGTCCACTTGGACTTCTGTGAGTTTTGAAGCTAGTCTGTCTACATGGTAAATCCCAGGCCAGCCAGGGCTATGTAGAGATCCTGCCTCAAAAACAAACAAACAAACAAACAAACAAACAAACAAACAAACAAACACAAACTCTTGTAAAGGGCCAAGGAGCTAACATTTCTTGAAGTGTGTGCTAGCCCTATCCATGTAATCTTGTTTAAACAGGAATTTAAGAATGCAATAATCAGTGGCTTTATCGGCGGCTCAGCAGTTAAATGTACTCAAAAGTTCTCGCGGAGGATCTAGATTTGTTTCTCAGCACCCACACGGTGGCTAATAACCACCTGTAACTCCAGTTGCAGGAGATGTGATGCCCTGTCTTGGCCTCCAAAGGCACCAAGCATACATGCATATATGCAGTTAAACATATACATGCAGGCAAACACTCATAAACACTTAAAATTAATAAACGATTTTTTGTTTGTTTTCAGACAGGATCTCTTTATGTAGCACTGGCTGTTCTAGAACTTGGTGTGTAGACTAGACTATCCTGGAACCTATAGAGATGTGTCTGCTTTTGTTTTCTTTTTTTTTTTTTTTTTTTTGGTTTTTCGAGACAGGGTTTCTCTGTGGTTTTTTTGGAGCCTGTCCTGGAACTAGCTCTTGTAGACCAGGCTGGTCTCAAACTCACAGAGATCCGCCTGCGTCTGCCTCCCGAGTGCTGGGATTAAAGGCGTGCGCCACCACCGCCCGGCTGCTTTTGTTTTCTTGAGTGCTGGGATTAAAGAAGTGCATCACCATGCCCAGAAAAACAAACAGATCTTAAAAACATTAGCAACAAAAAGAAGCAGCACCCAGGCAGGGTAGCACACACCTTTAATCCCAGCCAATAGGAGGCAGAAAAAGGCAGATCTCTGTGAGTTCGAGGCCAGCCTGGTCCACCAAACAAGTTCCAGGACAGTCTCAAAGGCAAAAAACAAACACAAAACAACAACAGCAACAACAACAAAAAAATCAAGCAAGGTGGAGTGGTTTATTTCTGTGCCTGACACTCAGGCTGAGGGAGGAGGTGGGTCATGAATTTGAGGTCAGCTTGAGCTACATAGTGAGACCCTATCTCAAAAAACAACAAAAGTTCCACTGCAAACAGAGAGAGAACACTTATTCTTGGCTCACAGTACAAAACAGACCATGGCCCAAGTTGGCTCTGGTTTGCCAACCTCCAGTGTAAAACAATGTCCACTAGACAGCTGAGGGGAAACAGACGGAGCTCCTCTCAACTGTGCTGGAGTAAAGACAGACTTCTACCTACAGGCTACTAACAAAGCCCACTGGGTGTTCAGTCTACCCCAGAGACAAGGCTCTCTTCCTTACCTTGCACCACCAACAGCTCCTGGCACATCCCTTAAATCTTCAGACGCCACCTGACAGAGGAGAGAAGGTGAGCCTCAGCTGCTGCAGGTAGTTGTTCCTTGGCGCTCACTGGGTGCTGCCTCGCCACCTCTGTCCTCCACTCTGGGTGTGCTCTGGAACTTGGTGAAGTGCTCATTTGGCTATCTTGCTAACATTCAGTAGGGCTGGCTTTCCCACCCATCTGACTTGAGCTTACACACCCAACTGTGGGTCAGAGCCTGTTTCCATGGAGGTCTGGCCCCAGACAGTGACATGATGAAAGGTGGTCCTGGCAAGGTCCCCCAGTGCCGAGACCAGGTCTCTGTCTCTCCTATAACATTAAGATAGAGTACTGGGGACAAAGCTCTGTGAGCTGTCTTAGCATCTCATGACCATGGCCCTGCTGCGTGGGGATCAGGGAACAGGGAGGCCCAGGCGTGGAGCACATAGCACCAGGTACTCATTTTCCTCTTCTATTTTCCAGGAACACAGAGATGGGCCCCAGAAGCCTGGACAGCAGTTACAAAAAAGGTATTATAGTCTCACTATTCAGACCACCAAGGTGACGTGAGAAGGGACAGAGTGGCCTCAGGGTGCTAGGCATTAGGGGAGATTCCCCTTGCACAGCCAGCTCATGTATATCCAAAGAATGCCACCTTCCTTGTCCCTCAGGGCCCCAGTATTGCTTGTTCCTTGGGGTGGAGGAGGGCAAACTCATATCCTTATGCACCTGGTCTATGAAGATGACCCAATTAGAGCCACATCTAAGAGAAAGACTGCATGTCATGCAAAGTACCCCCAGAAGCCCTTGCAACACATGCCATACCCTCACCAGGCCACACCCCACTGTGAAGAATATTATGCAGCAGCATCATGGTTTGAGGAAATAGTACCCAGGAGCAGGCAAGGGCGTTTACCTGTCCTGTGGGGATAGATTCCAAGGAGTCGGAACAGTCTTGGGCAATGGGCCGGTCCTCAGGGGGTAAACTGTCGGTGGATGAGAGGCTGCTGGCCAGGGCCTCCTCCTGTACGAACATGATTCCTGCAGAGACGAGGTAGGCAAGTGGGCGGGAAGAGCAGCTGTTCAACAAGAAGCTAAGTCCTGGGCACATGGCACGGCTGGGCACTAGCCAGATCCCAAATCATCCATCATACGGGTCACAGAGTAAAATGCAGTAATTCAGTAACTCAGGGTCGAGCATGTGGCTGCTCACTACTGTCAGGAAGAGGCTTTCTGAGCAGACAAGCAGGGGAGAGAATCATGAAGACCAAACCCCTAGAGGTACACTCTATAGACAGACAAAACAACGCACAGAGAAATGCAGAGAAAAATGTGCTCAGAGTATAAACAAAGATCTATATCTTAAAGATCTTACAGATTACAAAAATGGGGAACAGCCGGGCGATGGTGGCGCACGCCTTTAATCCCAGCACTCGGGAGGCAGAGGCAGGCGGATCTCTGTGAGTTCGAGACCAGCCTGGTCTACAAGAGCTAGTTCCAGGACAGGCTCCAAAGCCACAGAGAAACCCTGTCTCGAAAAACAAAAACAAAAAAAAAAAACAAACAAACAAAAATGGGGAACAACTTGTTTGAAATCTCCGTGAGAATGCAAAGAATATGAAGACACTCCATGGAATATAACATGCAAAACAATGCTTATACAAAGAAAGACAAATTGAAATAGAAGACCACTTTTTCTGTTTCTATGGCATGGTTAGAGCATGCAGCCTGGCCCAGTCTAACTAGAAAGAGGTGGGCACTGGGGTACAAGCTGGTCCACCTGTCAGGGAAGCAATCTGGTGATATACTTTACTTATCAATAGCTGTGGACATATTGGAACACAAAGAAAGGACTACACATGACCCTGTGCCCTCATCTGGTATCTCTGCAGGGCTTGCAAACTCCAAGCACAGGACCCTTTACCGAGAAGCCAGGCTTTGCAGACTTGATTCTTCTAGGGCTTGCTGAATATAGCTGGAGCCTGAACCCACAGGTTTCCTTACCAGGGCGCCCCACTGACTGTCCTAATCATGTACTTTGAGATGCACCGATTATTTGAGCCATACTCAAGGTCTTCTATGAATAGGCTGCTTGGATCTATTATTTCACTCGAGTTTGCAAGCCAGGTAAGGGAAACCCCTCTTTCCCACTTAAAAAACAACTAGAACAAACAAACAAACAACAACAACAAAAATAAAACACCACCACCATCAAAAGGATGGTCTAGAAGAGCCTTGCCTCCACAGCCTGGCTTTGCTGCTGAACAGCCACCACGGCCCAGTTAAATGACTGAACCCTCAGAGCCTGGGACACCTTGTCCAGCATGACTGCTGCCTAGAACAGAACAATTCAACCAGCCCAGCTTCTCTGCCCAAAGGGTAAGCAGGCAGCCCAAGCCCAGATACTCCCATGAAGCTAAGCTGCAGAGGCTGCGAGGGAGGAAGGGGACAAGCACACAGCCAAGCACCAAGCGTCCCTGGTCTTTGCTTATATTGTCCCTGCTACTGAAATATCTTAACCCAACCCATCTTTCTGCTACAGTCCTAAACGTATTCCCAAACTGTTCTACCTCATTCTTCCATAGGTGTAGTCTCTCTCCCCAAGTAGCTCCACGTTCCTAGAGGTACTGCCCTAAAACCCCAACTCAAGATAAAGGAAAGCGTCCCTACTGACCAGTCCTGTTGAGTCTCAGCACTGCTAAGCGCTTCCCCAGCATCAGCTCATGCGCACCTCATTATTTACCACAGTTCATCAAATCTAAGATCTGTGGAGGAGGGGCCATCTTGGTCATAGCAGAAGTCCACGGAAGGATTTCCCACGATTCCATCACGATTACCAGCTGGCTGACAGCAACTAGGGGACGCCACTGACTGAAAGACGCCATCTCAATTTCAGAGAAGTCATAGGTGGAAGTGCGCATCCTAGAATCGGTGAAGTGGGATGGGTCCACTTATGGTTGAAAGAACAGAAGAGGCTGCAGAGCTTCCAAGTGCTGCATGGTGCTCAAGATCTCATGGCCAGGAGGATGGAACATGAACTCAGCTGCCTGCCTGCTTCTAATCACTTCTACAACAACCTTCTCTCAGGCCCTCAACAAGGCTGGAGAATGGATTCTGGCATCCTGGACACTGGCTCCTCTCAGTCACAACAATCCACTGCTCTAACAGCTGTGATGACCAGAGGCCTAGTGTTTTCTCGACAGTTTTTTTCACAAGTGTGTTTTAGATTGGGAGCCACCGTGGTAAGTCAGTAAAACTGTTCTCACATAGAAAAACTACTGTCCACCCAGGCCAGCTCCAGTAACACATGGTCAAACAAACAAACATATATGTAGGTGCCTCACATTTGTGAGGACAAAAAGAAAAAAAAAAGGCATTATGTTCTTGCCACTACCCATTACCTCCCCACCCCAGCCTTGTTTGGGCATGAGGAAATGCAGACAGGACAGTCTGTCCACTTCCTTCCTGGACCATGCCTGTACAAACAAGTGGCCAGAAAGGGCCACTCAGCAGATGGGATAGGGGACACCAGCAGTCCTCAGACAGGGGTCTGACCTTTGTCATTTCTCGCCCAAAGGAAAGAGATGTGCACACAAAGACATCCACTGGAGTTTATTTACAAGAGGTATAAATCTGTGACAACATCTCTCAGTGTCCAATGACTGGGAAAAGGGGGACAGACTACAGAGCACCCAGGGGTAAAAGGGCACCAAGGAAGGGGTAGATGAGGCTTGCCCCAGGCTGCAGAGACTTCACCACCACAAGGTAGAGGGCTGCTGGCAGTTGCGGCCTGGAGGAGACACTCATTCCTCCTGCCTAGCCAGGATCTGTGTTTAGCCTTGTTCTTCACTTGCCTGTCCACATATGTGTGCTCGCGCTCTCGCGCTCTCTCTCTCTCTCTCTCTCTCTCTCTCTCT
>NC_022013.1:65299976-65302367 GCF_000317375.1 Microtus ochrogaster | reverse complement strand
TCTCTCTCTCTCTCTCTCTCTCTCTCTCACACACACACACACACACACACACACACACACACACACACGTACTGACTCAACGAATGCTAGAACAGGTTACATCCTGGGCCTTGGGACCTTAGTATGGCCCTGTCCCAGAAGTCTATGGTTGCTTGCTTTCTATGTGGTATCACTAATACTGTGGGGACCTGAAGAGAGGTTAGAGAAACTTCCTCACAGAGACTCAAACTTTCTTCCTCTTTTATGGAGAAAAAGAAAAAAAAAATTATTATTATTTTTTTTTGTCAGAGTTTGACAAAGTCAGTGGGCAAATGCTGACACCAAGCTCTACTGTTGTATTTTCATGGCTTCTCTTCTGCATATCAGTTGTGACTTCAGGCTGTTGAGCATAAGGCTTCTGCCTTAACATGAGCGAGTACTGTCTTTCTGTACCTCTGCTTCTCACCCTGACAGGACTGCTGTGGAGGGTTCTGTGAAACAGCTGCACGCCACAGTTCACTGCTGCTAGTGGGGTAAACTTCCCCTTCCCCAGGATCTTAGCCCTCTCTAGAAAAGTTTTCTCCAGTGGGGTCACGAGGTCAAGAAATAGAAATGTATTTCTGGCTCTTAAAACCTAGGGCCAAACTAGTTTCTCAAGACCTCACACCAAGTTCTGTGTCTCCAGGAGCCTGGGCAGGCGGCGTTCTTTCCTGTGTGTCCCGAGCCTCAGCTCCACTTGGGACGGCATACCTGTCCCTCTTCCGTCGGGGCCAGGCTCGCAGCCACGTTCATGGCACCTGGTTCACTCACTCATCTCCGCGGATGCCTGGGTTCAGAGGTGAAAGCCCTTTGAAAATGCTCACAGACAATGGGCAGATCAAAGGGGGTGTTCTTCCATGAGTCCATGGGAACAGACAGCCCATCTTGGTCCCATAAATGCAGTATTTGGGGGTTTTGGCTATACCTTGAAAGTCAGAGGCATCACAATGATAAAAGCAAGCTCTCCACACAGGGATCAAGGGCTCCAGACTCAGTTAAGTAACAAAGGCCTGACTGTCTAGGAACTGACCTGCCCACACTGTCTGCAAGGGACAGATTCTCATGAGCCAACAGCCTAATCCTGCTCAAAGGGCAGTCTCAATTCTCTGTCCAACACCCCATAAAGGAGAGGGGGTCCTTACTAAGCAAACAACAGTGCTGAAATCAGGCCAGGCACCTCCCTGCTATGTGCCATCCAAGGAGCCAGCCTGCAGAATGTGCCACCCTCCCCATAGGAAGCAAGTGCCAACCTCTCTCAGGCCTAACCCTGCCTGCATCCAGGCAGTGCTGAGCAGCTCAGCTAGGAGCAAGTTCTACTCATGATTACCTTGGTTGGAGTGGATAGGCTGAGGCAGGGAGGCTGAGGTGGGAGCTGCAGTGGGAGGGGAGCTGCTGGGTCTGACGCAGGGAGCAGCTGGGAGCCGGGTGTCCTCACCAACCTGAGGAAGAGTACTGAGTCAGTCCACACGAGAAAGAAGGATAGGAAGAACATAAATGCTGAGGCCAGGGCCGTGAAGAAGAGTCAACATTCCCCGACCACAGAATGTTGAGAATGCTCTCATAGAATTGAATAGTAGGTACCACGACTGTACTGCCTGAGGACCCAGCCTGAGGTTTCATGGGGACAGGAGCGGTGTTAATGATCAGAGACCCTAAGGGAGTTCATGGTTGTTTCCCCAAGATAAGTTCCATCCTTGGCTGGCTCCCTCTACCATGTTTACCTTCTTTTCTGTGTTGCTCAGTTTGGACTTGACATCCTTGGCTTTCTGAATGGCTTTCAGTACTTCCACAGTGTCCAGCTCCTTCTCTGTGGTTGCTGCATCATCTAGACAGATCTACAAAATCCAGAAGGTAGCTTACAGCATTGAAACTGGCAAAGAATATTGGGAGAATGGTGAGATTCTGCTGAAGACTGGGTCTGAGCACCCCAATAGGCCCCCAACAAGATACTGGAGGCTAAGGAAGGCTCTACACCACAACATAAGAAACCTGGAACCACCTTGGAGGGCCCATGGAGGTCCCACATAGCTTAGGACATCTCAGGAGTCCTTCTCTATTAAGAGGGGGCAGCAGCCTCTTGGGGACTGAATATACTGAGTTCCTACTTATAGGCAGAACACAAGCAGGATTGACTGTCAAAGAGCAAGAAGAGAACTTCTGGACAAGGGACTAGTGGGCAGAGATAATAGTAGAGGAAGAAGGCAGGAGTCCCATTCCGGAGAGCTGTGGGCTAGCATGCAAGCAGAAAAACCACTTGAAGGATACTCCAAAAGCTTTGGGCAGGTGGAATCAGGGGTCTTTTCAGCTCTGGAGCCAAAAAGGGAAGAACATTTATTTATTTATTTATTTATTTATTTATTTATTTATTTATTT
>NC_022013.1:65296947-65299876 GCF_000317375.1 Microtus ochrogaster | reverse complement strand
ATTTATTTATTTATTTATTTATTTATTTATTTATTTATTTATTTGAGACAGAGTCTCACTCTGTCACCCAAGTTGGTCTTGAACTCTGGGTAACCCTCTTGCTTCAGAACCTGAATTCTGGAATTAAAAGTGTAAGCAATTCTCTCCAGCAAGAGATAACATCTTATGTAAATTATCTTAGTGACAATATGGACAAAGTAGCACTTGGTGGGGGCAGAGAAGGGCTGGAGATAGATGCAAACAGAGCTACAGTTATCTTCTAGCCAGGGATCTGGAGAAAATAGGTTCCACGAACTGGTGAGAGAATGGGAATGGAGACAAAGTGGCTGGAGATGGAGGGAAAGGAGTATACCTGGGGGTAAGGACTTTCTTGGTTAGCATGGTGGCACCTGCACTGTCTGTCATAGCAGTAGGCAGCAGGCACCGGACTGGATTGATCCAGTAAAGGAAAAAAATAAAATCTCAAGGCTGGTAGTTAGTTAAGTACCAGGGTTACCAGCTGTTCAAAAAATTGGTAATTTTAGGAAGCTTACATAAATTAAATAAAAATCTTACATATAATTTTAGACATCTTATTTTAGGCCCCTTGTCTAAAATATCTAATGTATTTCTTTTCTTTTTTCTGTTTTGGTTTTTCAAGACAGAGTTTCTCTGTGTAGCCCTGGCTGTTCTGGAACTCACTCTGCAGACCAGGCTGGCTTCGAACTCACAGAGATCCACCTGCCTCTGGACTTCCTGAGTGCTGGGATTAAGGGCGTGCACCACCACTGCTCAGTTTCCAATGTATATTTTAAAAGTTGAAGACAATCCCTCTGTGCCTATGTGTTCCTGGAGCCTTCCTGGCCTGAAGATTTGGCACACATGAAGCCTGCTAGGGAACACACAACTGATGGGAGAAGGAGCAGTGGACTTGTAGACCTGATGCAGACGAGGGCCTTGCTTTGCTTATGTAGAACTGGAATTCATCCTGCCAGTCTCTGGGCTCTGTGGGTGGTTCTGGGGCTTACCTCAGAGGCTCGTTCGCCAAACTGGGAGAGCACCTTGGTCCGGTAGTCAGGGATGATGCTCAGAGGGTTGTTCAGTAAGGCCACACGCTCTAGACATGGTAGGCTGCCTATGCTCTTGACCTCCTCCAACTGCAAGATAGAAGTGCCATTTAGCCCCTTCTTTTAACAACTTAGCAACAGACTACACACTTGATGGTTTCTTTTAAGTGAACAGAATCCTATTGGTTTTCTTTTTTAAGATAACAAACAAGGCCTAGCAATCTCAGATCCCCGAGGGTCTCAGGGCTGGGGTTCACCTGCTCAATCCTGTTGTCTCTGAGGTCCAGATTAACCAGAGAGTAGAGTTTGTGCAGGCCACTCAGACTCTCTAGGAAGTTGCCCGCCAGGTTTAGGGTTTTGACATTGCCCAGTTTAGTGTGCACGCCTTCCAGGGAGGAGAGCTTGTTGTAGGACAGGTCAAGGTGGACGAGATTGTACAGGTGCTGGAATAGCAGGAGAAACACAGTGGCAGCACAGGTTAGGCCTCCAGAGAGGCCACTGTGCCCTTTCAGACCAATTGGACCAGTTCTGTGAAGCAGGTTTACAAGTCTTTTGACAACCACTGGGAAGGGAAGTCCCTCTTTCACATGCCATAGTCTCAGGGTATCCCCTGCAGAGGTCAGGGGTGGGCACTGAAAACTCAGCCTGCCTACCATCATCACACTCTGCACATACTCAGCTTTTTGAACACTTTGGAACTAAAACAATCAGTGCGTCCCTGGAAGCCCAAGAGGAAGGCCACAGCCCCTATACTTGCCACCCCCTAGGGTGCAATGCTTCTCCAGTCTCGGACCCATCAGGACAGCAGAGCCCTAGAGAGTTAGTGGGCAGACATTACCTGTAGGTTGTCCACAACTAGCACTCCGTTGTGACTCAGGTCCAGGTATTCAATCTTTGGGATCAGTTTCTTATGAAAGAAAAGAATGTCTGGTGTTACTCAAGGAGGTAGGACCCTAAACAGTCCATGTACCCAGTGGCTAAACACACGCTTCAGGCTGGCTTATCTGCAGGGTCACTGACACCTCCCACTGCCCACTCAGCAGAAATCCAAAGGAATCCACTGTTTGGACAGAACAACTGGCTTAAGTAATACACATGGTAACACATGGTAATGTCCTCCAAAAACAAGGGAACCTGTCCTTTTTTACCCTGTCCTCCCCAGGATCACAAAAAGAAGCACATTCTTAAGACCATTGGGATGTCGCTCTAACATAGGCACACCTATATTCTAGGCAATGAGTTTTCTGCTATTCCTTAAAAGGAATGATCATTTACCATGGTTTGGTTATATTAAATGCATACATAATTCATATACTTCACTTGGTTTTATGTAATAACTCACCATTTTAAAACATTCTCATTTTGAAATTCAACTTAAAAAGACTACACATAATATGTAGAGCACTTAATAGATTTTTCTGGGGGGGGGTGAGCCTTCAGAAAAAGTAAAATATAATAGCTATTCCTCGGGTTTGGAAGGTCTGAAGGCCTTGAGAGGCTGCTGCAAGCATACCACAGATTCGTCGATCTCAGAGATGCTGTTGTGGCTCAGGTCCAGAGTGGTCAACGCTTGCCATGTAGGGATGATAGCAGTCACAGGGCCTTCAAGGGCTGTGCCTTCAGGCTCCCACTCATCAAATTCTGAGGCTTCAGGAACAAGGACTTCCTGCATGAGAACATCTGTTGAGCCCTCACGCAACACTGAGTAGAATACGCTATTGTTGCAAAATTTAAGGAAGCACTAGAGCATATTTAGCATGTGGAAATGAGTTTGCATTAAAAATGGGCTTTGCTTTATGTGTCTTAAAGTGATTGTGAAATAACTGAAAGATGTGGAATATGTTCTGGTCCTGTGACTTCAGGAACAGATGCTAGTCAAGTGT
>NC_022013.1:65290356-65296847 GCF_000317375.1 Microtus ochrogaster | reverse complement strand
CCCCGGGCCTCTGCTCTACAAGTGATATCTTTCCTGGCTTAAATCTTCAGAAAGTGAAGGTTTGAATTCATGATGTTGCCAGACAACCATGCTTTCAGAGTGGTCTCCACTGTGAACAACAAATCCCTTAACCATTACTTCCCAGGGAGAGAATTATCACCGAGACGAGAGCAGCAGCACAGGGCATCAGTCACCACAGGAGAGGGAGGCAGTTCTTCTCGGTTGACTTTTGATGTCTATAAGACATCTTCTTATATGGAGTTATCCTGAGCTCCTTTAGCTATATGGCAAGAAGTACTTCCCAGAGGACATCTATACTTGACTCTCTTTACAGTTTCTTCCTTTGAGTCAGTGGCCTCAAGAGAAAGAATTTTCAACAAACCCAAATCCTGATCAGAAGTCACAAAATGAGTCTCTCCCTATACTGAAGGAGGACTTAAATATTATTATGATGGCATCCATATAATGGTAAAAGAAATGCCCTATCTTAACAGCTGGGCTATTTCTGTTACTCAGTCCAAACAGGGTCCAGCCCTTCTACACCTCACCTTCCTCTGCAAGTCCAGGGAGAATGAGATACAAATGAGGGCTTAGCCAGTGCTTGCTGGGCTCAGAGAAAGTTCAGTCGGCTTCACTAACAAAGGCTACCCCCCAGGCCAGGCCCCAGCATAAACACAAAGGCAGAGCTCACCTTCATTGAGGTTGCTGAGAATCTGACACTCATTGTGGCTAATGTTGGCTTGGAGGTGACCAGCCCTCGGATATGCTTAGCATCACAATGACTTATCTGGAACAAACAACAGTTGTATCTCAGAAATGGCATCCTGGCCCCTCAGAAACCCCAGGAACTAGATGTTCATCCCACAGGCAAGCTCAAATCCCTAGGTAAAAGATGACTCAAAACTTGGCCTCTTTTATTCCCCAGGGAGTCTCAGTTGCAGATAAACATTTTAAGTATCTAGTAAGAAAGGCATGTAGCCAGGCATGCTGGCGTACACCTTTAGACCCCACTCAGGAGGCAGAGGCAGGCAGATCTCTGTGAGTTCGAGGCCAGCCTGATCTTGCCTCAAAAATGGACGCTCAGGTTCCTTATGAGCCACAAATTCCATTTTTGTGGTTAAGGGCTACTGGGAACTGGTAGGATCTGGGAATCAGTGATGGAGAACAGGGGCATGCAGCCACAGCACATGGAGCATCTCTCCTGCTTACCCAGCCTGACCCTCTGTCCTCAGGCAATACAGGTCAATGGAAGCAGGCTTCTGGAATTCAAATTCAATATCCTGGCCTAACTTCCTCACTTCCCCAAGCCTCAGTTTCCTCAATTGTAAAATTGAGAACAAAAGTATCCAAACTTCACAGAGAAGTTGGGGAGACTTGGTCAAGAAGACATGGGCACTGGGTAGAGCTGAAGACAAAAACCAAGTTCAGGAAACATGTGGTTTTATTTTATAAAAAACAGCTTTCATTGTTCATTACTGACTCCCCTTTCTTTTTAAAAATGACAACAAAATTAGTGTTAGGAACCAGAATTCAGTAGAAAGTAATATAAAGCATTCTTCTTAGGGATGGGTGCCCTTGACTGGGAAAACAAAGAGTTGGAATTGCCTCTGTCTGGCCTTAGGATGATTTCTATGACTTCTACCTGAATAACACATGGTCCTGACTCCATGAGAGGCCGGAGCGAACTAATTTCTGTGGATCTGGTCTCTAATACCTCTGCTGCCTACAATAGGGGTGGAGAACTGCAAACCAGCTAAGGACAGAAAAGGCTCCTTTCTGGCTTTCCCCTTTTCTGGCTTGATTTCCTTGGACAGAATCTGCCAACATGTTGCCAAATATTAAAGCAACGGTGCCTTACCACTTGCTATCACAACCATTCCCTGCAAAGAGACAACAGAGCAAGACACTGCTGGGCAGGCTCAGCCCTGCCTGCTCACTAGCAGCCTTGGGCCTTACCTCTACCTGATGAAGAGACTTGAATATAGAAAGATCAAAGGGCAGGAGCTGCTCCTGAATGTTGCTGGTCCCAAAAGGTCCTTCTGTGCCAGAAACCTGAGGTCAAAGATGGATTTAAATTAGGGGTGCTGTAGTGAACTCCCGTTTTGCGCTCTTGGGTGAATGTGGCCACAGCTGCCAAACTCAAAGCTCTGACCACTTCAACTGTATTCAGACAATGGGTCACGATGCCCCCTGGTGCTCACAGGCAGAAACACAGTATCAACAACACCAGGAGGCTTTCATCCACTGAGAGCCCAGTCTTGGTCTCCTTCACACACTGCCAGCTGGTGAGCTGTCAGACAACTGAGAGACGCTCTACAGCTATTCTGCTGTAACTGTACCTTAAGGTACCTAAGGCGACAGGTGAAGTCTAGGATGTGCCCAAGGTCAGTCTTGGCATCACCGCTGGCACAAGTAGGCTTTCCTTGCTGTAGCTGCTCCGTGACAGCATAGAGCTGCAAGGGCCTGATGGCAAAGACCTCACCGGCTCCTAGAAGCTGTTCTCCTGTAACAGTCAAGTTCAAGAGTGAGTGTCCAGCCCCAGTCCAGTCCCAGCCTATTGGACAGCCAGGGGAGACAAGCACCAAGCCAACAGTCAACAAGCATGCAGCAAGCACCTATGACAAGCATCCACCCCACCCACCATGCGAAGCTACAGTCTTAGGTACATAGGAGTGGCCCTTCTGAGCTCATACCGGGCACAGGGCAATCCTGGACACATGATGAGAGAGAAGGGAAGAGCTGTGCAACTGGGGAGCCCTCCTGAAGGGTGAGGTGTGGTGGAGAGCTAAGGCCCCGAGCCAAGAGGAGGCTGGGAGAGGCAGTACTCTAGGTGTCACAACTACCCTGCACCCTCTAATATACAGAGACTAAGGTCAGTTAGAGACCTAAGATGCCAGTGTTTAGGCCTTAAATTGCTCCTTCTAGCAGGTTTCCGTACCTCTGACCACTAGTACCCTTACCTTTACCCCAGGGAAAGCAGTAAGATGCTAAATGTAAGCCTGCTGGCGGGGCGTGCTCATTCTACTACTGTTAATTGTTAATATGAACATGACCCAAGATTGGCTTCTACTTGCGATCTGAACACTTTCAAGCAAGGACAAACCAGGTGCAAGATGGCAGCATGCCAGCCACCTTCCAACACCCCGTGTGACTTGGGAATAGATCCTGAGACGTAGGTGAGTCCCAGGCACTCACCTTACACAAGCCTGGCTACCTGAGTTTGATCCCCAGAACCTACATAAAGGCGGAAGGAGAGAACTGACTCTACCAAGTTGTCCTCTATCTCCACATGTGTGCTGTGACACATGTGCCCACACACACATACCCCGCAATAATCAATTATAATAGAGAATCTTAAACACGAAGGATCCTCACCTACAGGGCAAGTAGTGGGTAGACTGGGGACCAGGGCCAAGAACTTGACACCCTCAAGGAGGTGGGTAGGATCTAATATAAACTCAGTGCCACCCTGGGCACTAGGCAATGCCCCCAGCATTTCAAGAGCCAATGGCTATGTACCTTTTTCAAAGAGTTCTTCAGCCAGTGCTGCAGTGATGCCATTTATTTCCTGTGGAGACACAAACCCTGCAGTTAGAGGTCCATCTGCCCATCGCTGGAATTGCACAGTCCCTGCTATCCACTCACTTCGCTCCTGCAGGGTCAGCTCTAGATCTCAGGAGTGTCCAATCTTTTGACACTGCAATTAAGACACTGTCACCAACAAAATTCATACTTGAGAACTGCACAATCAAGTAACAACAATACATCACAAGAAGCATCTCATAATGCTTTAAGTAAGTTTTCTGTTTTGTGTTGGGTTGCATTCATAGCTATCTTAGACCACACATAGCCTGCAGGCAACAAGTAGGACACAGCTTCTAGATAGAGAACAACTAAAGGAGGGAGGAAACGTAGAATGAAGGAAGAAGTTTAGAAGGGGGGAGGCTAGAGAAACGGCTCAGAGGTTAAGAGCACTGAAGTCCTGAGTTCAATTCCCAGCAACTACATGGTGGCTCACACCCATCCTCAGTGAGATCTGGTGCCCTCTTCTGGCATGCAGGTGTACATGTAGGCTGAACACTGTACACCAAAAATAAATCTTTTAAAAAAAAAGAAGTTTAGAAAGGGAACTGTTTTCAGATATATGGAGAGCTGAGCATTTCCTCAAAAACAACTGCAAGTCTGCACAGGCACTGGCTGAGTGGGCTGCAGCCCAGGGGCCAAAAAAGCCTGACTTATGCCAAGGGTTGGCTGGGGGAGTCAGCAGCTTCCTCACTAAGTATGGGGCTCCCAGGAGAGGGTGTGGCAGGGAAGAAATCCTGATTCTTTTGGGAAAAAAGAGGCCCTGACTAATAGAATACGAGACTTTGCAGCACCAACTTTCCCTAGGAATGACTATTTCCACCTTCTCTCAGGTCAAATGTTTCTTCAAAGAGTGGAAACTAAGCGGTTATGGCAGCAAACGCCTTTAATCCTAGCACCCAGGAGTCAGGGGCAGATGGATCTCTGTGAGTTTGAGGCTAACCTGGTCTGCAAAGCAAGTTCCGTTCCAGGGCAGCCAGAGAAACCCTATCTCGAAAAACAAACAACAAAAAAAAAAAAAAAAAAAGGAAGGAAGGAAGGAAGGAAGGAAGGAAGGAAGGAAGGAAGGAAGGAAGGATGTCTTTTTCCTGCGCTCAAGCCTCCCAGATTCACAGCAGCACAACAAAGCCCCAGGGTCACTAGAAAGATACAGCAAGGGTGTTCCAAATGCCACACAAAGCCACAAAGTGAACAGCAAGAACCAGTCTTCCCTCACATTAACAGCTACCACGCTGGCTTTAAGTCACAGCAGACAGTGTCTAAGTACTAGGTAGGTCCTGGCTCACTGACTTCTCCCGCCACCCTATAGATGCTGTTACACAAACAAGCAAACACAGGAGGAAGGTGTTGAGGCTCCAGCTTTATGACTATAAACCAGCAGGTTTAAACACTCGAGCACTTGATCTTGGTCCTCTCAGAACATAGCCAATTGCTTCTGCACTCAAAACAATCGTGGGGAAAGAGATGGCTCAGTGGTTAAGAACACTTGCTACTCTTCCAGGGGACTTAGGTTTAGATTCACATGGCTCACAACCATTAGTAACTCCAGTTCCAGGGAATTTAACCTCCTCAGGCACCAGTCACAGGCATGGCACACATACATACACGTTAGCAAAACACTCAGACACATGAAATACTAAAAATCTAAAAAAAAAAAAAAAAAAAAAAAAAAAATAAAACAATCATGAGATTTGGAGACACTCGCCAAAACCTTTAGCCCCACCTCCCACAGGTAAGAAATTAAACTTACTGACAGCAGTCCACAGGTCTTTTTGTAAGCAAGCCCAGATGGAGGCAGCACGTAACCCCTCGCAACTCACAGGGCACGCAATCTCCTCTTACGCAATCTCTTACGCATTTATGGGACTTAGAAAGCACCAGGTGGCAGAGGACAGGGTGTCCTTTTCCTGTGACCTCATGAGTTGTTTGTCTCTTCCTTATAATGTTTTATACATCACAGCTATCTGCCTCAAATACCAGGAACTGAATCTGGGGCCTCTATCCCTCAACCACAGCAGACAACCTTTTATTTTATTCTGTTTTAACTGGGTGGCTTCAATTTCAGAATCCTTCCGCCTCAGCCTCCCAAGTAGGTGGGAGCTATGAGCCCTTCACCCAGCTCACGACAGCAATCTTAACAGCTGGGAATATGCAGTAATCGTTTCCTCCAGCCTGCGTGCACGTTTGTCCTTTGTTCAAGGTGGTTTTCTTAACATAGTGAGGTTTTTTATTTTTATGTTTAAGTTTTAATTCTTTTCCTTTGTGACTATGAGATCTCTTCTTTTACTCTAAGAATGTAAGACTATTATCCCAGTTTTCTCTTGACCTCATGATCTTTAAAAGCTGTGCTTACAGAGTTTGCTTGAAATACAGTTTATATATAAGAATTGCTCATTTCCCACGTCACCAGAGAGAGAAGATAAGCTGCGGCACTTCAGCATTAGAGAGCTCAGCGCATAGGTCAAATGTAAGAGGCTAACAGAGCAACAGGGTTCTAGTCAGTAGAGGCTATGGGGTCTCTGAAGCGCAACTTCAGTCTCTTACAACCTCCTAAAGCCCATGAGTTTACCCTGGCAGCTGTGAGGATCCGAAGTCAAGGAAAAGCTTGGAATGGCCTACAAGCAAGTCTCCCATGCACTTCTGAGAAGCATGGCCTTCTTTCCTGTCCTCCTCTAGCCAGACCTCCTAGTGCTAAGGTACCAGAGGCTGCCGGCTACACTTAACCTCAACTCCACAGGCCTCTCAGGCAAGGAGCCTGCTAGAAGGCTCTTGAAAAAAAAGAGCTTCCTAGCCGGGCGGTGGTGGCACACGCCTTTAATCCCAGCACTCGGGAGGCAGAGGCAGGCAGATCTCTCTGAGTTCAAGGCCAGCCTGGTCTACAAGAGCTAGTGCCAGGACAGGAACCAAAA
>NC_022013.1:65279173-65289253 GCF_000317375.1 Microtus ochrogaster | reverse complement strand
CCAACACTAAGATAGTTGACAATTTCATTTCAAATTTAAAAAACTGTTTTTTGGTTACAGTCAAGTGGCTTTAAAATAAGGAAATGATATACACCTCACCTTTGAAGGGAACTCAGTTATCTTTCTTACCAGAGCAGCCCAGCATGGTGACATGTGGTGAGCCCTGACCCACCCCTTTTCTAAGCCTCAGATATTCACTGTAAAAGCTCAGGCAGGCTCTAAACAACCCCCAGACTACCACCTTCCAGATCACAAAACAGAATAAGGCACAGAAAAGTTAAATAACTGAATTGGAATAAACTGGTTGAAACAAGCAGGCCTGGGAGACAGACTGGGCTCTGTCTATTTCCAAGCCCACTATGATGTGGCCTGCTTCAGGATGATCTTGGTTATGATTATCCATGGATTGCATTCTGCTGAGTTTGGAACTTCTCTAAACATTCTGGGACAGGGTCTATCACTGTGAGTCCAAGAAGCGAGGAGCACAGCTATCCAGTGGAGGAGGAAACAAAGGCTGCCTCACCCCTGGAATTCCTCAGTTCTGGGTTGGCTGGGGAGGAAAATGCTTTTTCCCTTGTCATTAAAATCCAAATAATGAAAGAATCGAACTGGACTTTATATTTTTTTACCATATACAAAGATGAACTTGAAATGGATCAAAGTCCTAAATGTAAAAACAAAACATATAAGAGAAAATATAAGTGTTTTGTGATACTAATTAGTCAATGGGTTCTCAGATATGGCATGAAAAATACAAGTGACCAAAATATACAAAAAAATAAACTTTGTCAAAATCTAAAATATGTATGTTTCAAAGAATATTATCAAGGGCTCAGTGGTCAAGAAAACTTGCTGCTCTTACAGAGGACAAGGGTTCAATTCCCAGCACCGACATAGCTAACAACTGTTCATAACTCCAGTGCCAGGGGATCTGACCCGTCTTCTGGCCTCCATAGGCACTATACACACATGGTCACAGACATATAGGAACCATGAACATAATAAAAATAAATAAATATTTTTAAAGGATATTACCAAGTAAAGGAAGCCAAGTGTGGTGATACATGCCCATAATCACAGTACTCAGGAGGCTGAGGCAGGACGATGGTGAGTTTGAGGCCAGCTTGTTCTCTAAGGTTCTAAGCCAGCAGGGACTACACAGAGATCATGTCCTAAGAAACAACAGCAACAACAAACAAAGTGAAAAGCTGTGGGTACAAACCAATGGTAGTCCATGTTTAGGATATAAAAGGCCTGAAGTTTGATCTGTAGCACACACACGAAAGAGAGACAAAGGAAGAAAAGAAGGGAGGAAGGAAAAAAAAGAAAGTAAAAAGTAAAGGGTTAAAAACAAAACAAGCCGGATGGTGGTGGTGCATGCCTTTAATCCCAGCACTCAGGAGGCAGAGTCAGGGAATCTCTGTGAGTTTGAGGCCAGCCTGGTCTATAGAGAGAGTTTCAGGACAGCCAGGGTTACAGAGAAACCCTGTTTTGAAAAACCAAACACCAAAACAAAACAAAACAAAACAAAATAAAAAAATGACCTTTGTGGAATATACTAAAAAGTTAAAAACAAAATAAAAAACCTTTGTAGAACATAAGTTATTTGTATATCACAGTTCTGATAAGGGTTTAGGATCCAGAATATATAAAGAACTCTTACAACTCAACAAAAAGAAGTTAAAATTTAAAAAAAAAAAGAAAGAAAAAGAAAGGGACCATGATCAGCAGTTACTAGGACTGGCTGCTCTTCCAGAAGACCTGGTTTAATTCCCAGCACCCACACGGCAGCTCTAACCTGTCTGTAACTCCAGTTCTAGGGTTTCTGACACCCGCACACAGACATACATGCAGGCAAAATAACAATGCACACAAAATAAAAATAAATTATAAGCCCGGCAGTGGTGGCATATGCCTTTAATCCCAGTACTTGAGAGGCAGAAGCAGGAGGATCTCTCTGAGGTCGAGGCCAGTCTGGTCTACAAAGCGAGTTCCAGGAGATGCTCCAAGCTATACAGAGAAACCCTGTCTCAAAAAAACAAAACAAACAACAACAACAACAACGAATTGTAAAAAAGAAAGACCTAATGTTACACAGACAGGGATCTAAATCCATTTCTCCAAAGATATAAATGCCCAATAGGCATATTTTTAAAAAAAGCTCAGCATCATTAATCATGGCGCAACTGTAAGCGAAAACCACAATGGAACTACTTCACGCCTACTATGACATCTAGATAAAACAGACAGGTGCAAAGGCGGGTTAGGATGTGGGGAAATGGAACATACGCATTGTGACTAAGAATGGAAAAGAATCTGGTGGTTCCTTAAAAAGCCAAGTTATTATATAACTCACCTTCCTATTCTGGGTATACCACAGACGTACATAAAACCTTCTGCAGCAGTCTCCCCCAGTTCCCTTTATACAATTTCACTTTCGGTGGGATTCATGATCAACTACAGTCCAAAGTTGTTAAATGGAAAATACCAGAAGTAAATGCTTCCTAAATTTTAAATTGCACACCATTCTGAGTATCATGAACTCTCCAACCGGCCCACTCTGTCCCACCTGGAGCACGAGTTGTTCCTCTGTTCAGCACATCTATAGAATACACTCAGCACTTAGTAGACTGCTAGTCATTAGCAGCCATCTTGGCTACTATAGTATTGAAACAGAACAGTCTGAACATGAGGGAGTAGAGATGCAGGGATTCTGATATGCCCAAGACAAGTCTTGAAGAGAAAAGATAAAAAGTTTCTTATTTGATAGGAAAATAAATTAGCTAAGATCACAGTAAAAATGATTCTTCTATCCAAGAAATTGTGAAGAACAAAATCCTACTAGATTTGCTGTGATACTTCAACTGAAAAGGTTATGGTTAGAACACGTAAGTACTCAGACCAGAAATAACAATGGATTTGTACAAGCACACATAGGAAAGAACACAGGTAGGGCGCAGCATGGGGCTTGGTTTTAGCTGTCTATTGGAGCCCTTACAATGTGTTCATTGTCTCAGATACAGGGATGAAGGATAAACACAAGATGGTATGGCAGTCCCTCCTTAGTCATGGAGGGCACACTCTAAAACCCACGGATAGTTCACATACCACTGTTTCCTACAGATGCATACTCATGATAAAGTCTAATCTAAGAGAAGGCAGGGCCAAACATTAATACTCTAAAATTATTAAAATAATATGTTGTTGAGTTCGAGGCCAGCCTGGTCTACAGATTGGGTTCTAGGACAGGCTCCAAAGCGACAGAGAAAACCTGTCTCGAAAAACAAGCAAACAAAAATGTTGTAATAAAAATTATGTAATATGGTCTCTCAACGTATCTTCTACTTTTACCTTTCCACTTACAGGAAACACTTCATGGCTACATTCTGGCATATCTGAATTGCCAACATCATGACTCAGGTGCTTTGGGCTATTTATTACCACATAAAATCAGATTTACCTGGACCTAGTATTGTAACACTCGATCTGACAAACTGAGATGGTGGCCTACAGAGTGATGTATGTACTGTGTGATTCGCCAGACAAAGCTGATCCTGCGAAAGAGCTCTCCACACTACTCAGAATGGTATGTCTAAAACTTACGGACTGTTTACTTCTGGAGTTTTCCATTTAATATTTTCAAACCATGGAATTTAAAATCAGATTAGAAAGGGATTTCTGAATGTATATCCAAAGAATATTTTAGTCATAAAAGATTAATGCTACATGAATGGATCCGAGAAATAAATGAAATTGCTACATGTTATATGAACCACTTATGCAAAACATTGAGAACAAACAAACTCAAAGAGGCAGAAAGCAAGGCCGTGAGTGCTGAGGGCTGGGGAAAGGAGGGAACAGGCAGTGACTGCCCTAACCACAGGGCTGGGTTGTGGGTGATGACATGCTGGAATCAACGCAGCAGTGCTCACTTCACACCCTTGTGCATCGGCTGAAAACTACTGAATGATATACTTACAGTGAACTTTATAGTGAGTGAGTTGTATCTCAATCTGAAGGTATTTCTCCCCAAACAAACAGAAAAGAACAGCAACAACCACAACAAAACCAGGTGTGTGGGTATCTGCTGTAATTGCAGTACTCAGGAGGAAGAGCAGGCAGGAGTATAACTGCAAGTTCAAGGTCACTGTAGGCTGCAGGAAAATCTTATGCCAACTCTGTCTATTTATTCAAAGCCTGTCTCAACTCAACAAAATAAAATATAAGTAGTCCAAACCATAACCAAGTAGGCTTCCCTGGGTACCCCCACTTCATCCAATGTCAGCACGCAGGACAGATGTATCTGCAACAATCCCTAGGTAGATACTGGCTAAGACAAAGATTCCCTGGAGAGCTCCTGCCTGCAGAAAAAATTGACAGTGCTCTTAAGACTGTGTTGGTTCAAAATTAAACTGAAAGGAAGACCTAGTCCAGAGGGTCTCAGCTGGGTCATTTTACCCCCTCCCCACCATGAGAAGATGGGCATTGTCTCCTCTAGAGAACAGAATTGGAGTGGATGAGACTGGGAAGGGCAGTGCTAGTCGGACTGGATAGAGGCCAGGGATGCTGCTAAGTAGGGCCCCTCACCATGGCTGAGAACCCATCTTAATCTAAAGACAAGTTAATTACTTTAAAAATTCTCACATTTATTTAACCTATGCATATATTTTATGTCAATAATGCCAAATATGTCCAAAAAGTTCTGAGGCCATGCTTCAAACCAGAACCACAGAGTTAGGCTTGCCCCAGAACTATGGCAGGTAAGTCTAACTAAAAAGAGTATTCTAGGCCTTTCATGGCTCAGAGTTGGGCAAACCTGCAGTAGCTAGGAAAAACTCCCCAAAGACAGTCTTAAGCAACAAATTATACTTTCAAAGAGATGTTTATCGGGTTTCATTCTTCAGCAGAAAATGGAAGTTTTGTGAAGTTTATCTGACAGACTCACATAGGGAATGAGAATTTTTCTTACGCAAGGAAATGTAAAAAGACATTCACAACAGGAGACGGTATACAGACACATTCTAACTGGTCCCTTAAAGCTTGTGACATCACCAAACTCCAAATCTCCAGGCTCTATTTAGTATTTCAAAAAAGATTCAGGAGTCTTACTCTGTGGTTTCAGAAGAAAGATTTATTTTAAAGAAGGTGCTTCCTATAAGCCAAGGGCATCTTCATCATTTAAGGGAAAAAGAATTAAAAAGTAGATATATGTTATCAGAAAACCTCTCAAAGAGACTATCCCACATAGTTCTTCACAGACAACTACATCAATGTGATCCTTTCTCTTATAAAACCAGAACCCTAATCTATATACTGGGTTGTTTTGGTGTGTATGTGGGGGGGAGTTTAGTGAGGGGAGGGGGTTGAGACAGACTCTCACTAAGTAGCCTTGGCTGGCTTGAAGCTTGCTGTGTAGACCAGGCTGGCCTTGAACTCACAAAGATCCACCTGCTGCTGCCTCTCAAGTGCTGGGATTAAAGGCGTGCGCCTGAATAGCAAGGACTTGTTCCTCTCATACATGCATTTTCTATGGCAGAAGGTCCACAGCTATACCAGCAATATAAGGTCCAGTTGTAAGGCTGACCACTTTTTTTTTGTTTTGTTTGTCTGTTTGGGGACAGGAGTTTCATCATGTAGCCCTGGTAATTCAAACTCAAGAGATTTGCCTGCTTCTAGCTGCTGGGATAAAGGCCTTTGTCACCACGGAGAATTTTCAAGACCTACAGTCTGGAAAGTGCTGAACTGCAGGTGTGTGCCATCATACCTGGTGTGACTTGATATTTTTTTAAGAAACTTCTTTCCACCATTCTTTGTGTTGTCTTACGTATCTTGCTCCAAATCTTGCAATAACTACCTTTGTTCATATATCCTTTTACGGTTGCCTTAGCCTTCCTTAGAATAAATTCTCAGAAGTAAACTGCTCCTGGTTTTTGATATTTTGGCTTCACACTTCTTAAGGTCTGACAACTTAATTACTTTTTACTTTTTATTGTTCTTGAGACACAGTCTTGCTATACAGTTCTGGGCAGCCACATACTGATGAGCCCTCTGCTCAGCAGGACTTATTCTGTCAGCGGTAGCATTTCATGATCTGTGCAGAGGGAGAGTGGAGCTGCTCCATGAAGCCAGCAGTGGAGCCATCGACCCTGGGCCCTATGATGGCAATTCATTACTTAAAAATGACTAATTCCAGACTGGAAGGATGGTTCAGCAGTTAAAAGAGCAAACTGCACGTACAGAGGACCCAGATTTGCTTCCCTGGGTGACTCACAACCTCCTGTAACTCGAGCTCCAAGGGACCCAACATCCTCTCTGGTTTACACGGTGCTTACACTGACATGTACACACCCCACACAAATGTACAACACTAAAGATAAAATTACCTTAAAATCTAAGAAGAATGACTAATTCCCTCACTGGTGCTGAGCCGCAGCCCAACTCCAACAGTGTATCTAGACCAGGTTTCACTTCTTTCCTGTCCATCCTCACCCATTAGGAGGGAAATCTTCCTTAAAAATCAAGAAATGTTTTTGCAAAACGAAATGCCTTGTAATAGAAGAAAATAAGTGGTCAGTCTGATTTACACAAACCCACCCACAAACATGACCTGCTCTACCTGACTCTGCTCCTCGACGTTCTAACCTCAGAGCCAGGGTCCAGTCTGTTTCTCCTCAAAGTTGAGAACCCAAAGGGAACTTACATAGAAGTGGAAATGCAAGAAGTGGGCCAGAGCTCTGGGAGCCACATCAGGGAAGGTGGCCAGGAGGGTCTGGAGGTACACCTCCAGGTCCTTCTCCCGCTTCTCTACCAAGCTTCGTGAGTTCTTTCCAATTATCTTTTTGGGTGGAAGGAGAGTTCTGTCAATTTTCTTCTCTGCAACAAGCTGCAAGAAAACACAAACACATCAACCACAGACCACTTAAGTAGCTCTGTATGGATGTAAGCCCCAGGCTGGCAAGGATCATATCTTCTACAATCACTCTTGGCAGCAGTGCCAGGGTGAGTGCTCCCAGCTAGGGCACCTAGAATGTGCCCTCTTCCAATCCAAGTGGTACTGGAAATACCAATACAATTCCAAGTGAGAAAGTCCATCTTTGGTCTTTGGGGACATTGGGAAAAGTAGTGCTTATGGCCCCCTGAAGTTCAAAAACCAAAGGAGTCTGTGTTGTATTTCAGTCTCATTGTAAAAAAGCCCTCAGAAAAGCAGCTCTGTCTAAGAGCAAAGGAAAAATATAATCTCAATCCGTTATCAAAGAGTAAAAAATATACTTCGTGAAACAAGTTCGAGCCTGTGCTCTCCTCAGGAATACAGCAATTTTAAAATCAAAATTGACAGATACTAATCTAGACAGTCTCATGCTAGGGTTGGACTGCTAGGCCCAACCAGTTCTTTCGTCAGATGTATTAAGAACTAGTTTGCTATAAAGCCCATGAGAGAGAGGGCTCATCTGGTGAATGCGCCTGCTGTTGAATCTGATGAGCTGAGTTCAAGCCTTGGGGCCAATGTGGTGGAAGGAGAATGACTGCTCACAGGCTGCCCTCTGACCTCTACACATATGCTGTGGCATGTGTGCACCCCCTCCCACCTAAAATAAATACATAAATTATATATATTTAAATTTTTTTTATTATTTTATAAGACAGGGTTTCTCTGTGTAGCCCTGGCTGTCCTCAAACTCAGAGATCCTCCTGCCTCTGCCTCTCAAGTGCTGGAATTAAAGGCATGCACCACTATGACCAGTTATAAATAAAATTCTTAAAGATTAGCAAACAACAGATGTGGAGGCAGTTTTACCCTAAAACTAGTGTGTAGCACAATGGAGACTTGGTCCTCAAGCCCCTAAGCCCCGAGATACAGGTTCCCAGCTCTTAAGATTACCTTTTCATGGAGGTCATGGAAGTCACTATAACGGTGCTTGATTGTCCACTCATGGTTGCCATCAGTAATCTGTATGATATAAACCTAAAGGGAAAAAACGATTCCTTGTGACTAGGGAACCCTGACCCCACAATAGCTGCAAAGTATTCAGACCCCACTCCCCAAAAACCCAGAGTCAGGCTCCTTGTACATCCAATGTGCACCTGACCCCTACTGAGCAGTGGTGGCCCTGTGAGGTCTGGGGTCAAGCTGTGCTTCGATTATCAGCAAGGGATGGAAATGGGATTGGTTCAAACACCGACTGAGATTTTTACATCCTGCCTCAACCTGAGTGGTAGGCAGGCTGTCCCTTGTAAGGGACACAGAGCAGAGCTGGGTTTGGCAGGACCGGTGTCTCTGCTATGCACCTTTCCAGGTACCCTGACTCCGTCCTAGAAGCAGGTCTTCGGCCAACATTTCCCTCTGGCTGTGTTTTTGAATTCGGCTGCTGAACCAGGAGCTGGAGGCACCACCACGCTCCCAGGGGCAGCAGTGGTCCAATCAGAAGACAATATGGTTTTGGTGGTTAAGAAAACCTGGGTTCAAAAATCTGGCTATCCCATTTCCTGGGTGTGGCTTATGTGCAGCTTATGTAAGTGACTGGGAGCCTAAATTCTCTCTGGGCCTCAATTCCTCCATATTAAAACCTGGTAGGCTTAAGGATCGAGTAAAGCATTAAGTATGAAATGACTGTGCAGGCCCTAACGCCACACAAAAGACAGGTATGTTACTAACATCCAACGCAGCACACCCAGGGACAAATGATGATCACCACCCTGCTCCCTGTCACTTAGAGGAAGGACAAAGCCCCGAAAAGGAAGAGCTTTTGGGGGGAATGAACCTCTACTGATTGCAGCTAGTCATAGCTGAGTGACCTCATCCCTTAACTAGAGGAGCCCGCTCCATGGTCCTAGCTTCCCACCTCTGCCTGTGTAGCAGGGAACGGGCGAAAGGGATCAGTCAACTCGGCTGATTCCTCTGACCCCCAGAGGCAGCCATTTCTCCAACACCAGCCTGTTGCTCCAGAAGGAGCCACCAGCCAGCATTCCACAGTCCCCCTTCCTTGCTGGGGAAAGAAGAGCTAGAGGAGCTCTCAGGATGCGGTATTAGCATGGGAGCCAATAGGGTGAGGCAAAGGCAGGGCCAAGGCCCTTACCACTGTCCACCCTCCTGGGAACAAAGGACAAGGAGACGGGGAGATGCTTTATGAGCCCCCACCACAGAACAAGTTTTCATCTGGCAGCCTGGCATCCAAACCTATCCAGACCAAGAGGGCTTCTAACACCATCACCAAAACTACTTTCCTTTTTTGTCGGGCCTCCCTTGTAGCCTGCAAAGATATGTAAAAGACGCTCACTGTCTCTCTTCCCTAAGCCATGAAGTCCCCTACGGTTTGTAGGTCCTGTACTTCAGCCCTGAGGTAACTTCTTTCCCAACCACTAGGGTCCAATTCTCCTCCCCAGACTCCCAGGGCCTATTTTCCTATACCCCTTCCTCACATCGCAGGGCTGATCTGGACTGCGACAGGCTTGGGTGGGGGTGGGGGTGCAGATCAAGATCCGCCCCCTCTCCTTCACCGCCTGAAGATCCCTGGCCCTTTCCTCCGGTTCCATCTATGAGACCACCCCCTCTAGAGTCCCCTTCCTCCCAGACTCCCTAATCAAGATCTCTTAGGCTGGCATCCCTCCTTGCCTGGAGGATCTAGAAGGACTCCATCTCATCTGCACACCCCTTCCTCCCCAGGCCTTCCTTTACCCTCGGATTCCTCCAGCAGGGCTCCCCCCCACTCAACTCCCTCCACGCGCCCCACCCTAGAACCTCCTCCGGGACCTCTGCGACCCAGCCCCTTCCCCTCAACACCCCATTTCTAGGGCTCCCTCGTCGCTACCGCAGACCCTTCCCCCCTCTCACGGACGTGCGACCCTGACCCCCTCCTCGAGCCCCCGACTTGGACTCCGGGTTCCAGGCGCTATGCACGCTTTGGGTGCCCGCGTCCCCCAGCACACCGTGTACGTGTCCACGAGCTCGGAACCCACGACGCGCGCCTCCTTGGCCGGTTCGGCCTCCCGCTCGGGCCCGAAGCTGAGCGCCGCCGCCATGTTGCGGGCTCCGCCGCTGCCGACGCCCGGCGCAGACTGGCAGCAGTAGGGGGCGGGGTCAGC
>NC_022013.1:65271431-65279073 GCF_000317375.1 Microtus ochrogaster | reverse complement strand
CGCGCCCTCGCCCCGCCCCTCGCCCGTGATTGACGGGCCGGCCAACGGCACGCAGGCGTAGCTCCTGCGGGCTAACCCGCGGCCTTTTCTATACCTGTGTAGCTTCTTCTTCGGCAGTTGTTGTTATTATCCGTTGCGCCCTCAGCAACGGAGGCCAGGGGCCTTTTGAACTCTCTGAAGTCAGTATGCTTCGCCTGGCCTACGTTTCCAGAGGGAACATTAATGAGGTCTCGCCTGGCTGTTTTAGGCTCATTCCCTGTGTAGCAAGAGCAAGATGAAGACGATAAGAACTGGACTTAGAGCTGGACTCTCTGATCCTCGGGGTCTGTTGTTTCATGTAGTGATGGAGAATTGAATGTGGTGATTCTGCATTGCTCAGCACATCCCCGTTGTGTGCTAGGCTGCAAACTGGTGCGTTCAGAGGGAATGTATATGAAGCAGAGGTGCAGGTGTTGTGTGTGTGTGTGTGTGGGGGGGGGATCTGTGCTGCCCATCTGGTTCCCCAAATGACATCCTGCAAGAGCTCAAATTGAGGGGGACACAGACTGGCCCTGAACACAAAGCTTCAGTGGTTGAATGAGAAAGCCTCATTAGCCAAGGGGAAGACTGAGCCGGAGAAGAGGTGACCCAACTAGAGGAAGAGGAAAGAGAATCCTGATAGCGATAGGGCTCTTTAGGAATACTTGTTGAATCACAGAGCACAGCAGCCTGAGGTCCAAAGTGAATACTGAACAGAAGGTGGGGCATAGCGGATCTGGCTGACTCTCCCCTACCAGTTCATGTTATGCTCTGAACCTCACGTAGGCTTTTCTAGGCAGGGCTTACTTACACTGCCAGTTTCTGGTGCATGTCACCCACTCCCGAAAGCTGTAAATAAGGTGGGGTTTTCTAGTCAGCCTGATCTGAGGCCAGTCACTGTCCACTTGAAAGCTTCTTGCTTCCTTACCTGGAAAATGAGGGTGTTACCACCCACTTCTCTGATTATGTAGAAGACTGAACTGTTCTTAAGGTCCTGACTGGCCTGGAGCTCACTACTTCTACTTTCCTATCTGGGCCTGGATTCCATGTTTTCATTCATCCAAGAAACTTTTCCTGGGGCTATTGAGCTGGCATGTATACGCGCACCCACCCCCCCCCCCACACACACACACCATTTTAGGTGCTTGCTGTCAAGCCTGAGACTTGAGTTCAGTCCTGGGTATTTAGGTAGTAGAGAGAAATGGATGCCTCCTACAAGATATCCTCTGACCTCCATGCGCACACAAATAAACATAATAAGTTAGGTTTTTTTCTTGAGAATTCACTGTGAAACAGATGGCCAGAGACCTGGTCCTTGCGGTCCTTCACAGATCCTGGCCCAGGCAGAGGATGCAGGGACTCGGGCCAGCCTGAGATTACAGGGACCAGGGGAGGGGGTGGAGGATATTACAGGCAGTGGTGGGCTGGGTTGGGAATGCAGCAGGAGGTGGAGGGAGGCAGGGCTATTTAAGCCCAGGCTGAGGGCTGGCAGGCTGGCAACCCCAGTAGCCTGTCCTGTGAACTGCCTTCAGCATGGATGACATCTACAAAGCTGCGGTGAGTGCGAGATAAGTCTTAAAAGGGTTGGGGTGGGTAGACCTATTGGGGGTTCACTCAGCTCAGAATGCGAGACGGGTGCCCCATACATCCGTAGCTAAACCCCTCAAAGGAATAGTGGGGCTGACATTTGGATAGTGCAGAAAAGGAAGGAGTCTCCGGGTCTGGAGAGGGCTCTCAGGGTGGCTAGAGGGTGTGGTCTTAACTTCTAGCATCCAGTGTCCCCCTCTGTTTCTAATGTCTAGTCTGTCACCGTCTTGGCTCCACCTCTGTATCTGTGCTTCTATTCTTTAGGTCTTTTGTTCTTTTCCTCAAGGTCTTTCCATCTCTGTTCCTTCCTCATTGTCTCTCTGAGTCCTTGTCTCTCTCAGTTCTGCCACCCTGCTCCAGGCCCTTAGCTGGCTAAAGAAGCTTTAGGAGGTGGGAGACAACTATGAGGAAGGCTGCAGAGTGTGAATTCTGGGATGGAGAAGGTGCTAGAAGATCCAGGCCTGGGGAGAGGTAGGAGAGGAACGAAAGCTGAAGCCTTGTTCTTATTGTAAGGTCTGGCAGGCTCAGAGCTTTAGGTAGTAGACATGGAGGGTGGTAAGAGTCAGGGCCAGAGGACGTCACCCCAAGACTCTGCAATCTCTGCGGGACCCTGAGGGGCTTTTGCTATAACCTCTACCTTGTTTGCTAGGACAAGAAAATCCTAGCAAACAGCTGTTCGCAGGGAATTCTCCCCCAGCCCCCAAAATACGGCCCCTCTTGTGAGCTGGGAAGGGCTGCAGCTGGTTCCTATGGTATCCTTGCCTAACTTGTAGGAGTCCGTGGAGCTGGAGTGTGGGGGGGGGCGTATCCCTCCACCCAGTGCCCATACAAGGCCTGGCGGGGCTGGGGACTAATTTTGGCTCCTGAGGCAGCACCAGTAGGCCAGGGGGGCAGATAACACTGCCCCACCTCCCCCACCCCCACATACCAAAGTCCCCAGAACAATCACCAGGTTTAACTTTGTCCTCTAAAAATAGCCGAGTGGCCAGCCACCCTGGTCAGGTTACAGTGGGTGGCTTCCCTCACCCTCACATCAGTTTTATTGTCTCAACCTGAGGGACAGCTGTCTCTAACTAAGGCCATGCAGCTTAGGTTTCATTAGGGTGACCTAAAGGGCATGGAATGGTCAATGGGTATTGTTACTCAGGACACCTTGCTCCTGGAAGCGGTGCCCGCCAGTCACTTTGGCCTCTAGCCTAGCCTCTGGAAGATCAGCTGGGTCACCTTGGTGTTTGGGGCCCAGGAAAGGAGGACAGAGGACTTCCTCTGTAACCTGGGAGTGCGCGCCTCCTTCCCACCTGGAATGGGTCCATCTCTCCAGCAGTCTCCCCTGAGGCCTGAGTCTGGGTCCTGAATTGCCTTTTCCTCTCTAGGTAGAGCAGTTGACAGAAGAACAGAAGAATGGTAAGTGTCTCCCACTGAGGAGACAGTGGGGTAGGTGGAGGGGCTGTAAGGATGCCTTTCCAGGAAAGAACCCCGGATTAGAGGCCATAGTCTGTGGGTTCTCTTTGTTGTGACTTCAAAGAACTCTTGGAGGGAAGTGGGCAGTTTGCTGGTGGCCCTGGGACTGGATTTCTAGTGTCCTGTCTGCTGATCCTATTTCTTCACCCTGCCGTTGGACACAGAGTTCAAGGCCGCCTTTGATATCTTTGTCCTGGGTGCGGAGGATGGCTGTATCAGCACCAAGGAGCTGGGCAAGGTGATGAGGATGCTGGGCCAGAACCCCACACCCGAGGAGCTGCAGGAGATGATTGATGAGGTGGACGAGGATGGTAAGCCCCTTCACCCACTCCAATCTTCACACACAGGCCTCCAAATCTTAACCATCTCACCCAGAAACTCGGCAAGTAGCTCATGCCTGTAATCCCAAGAAAGCTGTGAGAGTTTGAAGTCCGTCTGACTGAGTCACAGAGGGAGCTCCAGGCCAGCTTGGACTATAGAGCAAGCTTCTGCCTCAAATAAGAAGAGAGGGCAAATGAACACTCTAGCCCTATCGTGTTGGCATGGGAGGGCACTGCCTGGTGCTAACTGTGTCCTCTCTCCGGCCCTGCTGTCTACCCACAGGCAGCGGCACAGTGGACTTCGATGAGTTCCTTGTCATGATGGTTCGGTGCATGAAGGATGACAGCAAAGGGAAGTCTGAGGAGGAGCTGTCAGATCTCTTCCGCATGTTTGACAAGTGAGAATGTGCTTGGCTTCTGTCCCTGACTCAAGTAGAGAGTGGGAAGGGGTAGTCTCAGCCAGGCGGTAGTGGCGCACACCTCTAATCCCAGCACAGCAGAGGCACGTGAATCTCTTGAGTTCAAGGCCAGCCTGCTCTACAGAGTGAGTTCCAGGACATCAAGGGCTACACAGAGCCGTAGAGAAACTTTGTCTTGAGGAAACAAAACAAGGGGGGGGGGGAGAAGAAAAGAAGAAAGAAAAAAAAAAGAAAAGAAGGAAGGAGGAGTTTCAGATCCCATGCTAAATAAATACCACGTAGTCATCTCCCATCCTGCGTAGTGTCCCTGCCCTGCCTCCTGGGGTTGTCGGGTGAGCTCTGAGGTTCCCCTGCCCTCCCGGTAGGAATGCTGACGGCTACATTGACTTGGACGAACTGAAGATGATGCTGCAGGCTACGGGCGAGACCATCACGGAAGACGACATTGAAGAGCTCATGAAGGACGGCGACAAGAACAATGATGGTCGCATTGACTATGACGGTGAGTGGGTGGGAGGACCAATCTGCTGCTGTCCACCCTCGGCCAGGGCCTGACCTCTGACCCACACGTTGTCCTCTTTCCACAGAGTTCCTGGAATTCATGAAGGGTGTGGAGTAGACACTGGCTTTGTTCAGAGTTGCCCACGCCTGTGCTCCCTCTCCAGACAGATCCCGTGGTACGGGTGCAACTGGGTTCTCCGGACTCTGAACCCGGTTGTGTCCTTTAAGGGTGTCCCCCCCGACCCCACCCCCAGACTCTCTACCCATTCTTGTCCCCAGGGGGTGCAAATAAATCCTTGCTCCCCAGAGGCTGATATCTTGCTCTGATTTTCCTGGGGCCACAGTCTTTTCTCAGGGTTCCCTTCTTCCCGATGACCCCATCCATGTAAAGCTAGCTGCAGAGCCCGTGTTCTGACTGTTCAAGCCACCTTCTGCCAGAGGTCATCAGGTCAACGACAACTTGCTCTGTGCCTTCCCAGTGACTGGGCTCTGCAGCAGCCACAGAATCTGTGTTCCAACAAGCTCGGGTGACACTGATCTTCACTAAATGCCGCCCATTCCCACTTTCCCTGTCTAGCCAGGCTCTGGGATCGGGGTGAGCTGCCTGGGTCAGTCAGCATGGCAGCCAACAGCTATCCTCACGGGGAGCAGTTAGTTCAGTGAGCACTGGATGCTTCCTGGCACAGCAACCTCTCCATCCTGGTTGGAACGAAGCTAAATCTCGTGAGACCCAGCAGGCTTGTGGTGCTAACTATCTTCCCACTGCCTTATATTTCCCACCAGGAATATTGGTTCCTGGCCTCTGACGAGCATGTAGTTTACTCCACAATCTAGCATTCATTTTACAGATGAGGACCCAATGGCCCAGAGAGCCAAGGGCATCTGGCAAATCTATAAGAGGGCTTAGCCACCTCGCAGCCAGCCAAGGACTCTGACAGACTTGGTCAAGTGGACCTACTGTCTAGCTCCTTTGGCCCTCCGAGACTGGCCTCCAGTCACCCATCTGGTCTTTCTTCCTGACAGGAAATGAAGGCCTGAGATCTAGTGATATCACCAGCTTAGTGGGGGTGCCCAGGTCAGAGCTGCAGCCAGAACGGTGACTGGGGAGGGGTAACTGGGCGTTTCCAAGGAAGTAGAGGTGTTGGTAGCAATGCTTTCAGGACAGACAGCTGATAATGACAACCAGGCTCCAGCCAGAATGTTAGCAGCTGTCCTAACATAAGCGCTGCTATTGGGCTGCCTCTGCACCTGTGCCGCAGCCTAAGCCTTCTCCAGACAGGCTGCACATTCCGGAGAGAGTCTTGGAATTCTAGACATGCCTCTGGCCAGGCGAGAGCTGCCAGGAGCTCTCGGTCCCTGCAGAGCCACGGGAGGAGTGGAGACAGGTCCCCACAGGCCTGCCTTTGGGATTGGAAACTGGAGAACTGGGGGTCCTATGAAGACATCCAGAGTGACCCAGCAAGGATGGTGTCCAAGAGGAGGAGGATCCTCAGTTGGTGGTGAAGGCTGGCAGGGCATCATTCAGGAAGCTCGCACACATACCCTTTCTGTAGTATGTAAAGGTTAGATGCTGTGGCACGTCAGATCGAGGCCTCGTTCCTAATCTCAGAATTTCTAGCCATCTGTGGGAAATGAAAAGGCATTCAATGAGGAAAGCAGAATGGTGTGGTGGCCCCACATAAAGTCACGTTGGAATGTCTCCTGGAAGAGGAGGTCTGGAGCAGAACCCCTAAGAGCACCAAGGGGCCAACTATGGGGCGCAAGCGGGAAGACTTGAAATGAGCATTGGGACAGACGCTGAACCCCAGTTGCCTCAGGGGGAGGTGAGCAGTGCCTGGCCCCCTGTTCTGTAGTACTCAGAGAAGGATCTACAGTTTATAAATGAGTTTATTAAATATGTAGCAAGAAAAAGTCAAAAATAGTCACAGACGGAGAGAAGCGGTAGCTAGCAGCACATCAAGTCATCCAACAGAGATGCTCTCTCAGCGGGGCTGAGAGCGTGCGCAGAAGGCAATACCACTGATGT
This sequence comes from Microtus ochrogaster, assembly GCF_000317375.1. Lineage (NCBI taxonomy): Eukaryota > Metazoa > Chordata > Mammalia > Rodentia > Cricetidae > Microtus > Microtus ochrogaster. The sequence continues at coordinate 65,272,741 of NC_022013.1, read as the reverse complement.
GGGAATGATTTCTTATTAATAAAGAAACTGCCTAGGCCCATTTCATAGGCCAACCCTTAGGTAGGTGGCGAAAACAGAACAGGATGCTGGGAGAAAGAAGCTGAGTCAGTGAGTCGCCATGATTGTCCCATTGCAGACAGATGCAGGTTAAGATTATTCCTGGTAAGCCAGCTTGTGGGTTACACAGATTAATAGAAATGGTTTAGATCAATATGTAAGAGCTAGCCAATAAGAGGCTGAAACTAATGGGTCAGGCAGTGTTTAAAAGAATACAGTTTCCGTGTAATTATTTCAGGGCATAAGCTAAGCTAGCCATGTGGGCGGCCGGGTGCGGGGGACGCAGCCCAGCAGCTCTTATTTCAACATACCACCCAATGGGAGAGTTAGAATCATCCCGCAGAAATCAGCTGGGGCAGCCCTGTTTAGGTGACTGTGTGGTGTTCCTAATGCGGGGAGTCGTGGTGGAGGAGACCGTCTCAGTGAGTAGAGGAGCAGATAGATAACTTCGAGTCGGTTCGCAGTAGAAACCGCAGGACAAGCTGAAGCAGCCAGCGGGGCCCAGCTGAGCTTTCTTCCTGGTGCCTTCCTCCTCACTGCAGACATTTTTTCCCGTTTTTTTTCTTTTTACTGATTAAAATTTTTTCATTTATTTTACATCCTTATTGCAGTTTTCCTTTCCTCTTCTCCCATTTCCTTCCCCTGCCTTTCCTTTGCCCCCCTCCCCCCTCATTCACTTCTGTGTTTCTGTTCAGAAAAGGGCAGGCCTCCCATGGGTGTCAACAAAGCACAGCATATCACGTGGAGGTAGAACTAGCTCCTTCCCTTGCATTGAGGTTGGAAGAAGCAACCCAGTATGTGGAATAGGTTCCCAAAAGCCAGCCCAAGTGTTAGGGACAGACCCTGATCCCACTGCTAGGAGTCACACAAGCGGACCAAGCTGCACAACTGTCACACACATTGGTCCCATGCAGGTTCCCCAGCTGTCGGTCCAGAGTCTGTGCGCTCCTATGAGCTCAGGTTAGTTGTTTCCGTGGGCTCCCTTGTGATGACCTTGACCCCCACACCACTGCAGACATTTGTACATCCTAGGATTAAATAGTAGTAATATCAGTTGGAAACAGTTGACCTTCTGGCTGTTTTCAAGGACACAGTGTTTTTATTCTTGGACTGTTTTAGTTATCTCTCTTCTGTTGCAGAGCTAGGGGGCAAGTCTGCCACAGGAGACATTTTGGAGAATATTTAAAATAAACATACTGGAGTCTGGTACAAAAGAACTTCCCCTGACTCCCAGGTTCCATTTTTTTTTTTTT
>NC_022013.1:65265684-65268921 GCF_000317375.1 Microtus ochrogaster | reverse complement strand
CCCTACTAGAGGGTATGTTCTAAGATGCACACAGAAAGGCATGTCCTTCTTGGTGAGCACTTGAAGAGTGCCTGAGGTCTGTGTGGGGAGAGAGGGTGATGAGCCATGACTGGAGAGGGGACAGAGTCAGGCCCACTATGCTGGAAAGAGGAGGGAGGCCTAGCCTGCTACACAGCCGCCTCTTTGCCTGGGGTTTAGAAGTGAGAACTGTCAGGAAGGAGCTGGAAGGTGAGCAGGAATGTCCCTGCTCACCCTGGCTCTCCTCACCAGCTATCAGAGGTGGGAACCATTCTGAGGGAGATGAAGATCAGGACGCATTCACTGAAGGGAGTTCTAGAAAACGCCATGGGAGTGGAGGACAGAAAAGGGAGCCATTTCTTCCAGGCATTACTGATTCAGAATTGTACCAGGAACGGCTGGGCTACACAACCATGCATGTACCCATCTGGTGGCACCTGCTACCTGAGCACACATGAGTCAACACCGCCAGGGATCCCAAGCGCCCACCACTGAATGCCATGTCACTGGCATGCATCACTTTTTCCTGTTCTCTCTACTGTGGAGGTGTGTCATCCTTTGATTGGATAGGGCTTTCTCCGGGACACCTCCCTTGATTTTTTTCCATTAGAAGAACTCATTGGAGCATCTTTTCTGCTTCTGTGTCTTTGCATTGTGGTGTCTTAGGCAACTGAGGCGGTTCCAGCGCAAAACTAGATTGGTTCTATCATGAAGTTCCACCTTTGTCCATTAGATGGCACCAGGTGTCTGTGTGAAGCTCCGATCTGAGCCTTCAGGGTACCTTTGGGTCTGCAGCTGGCGGGAAGGGTCCTTTAGGAAAGATGGGTCTCCCGCAGTCTAATTTGGGAAACTGAGGAAGAAAAGGAGAAAGGGTGGGGTGGAGAGAGAGCGAGCGAAGGAGTGGGACACTCGACTAGTCCACACAGCTGAGGATGGGCAGTCTCTGTCACAGGTTCTTTCTAGGACATAAAGTGCCCCTGCCACCCCAGGTGCCTGCCCTGAAGGCCACAGCTAGGGTCTGGCTGAGTACAGACCTTCAAGGTGGTGGCCCAAGGAGGCACCCTGCTCACAGTCTCAACTTGTCGCGTGTCCAGATCAATCTCAAGCAAGGCATAAAGCCTCAGCCTGGGCTTTATCACAATGCTTCCCCAGGAAAGTAGAGAGAGAATGTCTCCACCCTACTGAGTTTCCAGGATAGAGTCGACTCTGTCAGTCTCTGTGCAGACAAACCATTCTTCAGTGTGTAAGTTCATATCCAGGATGACTGGTCCCTTGGCTTCAGGGAGAGAAGGCAGACCCAGGTTTTAAAGGGCACTGGTTGGGGTTCTTCAGAAGAAACCGAGGCAGGGGTGGGATGGGGGTGGTTGTTAGTGTCTCAGAGCAGCCCCTGGTCTGCTTCCAAGTAGAAAGCCCCACACCGTATTAATGTTCTAGGGTCCAGGGGACTGGGGGGGTGTGAAATTGTAAGCTATGAATCCTTTTCATGCTGAGCCAAGGGCTAATCTGTTTCCTTTTTAGAAATGAGATAGGGAGGGGAGATAGGGTCCCAGAAGCAAAAGAGGGCCCCAGGGCTGAGCTGAGCCTGTTCTGCTATGATCAGAGTCAGGTACCTCTCTGAACAGCTGCTCCTAAATTTCCTGCCGCCCACCTTCTGGGAGCGCAGGCCGCTCCATCTTAGAGGCCCACCCTACAGGCATTTCTAGAATCCTGGAAGCTCTAACTTTGCAGGTAGTGGATTCTGAAAGGAAGGTGGTGGGTGGGGTGAGGTAGGAGCTGGGGAAGGCAGGGACAGAACCGGCTCTGAAATGGTGGTGTGGAGGCTCCCACTTACCCAGATCCAGTTCCTCGCAGCATCTTCCCTCAGCTCCTTTCCTGTACTCACCAGAGTTCAAGGCAGAACCATGGCATGTAGGACTTGTGGGCTTGGGAAGAACTCTCCACTGACCCACTGTGCTCTGCTCCCTGGGCCTGAAGGAAGCAAGACAATGGAAGGTCCCCTGGGTTTCCAATAAACCTCGTTCCCACCTCAGAGAAAGCCTGAGCTGAGGCAGAACCTGATAGATTCAGGGTGGGGCTGTGGAGCCTGGGGAAGTCTGTGTGGGTGACCTTAGGCCAGGAGTTCTCAACCTTCCTTACCTGCAGACCCTTAAATACAGTTCCCCATGTTGTGGTGACCCCCAAACATACAGTTATTTTCATTGCTACTTTATAACTGTAATTTTGCTACTGTTATGAATTGTAATGCAAATATCTGTGGTCCTCCATCTCCCCCACCCCCACCCCCAGACAGGGTTTCTCTGTGTATCAGCCCTAGCTGTCCTGGAACTAACTGCATAGGTCAGGCTGACCTCGAACTCACAGATATCTGCCTGCTTCTGCCTCCCGAGTGCTGGGATTAAAGGTGTGCACCTTCAGGGCCAGGCTAATTATCTGTGTTTTCTGATGGTCTCACACAACCCTTGTGGAAGGGTCTTTCGACACCAAAGGGCTCACAACCCTCAGATTGAGAACTACGGCCTTAGCCATTCATTTCGTACCAGTGCAGACCTGAGACGTGCGGTGGGTTCCTAAGCCCCTGCCAGGATGAGCTGCTTGGGTTGGAAATGAGCTCTCTACCCCCAGCAACTTTGGCAGTCCAGGAGAGCCGGGCAGTCAGGTCAGCGGTGTCTCTGGAGAGGCAGGGAGCCAAGGAAGAACCCCCACTTGACCCTGATCTCTTTTTCAGGTTGTCTTGCCCCTTTGCCACAAGGAGCCTGGGTACTTGAATTCGTTCGTGTCCATCATTTAAACTATCCGCACCTCAGCTAGGAGGGAGTCTTCTAAGAGGGGAACAGGCTGGCTTCCTGCACAGGCACTGAATGGGACAACTGGGGTGGCTGGAGAAACTGCAGGTAGATGGCAGCCTTGGAGCTCCTCTGCTTCCCTCGGCCTCCCGCCCTCCCACCCAGCACTGGGTGGAGCCACCGCCTTATAAGTAGCAGGCCTGGTGGCAGCAGCGCAAAGGACATCCAGCAGCTGGATCAGAGCTTGAGTCCCAGCATGGTCCCCTCGACTTGGGCCATCTGCTGCCTCCTGGGGAGCCTCTTGCTCCCTGGGGGCAGCCCCAGTCCTGGTCCCAGCCCCAGTGTGCCCCGTCTGCGGCTCTCCTACAGAGGTACTGGCCAGTGCTGCCCTGTTCGTGTGTGTGTGTGTGTGTGTGTGTGTGTGTGTGTGTGTGTG
>NC_022013.1:65233947-65265506 GCF_000317375.1 Microtus ochrogaster | reverse complement strand
GCAGCAGCGGTAGAGCCAGGCTCAGGAGATCCTTTGGTCAGCCCCTGGATGGTGCTAAGGATGACCGTGAGGAAATAGAGACACATCCTGGGAGCCATGGCCAAAGTGGGAGACTAATGCAGGGTGGAAACTGAGGAGGCTGCTGCAAGGGGAGGGAGGGAGATGGAAATCCTGAGAGACCTCTGTAGGGATGGGCACAGAGCTGGGAGGGGGACAGAGGGACAGGCAAAAGGGAGTGTATAGAGAGAGTCTGGGTGGACATCCAGGGTGTGGGTAGAAGTCAGCCCTTGTCCTGAGCCACAGGGAAGGGAGAAGCCTCTTCTACCTCTTGCAGCCTGTCCTGGCTTATCATCCAAGCTCACCTTATCATCCCCTCTCCACCTAAGGTCCAGGAGAGCCTCTGCTTCCCTCTGCCATCCAGCGTGGTGTGTGTGTGCACGTGTGTGCAGAGGGGGCCTCCCATCTAATCTAGCTGTGTGGTACCATCTCCTTTGACGGTCTATGGGGAAAGATGCTTAAGACTAAGATTTTATTACAGATTCTTCTTCACCAAAAATGTTGCAGAATTGAGGCCCCAAGGGATCAAACTCAGGTTGTCAGGTTTGGTACCAAGGGTCTTAGCTCGCTGAGCCATCTCACCAGCCCTGCTGACTGCCCTTGTGGGGAAGAATCACCCTCCTCTGGGAACCTCAGTTAGAAGGTGGAAGGTCCAAGCTTGCTGTGGAGACCAAGGGGGAGCTGCGGTTTTGAGGGGAGATCAGGCTGCTAGAAATGGCGTGCAAGACAGAAGTGAAGAGTCCATATTAACCAAGGAGGGCTTCCTGAAGAGGCCAGCAATGAGTCTGGGGATGGCGTGGAGTGCCGGAGGAGCTCTAGGCTGTGGGTTGCTCTGGGCCTTCCCAAGAGTGCCAAGTCCACCAGCTCTTTGTTGTGGCATCACTCCTAGCTCCCCAGGGAACTATATCAAGACCCACAACTCTTGGGGCCCTCGATCCCTCCATCTCTGGGGTCAGCCGGCAGGGCAGTGTCTGTGAGGGAGAATGTCATTTGTCCACAACTCTGAGGCTGGAGTCCTGTCTGGCTGTGTCTAACCTGCCCTGTGCCGTGTTGTTCCCTCTGCCTGGACCTATCCACCTTCCCGCGGAGCCCGTCTTGCAGATGTTCACACTCTACCACCTTCCTCCTGACTCTCCAAGCTCTTTGTTGAGCTTGTTGACATAATTTCTGTTGGTGGGGCTGTCTTCCCCGGGCGCTTAGCAAGGTACAGGTAGGATCCGGGGGAGTGGTCCGCTGAAGGAGCAAGAGTCTGAAGAATGGAGGAGGGAGGGAAACTGGGAATTTGCTTAGGGGTAGAATGCTTGGGTGCTGAACGCGATGGAAGGTGGCCCTAAGTCTCATCTCCAGGACCACTTTAAAATAAAAAGAATGAAGGTAAATTGGGCTAGTTTGGGTGGGAGCTGAGAGCTGCTTCTACTCTTTGCCCCAAGAACCATGTCCCAAAAGCCTTCCAGCAACCCTGTGCATGGCAACATTTCCCAGATGCACGTGTGCGGAGTGTGTACAACTGGGATCCCCATTTGCACTATCTGACTGGGGTTGAGTAGCAGACCCTAACCCTTCCCCCCCTCCCCGATCTCTGCTAGATCTCCTGTCTGCCAACCGCTCTGCCATCTTTCTGGGCCCACGGGGCTCCCTAGACCTCCAAGTCATGTACCTGGACGAGTATCGGGATCGCCTCTTTCTGGGAGCCCGTGATGCCGTCTACTCTTTGAGGCTGGATCAGGCATGGCCAGACCCCCGGGAGGTGAGTGGGACCGATGGGGGGGCGAAAGTGGGGCACCTCCAGATGGGAGGCCAGAGGGAGACTCGAGACTATCAGTGAAGCACACTGAGACACCGGCTGTATTTCAGGTCCTGTGGCTGCCACAGCCAGGACAGAGGGCAGAGTGTGTCCGGAAGGGAAGAGATCCTTCGGTGAGTGTTGTTGACAAGAGCCTTTCCAGCTACCCACTGCCAGGCCATGGCCTGCAGCCGCTCCCCTGGTGCCTCTGCTTGGAGCCTTTGGAGCAGATCCTGAGTGTTTGGGAGGCCTGGGAAGAATGTGACCTTCACCCAAGTCCTCAGAGCTGATACGAAGCAGGGCTGAGCCTTAGAACCCAAGGGCATGGTGCACTTCTTCCTCACCCTTGGGCGCCTCCCTTCTGCAGACAGAGTGTGCCAACTTTGTGCGAGTCTTACAACCCCACAACCGGACCCATCTGCTGGCCTGCGGCACTGGCGCCTTCCAGCCCATCTGCACCCTCATCACAGTGGGACATCGTGGGGAGGTGAGCCTGGGCCTGGCCCCATGAGAGACTGGGAAGCAGTGACATTTCCTCCCTGCTGTCTGAACGCTTCCCATTGAACCAGGGTAAGACAGAGGGGGCAGGGGCTTGAAAGGCGCCTTTGTGCTGGGGTGCTGACCCCATCAGAGAGGCCTTGGATGAGGATTTCTTCCCCCACCCCCACCCTATGCTCCAGTTGTACGCCAGGGTCACTGCCTGGGCAGAGGCCTGCTTCTCTCTCAGGTGACACCCTTCTGTGCCCTTTTCCTGCCTCTAGCATGTGCTCCACCTGGAACCTAGCACTGTGGAAAATGGAAGGGGGCGCTGCCCACACGAGCCAAGCCGTCCCTTCGCCAGCACCTTTGTAGGTGGGTGACACCAAGCCAGAGTGGGCCGGGAGGGTGAGAGTTGGTCTGTGGTACTGGGAAGGGATGGACTGGTTGCTGGGTCTGGCCCTTTCTCCTAGCTCTGGCCCCTTCTAGGTGGGGAGTTGTACACAGGCCTCACCGCTGATTTTCTTGGACGTGAGGCCATGATTTTCCGAAGTGGGGGTACCAGACCAGCCCTGCGTTCTGACTCTGACCAGAGCATCCTACATGGTGAGGCCCCCTGAAGGCAAGGCTGCCTGGGATCCATCCCTCGGGGTGACAGAAGATAGCTAGAAGGTGGCACAAGATAGACAGGCCACACCTCCAGCTCCTGGGGTGGGGGAGTCATGTGGCTTCTCCAGTCACATCACTGCCCTGTCACTCTCCCAGACCCCCGGTTTGTGATGGCTGCTCGGATCCCGGATAACTCCGACCGAGATGATGACAAGGTGTACTTCTTCTTCTCTGAGACTGTCCCATCACCAGATGGTGGCCCAGGTCACGTCACCATCAGCCGCGTGGGCCGCGTCTGTGTGGTAAGCGCTGTAGTGGGTGGTGAGGTTCAAGATCCCTGTCGTGACCTCCTTCCTAGACTGTCCCTCCACAGTAGAGAAACTGAGGCAAGGATGCAGTGCTGAAATCCATCCCTCTCCCTATGGTTGGGGTAGAGGAACAGGAAGTGGGGCCCACCCTCATGGGGCATAAAGCCAACTCCAGCCTCCCATTCCCCAGAATGATGCTGGCGGCCAGCGGGTACTCGTGAACAAGTGGAGTACCTTCCTCAAGGCCAGGCTGGTATGCTCTGTGCCTGGCCCCGGTGGGGCTGAGACTCACTTTGACCAATTGGGTAAGGAAATGGCCAACCAGGACTGGGTTCTGGGGGTAGGGAGGGCTCTGAGCAGGTAAGTCAGAACCCTGGCAGCTGCTATGATGCTAATGCCTCTCTCTGTGTCCCAGAGGACGTGTTCCTGCTGTGGCCCAAGGCAGGGAAGAACCTTGAGGTGTACGCGCTGTTCAGCACCGTCAGGTGGGCACGCTTTACGCCCCGCACCCAGCCACCTCAGTCTGGCTTCTCTGTTGAGCCTCTGCCCTCACGCCATAGTCTTTCCGTGCTTCTTCTCCCTGACTCGGTGACTATTCTCTCATCTTAACCTTGTTTTTGTCACTGTCTCTGTGTCCTGCGTTCCAGTCTTTGTTTTCAGTAGACACTGTCATCTTCCGTATCACTTGCTGATCCAGTTTGTATCACCTGCCAACTCCCTCGGCCTGGCCTGATTGTCCCTGTTTGTCCTTGGCAGTGCTGTGTTCCAGGGCTTTGCCGTCTGTGTGTACCACATGGTAGACATCTGGGAGGTCTTCAATGGGCCCTTTGCCCATCGAGATGGCCCTCAGCATCAGTGGGGACCTTATGGGGGCAAGGTGCCCTTCCCCCGTCCTGGCGTAGTAAGTAACTGCTTGGGACCAGGCAAAGGAGTCCTAAGTAGATGATGCAGGTGGTAGGGGTTGGGGGAGCTCCTCTGTAGGAACAACTTCCGGTTTTCATCCATCCCATGGTAGTTGTGGGCCGGGTCTCCAGAGGGCTTGGGAGGAGAGCCTCTGCTGTGTGCTCCCCTGTCTGGAGGTGGAAAGAAGCCTGGCAGTGCCATCCTGGGGACTGCAAGCGTCCCCTTTGTTGCCACTTGCAGTGCCCTAGCAAGATGACCGCACAGCCTGGGCGACCCTTTGGCAGCACCAAGGACTCCCCAGATGAGGTGCTGCAGTTTGTCCGAGACCACCCACTCATGTTCCAGCCTGTGAGGCCCAGGCGTGGACGCCCTGTCCTGGTCAAAACTCAATTGTCTCAGCAGCTGCGCCAGATTGTGGTGGACCGAGTGGAGGCCGAGGATGGAGTCTACGATGTCATCTTCCTAGGGACCGGTAGGAGGGCAAACAGAGGTAGCCAGGTTTGTGGGGATAGGGTAGTTCCTTCCTTCTTGTCTCACTAACCCTTGTTCCCCTGCTCCAGATTCAGGGTCTGTGCTCAAAGTCATGGCCCTCCATGCTAGTGGCTTGGCTGAGCCTGAAGAAGTGGTCCTGGAGGAGCTCCAGGTGTTTAAGGTGAGCAATTGGGGGGGCGCTCTACCTCCTACCCTTGGGCCTGGGGTAGGTTCCAGGGGAGTGAACCCAGGGGAGAAGCTCGAAATATGGCACACACTGCTGAAGCGGCCCTGGGGTGCTTCTAAATTACTGGGAGAGCTAAGGTAGCAAGTGGACTGTAGACTCAAATGCCTGGTGCTTTCTGGGGGAGGGAAAGCCTTATCAGGTTCAACTTGCAGTGACAGAGTGGGTGAGACGCCAAGTCCCCGAGACTTCTCCTCCCCACATAGATTTGGACAGGGAGTGACTCTGTTTGGGAGGCTGTTTTGATTCTGGACATGAGGCAAATGATTTAGAGCAGTTGGTTCACAGCTGGGGAACATTGTGGGAAGGGATGCTGGACCTCTGTGCCACGTCTCCCGCTTGACCTGTAGACCAGCCAGGATGAGGGGACATTTCTGGATGTCAGGAAAAGACTACCCAGCTGTGTATTTATTTATCTGTCTGCACTCAAACTCAGAGAAATCTACCTGCCTTTGCCTGCTCTGTGCTAGGACTAAAGGTGTTCACCACCGTAGCCGGCATTTGCTTCCATTTTGGGGATCACGTGTCTCTATGTAGCTTAGCTTACCTAGACTGAGACTTACTATATAGAGCAGTCTGGCTTTGACTTCTCCGTCTTCTTGCCTTGACTGCTCAAGTGCTGAGATTACAGGCAAGCACCACTTTTCCCCAACCCCACCCATCCTTTGCTGCCAGGAGGTACAGTGATCAGGTGGAGGGCAACTGGCTCCTATACCGGGTTTGGGAGATGTTGAAAGCAGGGATGCTGGACAGAGTCTTCACCAGCCCATCCTAAGGCCCCATCTCTTCTGCAGGTACCAACACCCATCACCCAGATGGAGATCTCTGTCAAAAGGGTAAGGCCCACCCCTTCCCCATGTCCCCTTTCCTAAACTTGCTTTGGATTCTGTTGGAGAGCTGGGCCCATCAGATTTGATTAGGTCTCACAGCTAAGGCCCAGTCCAGCAGGGAGCAGAGTGTCATGTGTTCAGATAAAGCCACAGAAGCCCTTGGGGGAGCCTGGGAAATAAAATCCAGATTTCTAATCAAACAAGGTTACTTCGTTTAGACGTATGCTGTATGCCCTTAGCCGTGTGTGTGTGTGTGTGTGTGTGTGTCTGTCTGTCTGTCTGTCTGCCTGCCTGCCTATAGGCTAGAGGATCTATCTCCTTAGTGTCATTCTTCAGGAGCTGCTCACCTTTCTTTGAGACAACCCGTTGGCCTGGAGCTTTCCGATTAGGCTGGAGTGGCTGGCCAGCCGTCCCCAGAGCCACATGTCTCTGCTTCCCCAGCCTGGAGTTGCAGGCGGGGCTACCGTACCCTGCTTTTTCACATGTAGTTTCTGAAGACTGAGCTTGGGTCCTTGTGCCTCTCCAGCCTCTGAACCAACTTCTTAAACCTTTAAAAACTATCCTGCCAAGCTCGTGTTGCAGTGAGCAGGAGGCTGAGTCTACAGGCCCCTGAACATTATCGTGGCAAATGGAGGGTGAAAATAAGAGAATGGTTTGTAGAAGTGGATTCTGTCCTCTTGGCACATGGGGACAAACTCAGACTATCCGGTGAGGTGGCAGTACCTTTACCTGCAGAGTCATATCACTGGTCCAAATTTCAGTTTTTATACTGGGAACACTGTGGACATGCTACATGGGGCTGAGGACAGCTATGCGCATGGCCCAACACAGAATTATGAACTAACTTTAAAACATGAGTTGGTTTTTCCCTCCCCTGGGTTTTTTTTTTTTTTTTTGATAACTCAGTTGCTCATACATGAACTTTGCAGATGACAGTGTTATGTCATAATGTCAGAAGTTTGGCCATGCCTGCAAGGTATAATTCTGAAGTCAGAGGTCAATCAACCAAAGTCCCTTAGGCAAAGGTTGACAGCAAAGAAGGCCCAAAAAAGTCTTTTGTTTTGTTTTGGTTTGGTTTTTTGAGACAGGGTTTCTCTGTAGCTTTGGAGCCTGTCCTGGAACTAACTCTTGTAGACCAGGCTGGCCTCAAAGTCACAGAGATCTGCCTGCCTCTGCCTCCCGAGTGCTGGAATTAGGCATGGGCCACCACTGCCCGGCTCTGAAGAAGTCTTATAGAAAAGCCACCAGGCCACCACCCTCCATTCACAGCCTATCACATGGTCTGGAGAACATTCATCATCTCTAGTCTGGAAGTCTTCCTGAAACTGATGGGTCTCGGGAAAATCTGGGAGTTGAGAGCCTGTTGGTGAAGCCTAGCTCACCGCGGCTCTTCTTGTGTTCCTTCCCCAGCAAACGCTGTATGTGGGCTCTGCACTGGGCGTGGCCCGGCTGCAGCTGCACCAGTGCGAAACTTATGGCAGTGCCTGTGCTGAGTGTTGCCTGGCCCGGGACCCATACTGTGCTTGGGATGGTTCGTCTTGTACCCGCTACCGCCCGAGTTTGGGCAAGCGTCGGTTTCGTAGGCAGGACATCCGGCATGGCAACCCTGCTCTGCAGTGTCTGGGCCAGGGCCAGAACTACGACAGTGAGTGGTGGGCTGGGGATGTGGGTTAACCTGTGAGCTGGACTTCATCCCTGGGAAGTATGGGCTTAGAAAAGTCCTATTGTCATAAAGTCCTCGGTTTCCCTATTTGTGGGGCTACACTCTTCTCGCACTGAGAATGTCTTGCGAGTGATGAATGTCTAACTCATCATCTGATGCCAATTAGTTTGTGGTCCTCAGAGCTGGGGTCCCTGAGTTCCCATGCCGACCTGACCTGGTCCTCTCTACAGAGGAAGCTTCAGGACTGGCGACCAGAGTCTTTGGCACAGAGTACAACAGCACCTTCCTTGAGTGTCTGCCCAAGTCTCCCCAGGCTGCAGTGCGCTGGTTCTTACAGAGACCGGGGGATGTGGGGACCGACCAGGTGAGTGGAGACCCCGCCTTGAGATCCGCTTCCCTCCATGAACTCCAAACCCTAAGCTCTAGAAAGGGACTCTGGGGTGAACTGGCAAAGATCATCCTGAGAAAAATTATACCCCAAGGTACCTATAAAGACCTCTCCATATTTCTGCTTCTGGGAGTACCTAGGCTGGATGTACCTACAGTCAGCCTCTCTAGCCTGTGAGGGGTGGGGCAGAGATTGGAGAGAGGGAATGGGGTCCAAGGTGGTCTGCAAGTTGTTGTGCTAACACATGGCTCAGCTTCGAAGGGTCTCTTCCCCAGAGTTTAATTCTTCTCTGCCTCAGCCCTGGTCCCTGACCACTATGTTACCTTCTGTTGCTAGCTGTACAGGCCTGCCTGGACCATACAGCCTGCCTACCACAAGTCAGTTAGCGAGTTGGGCAAGGGGTTGGAGATTGAGACACACACGTGTGCACACATGCACACATGCACACATGCACACAGAGAGACACGGGTCATCCTTGAAACAAGAATGCCAACTTCATTTTGTTCCAGGGCAGCTCTGGCTCTTGGGATCCTTTCAGTTGTAAGCCCACCAGAAACCATTCTCCTGCCATCAGGAAGGTCTCATGCTCAGAGCAGCTACAAGCATAAGAAAACAAGTTGTTTACTCCGGCAGGCAAGGGGTCATAGAGAATTCAGGGTCTGAGGATCCACAGTCCCCAACACCTGCTGCGGACTGACTCTCTTGGAGATAGAAGACTGAGGGAGAACAGGGGTGAAGGCTTAGGAGAACCCAGGATTCGGCGAATGACAGACAGACACAACTCTAATGAGATTTGAATCTGCTGCAACTTTACTAAAATTTAAGCATCACTTTTAAGAGATTACAGAAGGAAGTTGGTAGGCATAAAAGTTTCCATAGAAAAATGATTACAGACAATTGATTATTCTCAGCAAGTCTTGTGGTCAGGGCCAGGTGGGTGGAGCTTTTCTTTGAAATTCGTCTCACACCACTAACTAACTGTGCTTTTTCATGGCCCTAAATCATATCTGCCCTCAAGGTAGCCAAGGTAACCCAAACACCATTCTTCAGGATTCCACCCCCAGGGTTTGTTTCAATATTGAATGGCTGGCTTCATGTTATCAAGAATATCTTGCCTTTTTTTCCTATCTAAAATGTACCAGGGGTTTCTCATTCTGGCTAGCCTCTCCATAAATGGTAATTCATGCCATTCCATACATTTTCCTTCATAATTTGTCCATTTTCTACCAAATCTCCTATCATGAGCTCTTTCTGTTCTAAGGTATCTGTAAATTCCCCCAGAGAGTGAGCCAGAGTCTTAATCATAACATTAATGGCCTGAATCAAGGAAGGGAACTGACGCATCAGTTCCTCCATATTCAAGGAGCCGTTAGGAATGTTTCCTGGTTCCTTGAACAGATTAAGTTTTTGTCAAGAGAAAAATAGAACAGAAGAAAGGATAGCAGAGTCAATGCAAGAACCCATTGCCAGGAACAAAGTGAACGAGGTCGTTGAGGCTAATCAGACACCTCAACTCTGAGCAGACTGCCAGGGAACTGCCGGGGGTCAAGCTCCAAGAAGCATGAGCCCTTCATTTTGAGATGGCCACCACCTGAGAGGCATTTTGTCACACAGCGAGACAGCCATGGATGTGGCAAACACCTAGCCCTAAGCTTCTTCCTCAGAAGCCAGTTGTCCGGCCAAGCCCTCTTCTGGTCCCAACTGGGAAGGTCCATCCACCCCCAAGATGGCTTCAGTCTGGGGTGTGAGGCAGAGCAGAGTTGGGAAGGGTTTTCCCATGAGGAGGGAAAAAGGAGGGGTTTAATTACAAGGGGGGAGGGCTCTTCCTCCAGCTTGGGAGCCAGGGAGGACAAGCCTGGGACCAGCTGCAGGGCTGGGCACTGAGGAGATTCCCTGGAGTAGGGGGAGCAACAAGATGAGATTACACAATGCTAACCACCCAGGCGGTTTACCCTCAGCGTGCAGATGCACAGACCAAAGCCCAGACGGGGTTAATTAGTAGAAGAACTTGGGCTCAGAGCCAGCTCTTGCCTCCCACACTTGAGTGGGCACTTAGCCCACCCCAGGCTTGGGCTGTGGGTCTCACACTGTGGGGAAGTGAACAGGACAGACCGAGACAGGGAAGGGCCAGCATGACCGCTCGTGTGTGTGTGTGTGTGTGTGTGTGTGTGAATATGTGCATGTTTGTAGAATTTTCCTTAGCTCAGAGTAAAACCTCATTAGACACACACCTAAGGATGGTAAATGTGGAAAAGCAGGGCAAAGAAAATGAGATGAATGTCCTCCCCAACTCCTTGCTAATGTCTCCTGTGCCCTCCTACCCACCCTGTAGGTGAAGACAGACGAGCGAGTTGTTCAAACAGAGCAGGGGCTGCTGTTCCGGAGGCTCAGCCGCCTGGATGCAGGGAACTATACCTGCACCACACTGGAGCATGGCTTCTCCCAGACTGTGGTTCGTTTTTCCCTGGAGGTGATCGCAGCTGTGCAGCTGGACAGCCTGTTCCTTCGGGAGCCAAGGCTGGAGGAACCCTCAGCCTGGAGAGGCCTGGTCTCCGCCTCACCCAAGTCGTGGTATAAGGACATCCTTCAGCTCGCTGGTTTTGCAAACCTGCCCCGTGTGGATGAGTACTGTGAACGTGTATGGTGTAGGGGTGTGGGGGAGCGTGCAGGCTCCTCCCGGGGCCGGGGAAAGCAGGCTAAGGGCAAGAGCTGGGCAGGGCTGGAGTTGGGCAAGAAGGTGAAGAGTCGGGTGCTGGCTGAGCACAACAGGACACCCCGGGAGGTAGAAGCCGCATAGAAGATGGCTGAGGAGGGGATGGACAGGCTGGGCTGGGGGACTCAACACCATCTCCCTCCCACCCAGCTAGAGCAGAGGAGGCCAGGGCACCTGGTTATCTCTTAGAGATGGAATTCTCTACCACCTACAGGCAAGACTAGAGGCTGGTGGGAGGGACCGTGCACCTCAGCCTCCCTCTGCCCTTCTCTGTGTTCTCTGTCCCAGGCTGGAGCTGGCACCCCTTGATTATACGTCCCAAGGGGCCTGCTATTTGTTCTCAGAGATGGCGTGGCTTCCGGAGCACATTTCCCGTTGTGCCCAGAGGCAAGACGGTTGGGTGGTTCTTTCTCAGCTTGCAGAACAATGGCCATTCTGAGTGGGTGTATGGGTGGCTCTGAGGGGTGTGTTGGCAGTTCACCAGAGAAGGGGAAAGCAGCCTCGTAAGATGGCACTCACGAAGAAGCTCTTGCCCCAACAGAGGTGTGAGAGAAGGTGACAGAGTGAGGAGGGAGGGGAGCGCTCTTCACCTGCCTCCATGGTTGGTATCTGATAGACGGTTCTCTGCCTCAGCCCACCACCCTCTCATACTTACAGAGGAAGGGATTGCTGGAGCCTGGAGGTGGCCTGGCTCCCCCTTTACACCAGCATGGTACCCGTTTACCAGGTCCCAAACTGTCAGGCCACGTTTGTGGGGTGCCCGCACCTCACCATCAGGAGGAGGTCTGTTGGGTGGAGAGAGGGGAAGGAAGCAGCTGCAGGAGGCACGGGCTACTTTCTAACGGTGAGGTTAGAAGTGGGCTCCCTGAGAACTGCAGCCAGTGGGCAGGGCCAGCATGCTGGGCTTTGTCTAGGGTCATAAGGAACTAGAGAAGGGTGGGTCCCTGACAGGTCCCTGGCAGGTCCATGACAGGTGTCCTCAAGAATCAAAGTGACATCAATTGGTTCAAGAGTTACTGGGTAGGCCAGACATTTCCAACCCTGAGTCTATATTTTCTGCTAGACATAGGGTGGTCATGATGGCTCATTTATACGACTCCCATGTTTTTCGTGGTACTTGGGGTTGAATCCAGGGCCTCACGCATGCTGGACGAGTGCTCTGCCCGCTGGGTTATAGCCCAGCTCTCATTCTCTCTTTTTAATGGAGACCATGGAGAAGAAACCGGTGGAGTGGCAGTCCTGCTGTTTTAGGAGAGGCTGGGTAGCAAGGGCACATCTAGCCCAGGCTGGAGGGGAGGGGCTTTGCCATCAGCTGTCTCTCCAGCTGGGGAGCGGAGTGGGGGAGGAGGACAATTAAATGAAAAGCTATTCCCAGCCCGAGGGTGAACAAGTTAGTGACGCACAAGATGGACAAGAGGGCAAGCGTGAGATCCCTCCTTTGAAAAGAAGGAAAAAGAAAAGAGGGTGGGGGGAGGAGATGGGAAAGCAAGATAGAGGTTCTTGTTTTATTGAAGTCCAAACCGTGGGTTTATTTCCTCTATCTGCCCCTCCCCCAGTGCTGGGATCTGAGCGTGCACCCCCTTCTCCACTTGCTCATCCGGCAAACAGCTCTGAAATCCACCCGCCCAAACCCAGATTCCCTTCTACTTGTGGGTGCCACCCCTTGGATATTGGCGGATTAAACAAGAGGCGAGAGGAATGAGTGGAAGCTGGGGGAAAGAAGGGATGTGGAGATAGAGGAAATGAAGGGGGTAGACCCTTTAGAAGGAGGAGGCCCTAAGAAGACAGAAAGTGGCAACCTAGCCCTCAGTGGCCTTCGGACCGACTCTACTTTGCCAAGCCCTGGGTAGGATCCTCTGGAGAAATGGCCCTGGAAAACACAGGGAGAAAGAACTTGACATCCCGGACAATGTTCCCCTCTGCTTGGGAATAGGACAGCTCCTGTCGACAGCCGCCCTCCCCATGGTACCGTGGTACGAGCACCTAGGAACACTGCGTGAACTGTGTTTGAGCTAGTGTTTTGAAACGGGCCTTTTGGCTTCTCGGTCTTCCAAGCATACTTACTGAAATTGCTGTTGATATTTTTATTGTCTTGGTTACTTTTGAGCTCTGATGAGGGACGCAGAGCCATAAAGGGATGAAAAAAATATTTATCTCACCCAATTACATCATGACTGTATCTGTGTGCTTTTGTACTAAACTGATGGATGTGTGCTACCAATGAGGAAGGAAGAACACTATGTGTTCCCGGAAATGGTCAGCAGAGATGGCATTTTCTAGCAGACAGGCAGTGCACGACAGCGGAAGAAGTCAGAGGGTTTTGCTCATAAAGCAGAGATTACTCAATACGCAAGGAAAATCCTGTCCTGAGGGCTTATAAAATTGACCTTTCTGGAACTTCAGAAGATTTTGAGGGGGCAGGAGAAGCTGGCAAAGGGCAGACAGGCACGTAGGCGGCTCCGTTCCTTTATCACAACTCTTGACATTTGTAACACTGCCTCTTAGCCTGGTACTGCCTTCATTATAAGCCATACACTAATGTATATTAAGGCCACTGAAATCATGCCCGGGCCAGGCTAGACTACAGCTTCTGTGGAGGAGGGGAGGCCTTGAGAGTGAGCTACTGGGCCTGCTCAGAAGACTTTCTGACCACGATCCCCATTGCTCCAGTGACATCCTTCCCAAAGTCTACACTGATGCTAGGGGAAGATGGGGAAAAACTACACGAACATTTCAAAACAGAGGAGACAGCAACCTACCTCCCCAGGAAACTGGCTGTGACATCTAGCCTGGATAGATCCCTTGGAGAGTAGCAAAACAGGTCAGCCATTGATCTCATCTTGTAAGTTGACCCTGGAACCAAGTCCTCTTTTTAACCTGAGCCCCCTCTACGGACACCTAGGCTTCACTGAACCTGACGCTCCGTTGCCCCACTTCAAACCATCATCCCCACTGACTAGAGACATCGCCATTGTGTTTACTTGGTACTGGCCCAGCAAAGAGTACAGATATGACCCACTCAGCCCCCTCTCCCCTTGGCCACACCATGCAGCCCCTGCTCCCAGCTGTCACTGCCACCCACGTTCCCAGAGTCATCGCCCATCTTTCCTTCCCTCACTTCTTAGCTCAAGCCCAATTTCCGGCCTCAGTAATTTCACCTTCTCTCTATCTTTCTCTTGCAGCTTGTTCCTCCGACTCTCATACTTCCTCTGCTGTCCAGACCCCTGGTTCCTGATTTCCCAAACAGGTTTAGAGCTAAAAGGAGGTGTAGACAAAGAGACTAACTAGTCAAGTGTTGCCAAAATTGTGTCCTGTGAACTGCTAATCCCAGGATACCCTCCATGACCTCCTGGTCTCCACGGTCTGTCAGATTGCAGGGTTTCTGTGTTCATGGTTGCCCCGTGCCTGGGGGCTACTCCTCTGTGGATTCCTGCAATGGCCTCTCACCCACCTCCTCTTTACTGTGGCATGGCTTTTGTCTCTTGTTTTTTTTTTTTTTTTCTTTCAGGGCTGCTAAGATCTTGTTTCTAATGTTCTGAAGAGCACATTTTTAAAAAGTGCTGATTAGATTAATTCCTTCCCTTTACACATGAGATTAATTTGTTAATCGTTGCCTCCCAAGTTGGTAAACACTGGAGGTCCTGACTCCCAGATGTCAGTTGGTCTCCACTTCCTTCGCCCCGAAGGCAGAGCTGTAAACCCACTAGCAGAGGAACTGTGGGTCTGGGGTCTTTCCTGCTCTGCCTCCATTCTCCTACCCTCAGCCTGCCTCCTCAGCCTCTTCTGCCTCTTCCAGTGTCTTGTATGGTTGTCTGGTGGGGGAGGGGGGCAGAGAGGCTGTGACTGTCCTGAACTGAGCAGAGTGATTTCTCAGGGAGGGTGGGGAGCTTGTCAGAATGAGGGAGCAGCCTCTCTCTGTCTCAAATGACTTCTGTGCTTCTCTTTGATTTAGTTAAGCTTGGGTCAGGTCCTAGACATCCCAAGAATCTCGAGGAGTGAACATATAGAAGTTACCAAGAGACTGTCTCCTTTAAGACAAACCTCTCTGTAGCTGGCAGCAGCCTGGCTCCCCAGAAGACCAATTTGCACATTTCTGTCAACCCAGGAGGCTTCTCTGGGTAGCACCATGGTTTTTTTTTTTTGTTGTTGTTGTTTTTTTTTTGTTTTTTTTTTAGTTTTGTTTTTTGTTTGTTTGTTTTGTTTTTAGTTTTTCTAAACTGTATCTCTGACTGTCCTGGAACTCACTCTGTAGAACAGGCTGGCCTCGAATTCACAAAGATCCACCTGCCTCTGCTTCCCAAGGGCTGGCATTAAAAGCCTGTGCCACCACCACCCGGGCACCATTTTCTTAAAAGTAGGGGAGAGGTACTCAGAAATACTCCAGTTTTCACTAGAATAATGACTCAGCCCAATCGCACTTGAGTCCTGGGCTCAGGGGTGCCCTCCATGAGGAGAAGCTTGAGCACACACCAGAAACCAAGCTCCATGGTTTTCTAAGACTGCAAACTTAGGAGTCCAGGGCCAGATTTGGACACGATATCTGATAAGCTTGGGGACTGTTGGGGTCCCACCCGGCTCCTTTTCCGGACTCACCTTCCTCTCTGGTCTATTGGAGACGAGGAAAGCGGCAATGGCCTCACGCCCACTTACCCCCGCCCAGTCTGTTCGCCTAGGCCCCCTTTCCTCCAAGGTTGCCTTATAATGAAGCCTTTCACTTTCTTTGATGGAGTTTCATTAAGGAAATTTCTAGTTCCTCAACCTTTCTCTGTCGGAGGTAAGAACTGCTGCGAAGTCTCCAGGGAGGCTTGTAAGGGATGCTGGGATTTCTTCCTAGAGGCCTCCAGCCAGCTGGTAGCCTGTCCCACTGATGGGGGACTGCTAGGAGGAATAGGCTCCAAGGCTCTAATCTAACAATGGTATCTGTTTCCCATGAGTATACCATTGGACAGAGAGGAACAGTCAGGGCCATCAGAAAGCTGTGACCTGATTAGGATTCCAAGGTGAATTAAAAAAATGTTCTGGAACAGAATCCAAGTTTCTACCTTCAAATAAAAGGGACTGTACTAGGGACACCTAAAGTCCGGATTGGCCTGTTGGGAGGTCAAGGCAGCTCTGCTCCACAGACAGATGTAGAGGAATGCCCTGTCAGAACAGTGGCTTGCTCGGTGGACATGATCTCATTGTGCCTACCACCTCCACCCGCCTCAGCTGATAAGAATCTGGGCCGTTTCCTGTAGTCCAAGGGTCTAGGACAATAGTGTGAACGGCTGTTCCAAATGGAAAGGACATTGTTCAGGGGAGAAAAAACAACACCCCAACACAAAGCCAGGGCAGGATCTGTCTAAATGTAAGAACCTGTTTACAAATCCACCATTTCCAAGGAGCAGAACACAATGGGGGATTGTTTCCTTGAGGATGGTGTCCATTCTAGTCTGATCCTGATGGCTAGGGATGGCTTTGATGGCCCAGACGGGTTTCAGATGCACTTAGACGGATGGACACTGATGGCGCGGATGCCTTCCTGTTTATCAGGCATGCAGGCAGGCTAGGGTCAAAAGCCAGGGTCAAGGGGGACGGGCTGTCAGGCTTCACTCCTCCATCTGGGCCTCATGATGTCTGATCCTTTAAAATAGGGTTTCCTTGCTTAGTCAAAAAGGAGTCTTCTTACATCTGGGGGGCCTCCATGATGCCGGAACATGGGGTGGGGGTGGGGGCTGACATCAGGGTCAGTGGAGATGTGACCTCACAGCATCTCGTCTTGCCCACGCAATCACAGACTAGTTGTGTGGGTGTCTGCCTGTGTGCACATGTGTGTATGTATATGAGGTAGAAAGGCAATGCAGAAGAGCAATAGAGTCATATTACATATCCTTGGGACTGGATATTCCCACTAGTGGTGAGGGAGGCAAGCCAGGGTTAGGAAGGCCACTTTGAGTCTAGAGGAACTATGCAAGTAGTGTGACCTGAATGGTAGTGTCATTGTTAGCTTTACTATTCATCTCTAACACTAACACAATACACCTCATGAATAAACTTGAACTAACGTGTTTAGAACAAGTGAGGCGCATTAATTAAAATTAAGTATAATTCCTCAAACAGAAGGAAGCTTTTCATAATCTCATTCCTCAACACGCTAACACTGACCTCTGGTGTTTAATACCAGAACAGCATAATTAAAACCCAGTGAGAGTAGATAGCCACCTTCCTCGGGAGGTGGCTGGGCCGGGCACCATCAACAAGAAAGGCCAAGTTAAGAGCACCGACTGCTCTTCCAGAGGTCCTGAGCTCCATTCGCAGCGTCCACATGATGGCCAGGCATCATACATGTAGACAGAATACTGTATACTTAATAAATAAATTAAAAAAAATGGCTAGCAAAACAGGTCTCTGCTTGCAAGGGGCTTCCACTCCAGCAGGAGAGACAGACCCAGAACTGTAAGACTGACAGAGGACAGGGCTGCAAGGGAACAAGTAGAGACCAGAAATGAGAACTCAGCGAGGAAGAGGTGGCCATTGCATTCAGTTCACCATGCTTAGGAGGAAAGTTAGGGTTCTCCACTCTGGGGACCTGAGGCCCAGCAGTTCAGAAAAGAACACAGCAGAACGCCCGTGGGTGGGGCACTGGGTGGGAGATGCAGCTGTGTAGGCCTGTGAAAGGCCACAGATACCAATCTTAAGCAAAAAGCTATCATTGTTATACTGTGACTGATAGAAGGAAGGGTGGGTCTGAGCTCAACACTGGCAATGGCATAGGGGAGGGCAAAAATGTGAAAAACAGATGCACTGACAAGAAAGGAGGTTGATCAGGGAGGAGACAAAATGAAGCCCTGAGGTCTCTGGCCCCAGGAAAGGGAAGAGGCATGGGGGGACATGTGCACTGGAGAATTCCATTTCTCCTTCACAAAGGAATCATCTGTCAAGGGACTCAGTTATGAAACAGTCATGAGTTGAATAGGTACATCTACTACTAATTTGTTCCAATAGACTGTTATGAAAAAAGCATTTCTTTTTTGTTGTTTTTTTAAATATATGTATTTTATTGATATTTATTGAGCTCTACATTTTTCTCTGCTTTCCTCCCTGCCTCTCTCCTCCCTCCTTCAATCCTCCTCCAAGGTCCCCATGCTCCCAATTTACTCAGGAGAGCTTGTCTTTTTCTACTTTATACTTCCCATATAGATTAGATCTATGTAAGTCTCTCTTAGTGTCCTCATTATTGTCTAAACAAGTTCTCTGGGATTGTGGTTTGTAGGCTGGCTTTCTTTGCTTTATGTTTAAAAACCACCTCTGAGTGAGTACATGTGATCATTGTCTTTCTGTGTCTGGGTTACCTCACTCAAAATAATGTTTTCTAGCTCCATCCATTTTCCTGCAAAATTCAAGCTGTCGTTATTTTTTTCTGCTGTGTAGTACTCCATTGTATAAATGTACCACATTTTTCTTATCCATTCTTCAATCAAGGGACATTTATGTTGTGTCCAGTTTCTGGCTATGACAAACAAAACTGCTATGAACATAGATGAGCACATGTCCTTGTGGCACGATTGAGCATCCTTTGGATATATACCCCAAAGTGGTATTACTGGGTCTTGAGGAAGGTTGTTTCCTAATTTTCTGAGAAATATCCACACTGACATCCAAAGGGGTTGTACAGCTTGCATTCCCACCAGCAATGCAGAAGTGTTCCCTTTTCCCCACAGCCTCTCCAGCCTAAGTTGTCATTAGTGTTTTTGATCTTGGCTATTCTTACAGGTGTAAGATGGAATCTCAGAGTTGTTTTGATTTTCATTTCTCTGATGACTAAGGATGTTGAACATTTCCTTAAGTGTCTTTCAGTCATTTTAGATTCCTCTGTTGAGAGTTCTCTGTTTAGGTCTGTACTCCATTTTTTTTATTGGATTATGTGTTCTTTTGGTGTCCAATTTTTTGAGTTCTTTGTATATTTTGGAGATCAGACCTCTGTCTGATGTGGGGTTAGTGAAGATCTTTTCCCATTCTGTAGGCTGTCGTTTTGTCCTGTTGACCATGTCCTTTGCTTTACAGAAGCTTTTCAGTTTCAGGAGGTCCCATTTATTGTTTCTCTCAGTGTCTGTGCTGCTTGGGTTCTATTTAGGAAGTGGTTCCCTGTGTCAATGCGTTCAAGTGTACTTCCCATTTTCTCTTCTATAAGGTTCAGTGTGGCCGGCTTTATGTTGAGGTCTTTGATCCATTTGGACTTGAGTTTTGTGCATGGTGATAGATACGGGTCTATTTTCATTTTTCTACATGTTGATATCTAGTTATGCCAGCACCACTTGTTAAATATGCTTTCTTTTTTTCCTTTTGTTATTTTTTGCTTCTTTGTCAAAAATCATGTGTTCGAAGATGTATGGATTGATATCCGGGTCTTCTATTTGGTTCCATTGGTCCTCCTGTCTGTTCTTATGCCAATACCAAAAAAAAGCATTTCAAATATACAAGATAGTCTTGGGACATAGTAAATTCCAGAAGTTAGGGATATATTAAAAAACAAAACAAAACGCAATGATAGAGATGTTTGAAAAGGACACAGAAGTGCTTAAAAGCCAAGACTTGAACAATCTAGACAAGAAAAATCATATTGAACTGAAACCCAAAGTATAATATACACATTTCCAAGCCCATAGTGGTATCAGTGATAAAATGAAAAATACACATTAAAATATAAACAATAAAAATGATTGAGTAAATAAATAAGTGGGAGAAAATAGGCAAATTTGTGCAGAAGAATGCCACCTATGTTCTCAAAGAAAAGGGTGCGTAAGCCCCCACACATTGTGGGCTGCACGCAAAGGGGTACAGCTGACAAGTGCTGCCTTGGATCATGCTGACAGCATGGAACTTCATGTGATAAAATGCACTTTACCTCTGTGTTCTTCAAAATTCATAATTCCAATCTAATCACGATAAAAGTCATGAGCTTAACCCTCTTTAGGGACACTATATAAAATACCCCGTATTACTCTGTAAAACTGCCACAGAATAATCTGACTATCACCTCCAAGAGGAACCTGAAAATAATTCAAGGTGGCGGGGCAGGTGGCACCTGTCTTTAATTTCAGAACTCAGGAGGCAGAGGCAGGTGGATCTAGGGCTACGGAAACATAATGAGACCTTGTCTCAAAAAAACAAACAAACAAAAAAAGCCGGGTGGTGGTGGCGCACTCCTTTAATCCCAGCACTTGGGAGGCAGAGGCAGGCGGATCTCTGTGAGTTCGAGGCCAGCCTGGTCTACAGAGCTAGTTCCAGGACAGGCTCCAAAACCATAGAGAAATCCTGTCTCGAAAAACCAAAAAAAAAAAAAAAAAAAAGACAAAAAGATGAGTTGGTGCTATGGAAGTATCCTGAGTAGACATCAGACATAAACATAAGAAAAATACAGGAAAAAAAAACAAGAAAAGCTGAATAATGTGTGGCCTGTAGTGGATTATTATGTATGAGCACTGGTTTATTTGCTGTGAGGAATTTACCACACGAAGCTAAGACAACAGCAAGAAGCTCTGGGTTTGGATATGTGAGAATTCTCTCCCCATCTTCACTTTTCCCCTGTAAACTGTTTTAAAATTAAAATTTTGTTTAAGGAGCTAGAGAGATGTTTCAGGGGTTAAGAATGTTTCTTGGGGGGGGGGCTGGAGAGATGGCTCAGTGGTTAAGAGCATTGCCTGCTCTTCCAAAGGTCCTGAGTTCAATTCCCAGCAACCACATGGTGGCTCACAACCATCTGTAATGAGGTCTGGTGCCCTTTTCTGGACTGCAGACATACACACAGACAGAACACTGTATAATAAATAAATAAATATTTAAAAAAAGAATGTTTGTTGGTCTTCTAGAGGACCCAGAATTCACATAGAGGCTCACAACCATCTGTATGTAACTCTGATTCCAGGGGGATCCTACTCAATTCTGACTTCCCTGGGGCAGTGTACAGACATTCATTCAGACAAAACATTCATTTATATAAAATAAATCTTTTAAAAGTTTGTTAAAACTGGGCGGTAGTGGTACATACCTTTAATCCTAGCACTTGGGAGGCAGAGGCAGGCTGATCTCTGTGAGTTCGAGGTCAGCCTGGTCTACAGAGTGAGTTCCAGGACAGCCAGGGCTACACAGAGAAACCTTGTCTCAACAAAACAAAACAGAACAAAACAAAAACTCACCTACCATAATAGTGGCCCAAACCTGTCATTTCAGCACTTGAGGGGCTCAGGCCAGCCTAGAGAGCTTAGGGCCAGCCTAGGCTACAGTGAGTTCCAGGCCAGAACAAGACAAGTTCCAGGTCAGGAACAAGACACATCCTGCCCATCAAACCTATGAAGTAGAAAATGAAGAAAAAGGGTCTAGTTCCAGGAACCCCTAGGATAGCAGCTGTTCAGAAGGCCCAGGGGCAGCCAGCTTAGGCTGGCTATAGAAGGCGGGCCTCCCAGAAACAAGGTACAGCGACAATGATATACTATCTGAAGTTAGCAATAGGTACAGAGTGAATAAAAGAGGTGGTTTATTCAATGGCAGCACTCTAGAGGCAGAGAGATGCAGACCTCTGTGTGTTCAAGGCCACCCTGGTCTACCTACATAGCAAGTGCTAGGCCAGCCAGGGCTACTACACACCAAGATACTGCCTGAAAACAAGACAATGCCTCTCCACCCATAATCCCAAACCCAAAGGAAAGCAAAAAAGGGCAGTTACTAATTTAGGGGGAGAAAAGTTAAACCATAATGTATTGTCTGGATCAATAGTAAATCATATTATTACAGTCATGATAATATAAATTATCACAGAAGACTGAAAATGGGAATTTCCTAAGGTGCTAAGCCCACTGTAACGTAAGAAGTCAATAATTTCTAATACTACTAAATCAAGAAACTCTTTAAAATGGCAGTAGTTGCCATTAGGAAGTGGGACTAGAAATAGAGAAGGGTGAGCTAGGAGTGGTTTTCATTATTATCCTTTTAAGCCTTACTAGTCTAATGACTTTCATAAGTATGCAAGTGCTGGATGGTGAGTCGTGCCAGAACCTGGCACATGGCAAGCATGTGTCCTACCACTGAACTCCACTCCTAGGAACTGCAGATTTTTAAATGAATTTATTATAGATTTAAAAATACATACCTTTACATATTAGAAATATATTACTTTCCTATTTATTTTGATAGTAACAAAACAATGCTTATGATTTCATGTGAATATAGTCAAATCTGAGGGCAATCACCATATACATCTTGGATCTAAGTCTGCAAGATTTAGCAATATTTGAAATGAGAGCACTGTCCTCCACTGTTAGTGACAATGACTCACTGGAACCTTGGGAATTCAGTATGTAGCAATGCTGAGTTTCTCCCACTAACCCAAGCCCCATGAAATCATTAAAAAACATACAAATATAAGATAGGCTCAATTCAGTTTCTCCCCAGGCTCTCTGCCAGATTCCCATACGAGCTGCCTTGCCTAATGTGGATGTTGTGGTATGCAAGTTCTCATTATGCTAGTCAGAAGTGCTCCTGCCACCAGGCAGTGGGGCTTTGAGTGGCTCGCTCTAGCTACAGAGCTAAGACCACACTGGCTAGGGTGAGTGGAAGCCTTTGGCCCCACATAAGCATGTTGAGTGCAGGGACCCCAGCCTTGCCACAAGGGCCTGTTCTCAGACCCAAGTGGACTGCCAAACTGGCTCATTGTCTGGAACTTAATCTCAGCTTATTTGCTTGAGGGCCATACTCTGTGCCCCTAGGGTCCCACTTACTCTGCAAGCTGATTCCTTCCCAAAGAACATCTGTGCTCTACGTTCAATAGTTTAGTGACTCATTTTGGGCACCAGAAAGCTGAGTTCTCTTATTCCTTTACTCTGTTCTCCAGATTCCTTGGTGTACCAGATAGATTCCAGAGCAAACTCACAAGGAGCCATCACTGGAGAGACAACTTTATTTGTAAATAACAAACAAGTGAAGCAGGAGGAGGCACATGCAAACCATCTAGGGCGGAAGAGTCTTTGTGAAGGGAGAAAAGAACCGGGAGAAAGAGCAGAGGTGCCCTTATGCTCAGCTGTTGGCATGCAGACTTACTCAGTTCTGCTCCCAGCCTCCCTTGAGAGCCCTTCTCTTGGCTACTAATCTCACTGCTGTCCCCTTTGTCCCATGGTTTCCAAGTGCTACCTCTCCGAACTGATGCAGCAGTGCTGTTTGGTACTCCACAGTCCTTGGCAGCAGCTCCTCTGAAGCTTTACTTGGACTTTTTGCAGCTCTTAGTGACTCCTTTAGATCTCCAGGAGCGTCTTCTTCTGCCACCAGAGGACTCAGGCTTTTCTGATAGGGAAGGTCGGATCCACTCAGTCCAAGAAGAGCCTGCATTCTCTTCCAGGTCGGTGGCCCTGGAGAAATGCTCCTGGGGCTGGAAGGCACTGCTGCAGCAGGGGACGTCAGCTGAGTCTTCAGATACATAATCTGTGGTGAAAGAAAGAGGAGGGAAGGGAAACTCAACTTTTGTTTCTCCTGTGTCTAGGTCCTTCCACCCCTTACCAGCCGCTCCCCTTCCAAAGCCACGGTGCCCATCCAAAGCTCCCCTCTGTGACATGCTTTCTCCATTTCTTCCAAAGCCACGGTGCCCATCCAAAGCTCCCCTCTGTGACATGCTTTCTCCATTTCTTCCAAAGCCACGGTGCCCATCCAAAGCCACGGTGCCCATCCAAAGCCCCCCTCTGTGACATGCTTTCTCCATTCCCAGGCAGGACAAGTTCCCATCCCCATCCTAGGGTTTCTCTGGGTCATGGAACTCAATTTGTAGACCAAGCTAGCCTTGAACTTGAGTGTTGCAATGAAAGATGTGTACCGCACCCACCACCACCTCCTAGGTCCCACCCCGTTCTTACCCATGGTTGAATCAGGTAAGCACTCTCTGCACTCCCATTTCTTGCTGTTGGGTCTCACTGAGGAGCACTCTCGGTGGGTTCCATGGGATCCACACGTAGCACACAGAATGAGGCGCCACTGCCTACGGAAGAGTCATGGAGAGGTGTAGGGTCAATCAGGACACCAACTGTCACTTTGGAATGTTACCTACCATCTAGCCTCAGCCATGAGGAGAACTTCCTGGGAAATTTATTTTATTTTATTTATTTACTTATTATATTATGTGTACAGCATTCCTTCCACGTGTGCCTGCAAGCCAGAAGGGGGTGCCAGATCTCATTATAGATGGCTGTAGCCACCATGTGGTTGCTGGGAATTGAACTCAGGACCTCTGGAAGAACAGTCAGTGCTCTTAACCTCTGAGCCATCTCTCCAGCCCGGAAATTTATTTTTATGTGTTTTTCTGTTTTGCCTGCATGCATGTATATGTACCACGTGCATACATTGCCAAAGAAGGTGTCAGATCCCCTGGGACTGGGATTGTAGACCGCTGGGAGCTGCTATGAGAATGGTGAGAATAAAGCCCGGGTCTTTTGGAGGAGCAGTTGGTGCTCTTAACTACAAAGTCATCCTCCAACCCTAAGGGCACTTTAAATTAGTTTAATTTTACTATACTCATTTACTACACCCCATGGCCCTGGGAGGCGACAGGTAGGCACAGATGCCTCTCCAGTGGACACAAACAGCAGACCATGCAGAGGAGCCCTGCCCGTCTGTGCATGAATAAGTCAGAGGCTGGTCTAAAATGGAACTTGGCAACTGGGTTTATCCAGAGGGTGGGCAAGAGTAGACGCCCTGCTTTAGTAACACTGCCAAGACCTGAGATGGCACTGCCCCGGAGCTTCTTCCTACCCTTCATCCTCAAAGCTGTCTCTGCCCTGTTGGTACAGACAGATGGGAGCATCACAATGCTTATAGCGCTGATACAGTTCCGAGAAAGCCCCTGGCTCCAGTTCCCAGGCAGCATCTCTGCAGGGGGAGAAGAAGTTGTAAAGGACACATAATCCCCTGGTGACCCTTGAGAATCCAAGCTAAGCACAGCAAGAGTTCAAAGGCTGCCCAGCACTGCCAACAAGGTTGGGGGTGGTCTGGCTGTGGGCAGAGGTCCTTAGCTCCACCCTGGAGTTCACACTCCCCATCCCCAGAGATTTCTGTTCTGTTTCAAAGCACCTTTTCAGGACTATGCCTTCTGTCCACTTCCCCCTTCCTTTTCTTGGATGATTGAAAAGCACTCTTCTTACTTCACTGCACACCAGCGCCCAGCTGCTGCCAGTCTCTGAACTACCCTTGCAACCCACTCCCTGGCTCAGGCCCTCTGTACAGATTTTCTGCTACCTGTCTGGAATGTGAATCCCCATTCTCAGCATCTCTCGGGGAAACTCTTCTCTGTTGTTGCACTGGGGGCACTTGAAGAAGTGCTTCGCTGACGTGTGGGCATATTTCTGTAAGAGAAGAAGGCATTTGTGAAAACCATCAGGCCACCTCAGGGGAGTTCAGGAAGGGCAGTTTGGGTGTGCTAGGTGATGCATCAGGTGTCAGGCCTGTGACCAGAACACTTTTGAAGAGTGCCCAGGAGTGCCTTGGTTGTCATTTCTGGCTAGGGTCTCAGCAGTGCTGACTCAGCAGGGGTCAGGTGCTGGATACGTTGGCTTTTCTTTCGTCCCAGCAGTGAGGCTGATTTTGAGCTCTTTGACTCACTCTTGGAAATACCCATTTGCTTTTGGCAATCCTGATGATTTTGCCTAGTCTAAATCTTACCATGAATGAGGCCCTAGGCCAAGGATAACCAGAGACTGGGCTGATTATTCTCTAACTGACCCAGAAGCAGTTCCTGTATACCGGCCTGCAGTGTGTAGTTCTGAAGGTTAGACATGCCTGAGCATTTCCAGGTTGCCTTGGTTCCAAGCACAGGGCCAGGGCAATCATGAGAGGTCCCTCTAGAGCAAAGGAAGCCCACCTGGATACACTTTCGGTGGTAGATAGCTTGACTACAACATGGGCTCCGGATATTCTCAACACTTGTTTTGGATAAGTCTTCGCAACACAAGACACAGCTTTCCTCCCCCAGACTCCCCTGTTGGATGTTCTGTGTTGGGCGATGTTTTCCACAAAATGATCTGTGGTGGGTAAACGGATTTGGTTTCTGGTTTGTCACTGATGCAGCTTCCCTGCTGCCTGACCTAGGAAGGGCAATCAGCTATTTTCTTGGTGTCTTGTGAATGGCTAGACCCTCAGAAAAGCAGGTGAAGACCCTCTAGATGACTTCTCATGGCTGCTTACCCAGTGAGCAAAGCTCTGACGACTGTCTCCATGGCTTCCCATTACTTAAAGCCCTATTTAGTTATGCGCAGCTGTCTAAGAACCCCAGCTGTTTGTAATTTAAGGAGGGGGCAGGAAGCAAGAAGAAACCCCTGTGAAACTTCCAAGTCAAGACACTGTTTCCCACTATTAAGTGGAGGGACAGATTTGTTGGAGAATCAACAGTCTCGTGAGAACTAGGTTCTGATTTCAGTGGTGTCTAAACAGCAGGTTACAAAAGGGCACCCCAACTTTCTCCTTCCTCACTTACTTGTACTCTCCAAAAAATTGTGAAAGGCAACCCCTTTCCTGGCCACAAGGCAGATGGAAGCTTCTGGCACACTGGCCATTCTGGCATTTGATAGCAGCTCCCTTTTTCTTGCACACAAAGCAGATCTGCAAATGAGATTCCAGAAAATGTTTTGTGACCCGAGAAAGACAAACAGAGGTTGTGGTTCTTCTTTCTACTGACTGGGAATTCTGGGAAGCAACAGCTATCCTCTTTCCCTCAGTGATCCAGGGTACTCTAGAGCTGAATGTCAGGAAGCACTGATTCCTCCTGATTTCTCAGGCTGCTGCTTCCTCTCTTTACTTAGGAAACATCCCAGAAGAGATAGGACATAGGAGGACTGGGGCTAGGGGTGTAACTCAGTGGTAAAGTGCTTGCTTATCATACTCTGGTCCTGGGTTTGACTCCCAGGGACGGACAGACAGACAGACAGACAGACACACACACACACACACACACACACACACACACACACACACACACACACACAGATTCTGAGACATGTATGAGAAGAGGCCTACCCACTCCAGGATCCCCGTTTCAAGGAATTCTAACCTTCTTAGAAGCCCGGGCTGCTTCTTTTCTGATGTCTTTGGGCATAAATCCATGGAGACCTCTGTTGGGTTGGCCCTTCTGAGGCAACTTGCTAGATAGGATCTAGAGGAGCAGAACCGGCTGTCAATGTAAGATTGTCAGTGAAATGGTACAGTAGGGTGACGGTGATCAAGGAAATGGAGCTTGGTGGAACACACTGGTGTATAAGGGACAATTCATTTAATGAAGTCTGATAGTGGTATGTATCAGATACTCCAGCACTTTCTAATCATTAACTCTTTGAACAACCCAATATCGAAAAACATATCTTGGTAAAGGCCACTGGGCTTCAGAACCAGTACCTTTATGCAGTGCTATTCTGCCCCTCATTTGCTAAGGGCTGCTCCTGCCACTCTGTGACCAGAGGGGACATGTGCTTGCTAGACTGACTCACTTCATGCTTCTAACAACTACACGACACAGAGCTATTGTGGCTTTAATTTCAGAGGAGGCCACTGAAGCATGATGTGGCAAGTGACATGGCTGCAATCGCATGGCAAGGAATGACAAAACTGGTATTCACACTAGGCCTACAGAACCCACAGTCTTACCCTATTTAGTACAGTATTTTTTAAAGAATATTTTTCTCAGAGTATAACGGGAAGGTAAATGGAATTTCAAAATCCCCTCTTTAATGGCCATTCTGCATTAACAGGAAAAGGTTAGGAGTTGCACCCCCCCTCTTTTTTTTTTTTTTTTTTTTGGTTTTTTGAGACAGGGTTTCTCTGTGTAACAGTCCTAGCTGTTACCTAGCTGATTACCTAAATCCATAAATATATGGCCAATTGATTTTGATAAAGACATCTAGGTACTTCAGTGGTATTTAAGTATCATTTAGGACACACAAAAAGTGCTAACCACAAAAGAAAAACTGATAAATACATCATCATCAAATTTTAAAAGAAATTTCAAAGCACTATTAGAATAATATATATTAAAAAGGATTTGTATCCAGAATATATAAATAATTCTTACAATCCAACAAGACAAAAGAATCCAGTTTCTTTTCTTCTTCTTCCTTGTCCTTCTTTCGAGACAGGATTTCTCCGTGTAACAGCCCTGGCTGTCCTGGAACTCGTTTTGTGGACCAGGCAGGCCTTGAACTCACAGAAGTCCATCTGCCTCTGCCACCCAAATTCTGGGATTAAAGGTGTGTACCACCCATGTCTGGTTTATAATCCAGTTTCTTTTGTTTTATTTATTCATTTATTTTGTTTTTTGAGACAGGGTTTCTCTGTAGCTTTACTTTGGAGCCTGTCCTGGAACTATCTCTTGTAGCCCAGGCTAGCCTCGAACTCACAGATATCCGTCTGCCTCTGCCTCCCAAGTGGTGGGATTAAAGGCGTGCGCCACTACCACCTGGCTAATCTAGTTTATTTTAATGGACAAAAATATTCAAACAGATTTGTTAGAGCTCATATGGCTCCAACACAGATAACTTTTCCAAACAGCTTATATATTTCAGAGGCTATCTTAATTTAAACCTGTCTTTTGTTGTTGTTGTTGAAGCTGTGCTGCAGGGCAGGGGGCAGGACATAGGCTTACTTTGTCTGTTAGACTGCCTTCCTGAGCTCTGGCGGGCGGATTTTTAACTATCTTTTTTATTTTAACTTGTAAATCATAAAATTAGGAGAATTTTTGAATCCTCTCCTCTGTTTTATAGACTGTGTGAGGTTAACTTTGTTCTCTAAACTTATTTTTGTTTCTGTTTGTCTTCTACCCCCAACTGGATTGATTAGCTGGCTACTGTGAATATCTGGCTACTCAATCTCAGTGGTAACTTGGTGATCCTTGGGCCAAAAGTCATTTTTCCTTTATCTTTTCTATTCATTTAGCAAGCAATAAAAGTTATAATTTTGTGTCTATCATGCTTATAGATTTCCAATAACTCTGTCATTGTTTCTGCTCCATTTTCATTTAAGTTACCAACATATATAACTGAATACCTTTTTCTTATCCCATGTATATAACTTATTTATAAATTTTTACTCCCGATTTAAGTTTTGTCCCACTTTTCTACATTTTTTTTTTCTCTATTTTACATCTCTGTTTCTGAGCACTCACTACTCACATATCCACCGATTTCTTCTTATGGGCTCCTCACATCTGTTCACCTCTTCCTTGCTTTTTGGGGTGCGCAGATCAGCCTCACGTTCTCCTCCTTCCTTTTTCCCATTTCTCTTGGGGTTCAGTGGACAGCATTCACGGTCTTTCACCTTGTCCTTTTTCCGGCTTTTCACAGAGTTCGGCAGTCAGCACCACGTTGACTTTTTTGTACTTCTTGTTTTTCCTCCAGCATTCCTCTCGGGGTTCAGTGGCCAGCACCACGTTTCTCTTTAATCTCGGGGTTTAGTGGTGCCCCACATTGGGTGCCATTATGTTAGAGCCCATGTGGCTCCAACACAGATAACTCTTTTCCTTAACCGGACTGGTACAGAGTCGCGAGGAATAATCAAACACAGCTTACAGGGTCATCATGAAAGGGCATCTCAGGCTTCTTCTCTCCTGAAGATCTCCTTCGTTTATTATCCAAACAGCTTATATATCATCACATAAATTGAGGGGGGGGGATACATTAGATTCGTCTCCTAGGTAACCAGGTGAATGGCCTTTTGTGTCCACATCTACCTGTCTGCTGAGTATGCTAGCTGTCGGGTAGGCCTGAATTAGCATCTCTATAAGATATCCTCCAAATTACAAAGGAAGGAGCACCAAACATCCTGACCATTGTTAGGCAGAGACAGCTTGTCTGCAGAGCCACACGACCCCCTCGGATGGGGTCTATGGCTTTGTGGCCTGGCTGCCACACCATACAGAAATATGGGCCTACAAGATTTAAAAGGAGATATGTGAATTAGCACATGAAAACCTCAACATCTTTATTCCTCAAAGAAGCACAAATTAAGAGCACAGTAAAATGCCAGCAGCATCCAGTAGGAAGGCTGAAATGAAAAGACTGACAATAACAAGTTTTGGTAAAAAATTGTCAGCTGCAACTCTCCTAAATTGCTAGTGGGTGTGCAAACTGGTACAACAACTTCGGAAAGATGACTTGGCAACTTTACACATTATACTTAGATGTTCTCAATAATCCCACTGCTAGGCATCTGCCCAGAGAAGGAGAATGTATGTCACAAAAAGACTTCCACATGAATGTTTTTAGCAGCTTTATTCACAAAAGTCCACTTAACTAAAGCAAATCAAATTTCCACCAACTGTCGAAAAGATAACGTTTAACATGTTCAAGCATTGTTGGGGGAAAAAAACCATTTCAGCACCAGATATAAGCCAGGTTTATGGACTCTTTGAGTTTGAGGAGGGAACAAGATTAGAGGAGGCAGGAGAGAGGAACTATTATGAGTCTGATAAGAATCCATGGTTAGTTCAGGCTCTGGCAGGCAAAGTAAAGATGGAGAAAAACCAAGTCAGAAGGGAAACAATTCAGAAGGGAGCCATCCTTATAAGGGCAGCAGTATAGAATTGACAGGAGCAGAAGGCAGCAGGATGGAGGAGGCGGGATTTATGAAAGGGGCTGAAATAGCAATCTTGCCAGGGGGAGGATTTCAATAGCATAGGAATGGAGATACAGGGAGGGCAGAAGAGAGGGGTAAATGCCATAGGACAGACAGAATCTCAATCTGAAGACATCCCCAGGGCATCAAGACTTGTCAGAGAGATGCCCAGGATTAGTGGGCAGGTATCCTTTTCCACACTGATGGGGAGCACAGGAGGGTGTGAAGCTGGTCCGGCATACCAGTGTGACTTTTGTACTGAGCTCCAGCGGGTCAAAGCCAGAGCAGGCACCTTGGAGAGGATACTAACCTGAGAGATAGTGATTAGAGGAGGTGGAGGAGGAAATGGCTGGAGAGGCAGAATCTGAACTTTGTAGTCCAACACGGTAGGTGCAGGAGTCAGAAGAAGTAAGTGATTTGCACCCAGGAGGGCCAAATCAACAGTCTGGTCAGAAGAGGCATTAGGGTGGGACCCAATGTTTCTTCTCTCTTCTGCACTAGATGTAAGCGTGGGTGCAGTGAAACAACCAAATCAGACCACTCGATGGGTGCAGAGAAACGTTTATTGAAAATATCAGACTGCTGCATGGCTATCTCTCGTGTGATAGAGAACAGCCAGTGATGAAGAGCTGTGGTTTCGGCGAGCTGGCTGCAACAGCCTGGAACTAGCACAGGGCTCTTGTCTGCAGGAGGCTTGCTCCAGTTAACCGGGAACTAGATGCCCTTTCCAGAGGTAGGCGGCTGCAGGGAGGGGTGTGCAGCTAAGGGAAGCCATGGCTTTTCTTGACAAACAGAAACCCACTTTACAAGGTTTCTGAGGAATGCTGATTTCAAGTAACAATCCTTTTGTTTACCTGGTCAGAGTCCAGCCTGAGCTGGACCTAGACTGTCAATTTGGGGTTGGGACCTAATAGAACATATAAACTGTATGGTTTAATTTATATGGAGTAAAATAATACGCAAACTAATCTCTTGATCCTCCTAATGACTGCCTCTGGTGGCACTGACTAGAAGAGGACGTGAGGCATATTTTCTGAGATGACTGAAAGGTTATTTATTTTAATGTGGATGGTGATTACACGAGGATATACAATTTATCAGAAATCAAGGGCTAGAGATGGGGCTCAGCAGTGAAGAGCACTAGCTGCTCTTGGGCAGGACAAGGGTTTGAGTTCCAGTTATCCACATGGCAGCTCACAACTGTCTGTAACTCCACTCCTAGGGAATCTGATGCTCTCTTCTGGCCTCTGAGGGCACTGCACATACATGGTGCACAGACATATATACAGGCAAAACAATAAAATAAAAATAAATCTCTGAAAAATTCATCCAACTCTACACTTAAGATTGGTTCATTTTATAGTATTCAGGTTACATTTATTTAAAAAGCATATTGGGGAAAATCAACTAGAAAGACGATCCAAGTGAGCATTGGTTTCTGGGAGGCAGAGAGGAAGAGGGAACATGATTTAAGGAAGAGGACCTTTATGCTTTATATTGTCAGG
>NC_022013.1:65202537-65232105 GCF_000317375.1 Microtus ochrogaster | reverse complement strand
GAGTGCTGGGATTAAAGGCGTGCGCCACCATCGCCCGGCTCATATTTTGTTTTTAAGTATAAAATATACTAAATTATTTGAGGATAGTGTGTATACTGCCTGGGTTGAATGAATTCAAGAGTAACCTTCCTTTTATTTTCTTCTGCCAATTACCCATAGCACTGAAATTAGGCTGAAGTCGACTGTTTCCCAGCGGCAGGTACTATTTTTGGTACTTTACCATGAATTAGTTCAACAGATCTGCAGAGCATTCTACCAAGGTAGTACTATTATAAAGCATGCTTTTGAGATGAGTAAATTGAGGCATGTGATTTGTCTCAGGCCTTGCAGTTAACAAGCAGTACAGGTGTGATAGACATTTAAGTAATAACGGTCCCACAGTTGTCACTCTGCCACTGGGGACAGCACTGGGAAGGAGGGGAGGGCTACTTTTTGGGGTGGGGGACGACTGGTGTATGCTTTAATAATGTCTAACCCTAGCCAAAGGGAACAGACAATGCAACATGTATCAATGGCCACAGCAATTTCCCCCAACTCTTCCAGGTCACCTACTCTACCTCAATATTGGATATTCCTTCGTTTCTTTTACAGTCTTCATTCGCTTCTTTCTTTCCTTCCTATCTAGAATTCTTCTGTACTATTTTGAAGACAGCACAGGTTTTTCCAGCTATAAATATAAAAACGGTAGATTAGCAATTTGATTTTACATTTGGTTATCAAGTTCATCAAGATCAAAGCAATAGTGCACTTTTCAACTCATTCAATAAAAGGG
Organism: Microtus ochrogaster; assembly: GCF_000317375.1. Taxonomy (NCBI): domain Eukaryota; kingdom Metazoa; phylum Chordata; class Mammalia; order Rodentia; family Cricetidae; genus Microtus; species Microtus ochrogaster. Next base: position 65,231,333 of record NC_022013.1, on the reverse strand, counting down.
GTATATCCAATATTAATGCCAGTAATGGCCAAAAAGATTAAAGCGCGCCAAGAACCATTCTAGGCACTTACCACACACTGAGGCACAATTGTCACCCTTATTTTCAAGTTGAGGAGACTGAGGAACAGTGAGATAAACATCTTGGCCAAGGTCAGAATCAGTGATCCAAAGTGAGACTTGAAGTTAAACGGTTCTGTTTTTAACTAAGTGCATGGGACAACACTCAAGAAAAATGTACCTTCTGTACCCAAGTGTAGGCGCCTTTTCTACTCAGTTAGGTACCATAGCTCTTTCCTAGCGAAAGGGCTCTGAGAGACCTGGAAGCTTACAAGCCAGGACTCCATCTAGTTGAGGGAGGAGTAACAGTAAAGACCACCCCCTTGGCTCTCATCCACTTTACCAGGTTAAGCTGGCCATTGAGGTTTGACCTGCCCATATTTGTCTAGATGTAACCTGAGTAAAATGCCACCCACTCCTGTCATCAGTGTAAAAAGGCTACAAAGTTATCCAGGTTTCACTGGTCATTACAAAGTCTCCAGAGGATTAGGAAGGGTTAGGGGAGTCACCCCATGAAGGGCTATGTCTAGTAAGGGGAAGGAGGGTAACATTTCTTAAAGAGTTCAGTGAATTCTAGAGACATACTATACTTCATGACCCAAAGCCTCAAGTCAAGACTGGGGCTAATAAATATCTTCACGAACGTCTAACTATTGGATATAAATGCTAGCTACTACAAGGCATTGAAACTTCAGGCTAGGTTTTCCCAACACAGGAGATGCAGTTACAGAGTTGACATCGGTTTGTGTTCTTACTAAACGTGGACAGGCTGGAGTGAGACTCTAACCTTCCTATATCCCTGGGGCGGCGGGGGGGGGGGGGGGGATCTACTTTAACCACTTCATAGTTGTTGACCCTAAACCCAACCGTGTTAGAGATAAACCTTGAGACTTCAGTCCTTTGCATCGCTGGACCACGACGTTACTTGAGTAGAAGTCTGTGCACACTGGTAGTTTAAGATGGGACAATCTTCAAAAACAGTTGAGGATGGATGTGGTTAAAAACAAGCTGCTCAGTCCGTGACTTCCTAATCCGGCGGATGCTCTCTCAAAACGCTTACCAAATTCTTTCACCGTTTGAAAAGTGTTGGGTAAATGCTTGCTGAGAAAATTAAACTTATAGTAATGTGTTCGGTCCCGCCGCCGCAAGAATAAACGATTTATTTGGAAAATACGTGTTGGTGTGGCCACAACCATCCCCCGAAGGTAACAGCCAGAAGAGGGGCTCAAGGAGCATTCCGCGCATGCCAGACCAGGCTCAGGTCACGCCTGCCGGGCAGCTGGTTAGGGGCCAGGCTGGAGGTTGCTTCCGCCTCTCGCTCCCCACGAAGGCTACGAGTCACCACTGCAAGCCCAGGCTGCCCACCCAGCTGTCGCCGAGGGCGCCGCTGTCCCGGAGCTTTATTCGTTGACACAAGCCGTGGTAGCTACTTCACGGGCGGCCGCCCCGCGTGGTGACTGCGCTGTAGGAGGAGACGAAAGCGCTAACGGGGGCTGGGTCACGTGGACGATGTGGCTCGGGGAGACCTCAGCGTTGCGGGCAGTTGTCAAAACGAGCACCGCTAACGGCCGCGCGCCCGACCCTGCCCGCGCACGCGCGTATGCTCGCCTCGGTGCGCATGCTCGCCTCTGTGCGCGCAAGCCCGCCTCTACGGGTCTGCGGGCGGAAGGCCAGTCCCGGGCCAGAGTCGTCGCGTAGTGATGACGTCGTATTCCCGGCGCGGGCCAGTGACGCGGCGCGGCCCGTTGTCTGTGTGGGGCTGAGGAGCCCCGAGTGCAGTGGGCGCTCCCACTGGGAGCGGCGTGGGGTTGGCAGGGCCTGGACATGGCGCTGAGGGGCCGCTCCGCGGGAAGATGAATAAGGGCTGGCTGGAGCTGGAGAGTGACCCGGGTACGGAGGGGCCCCGGCGGGCCGGGGGCTGGGGAGGCCGGATGGGCCCCGGACGCTCCTGCCTGACAATCCCTCCTCCTCTTGTCCCACCCAGGCCTCTTCACCCTCCTGGTGGAAGATTTCGGTAAGAGCAGCCTCTGACCATTGGGACCTGGCTGTTAGGGGGCGTGTGTGTGTGGGTGCCCCCTGAGTTCTCCCTGCAGAGCCTGGGGCTGCCTTGCCGACTTCTTCTTTCCTGATCATAGGTGTCAAAGGGGTGCAAGTGGAGGAGATCTATGATCTTCAGAGTAAATGCCAGGGGTGAGTGGCTGGGCCCTTACCTCCGGGAGGGCTGGGAGAGGGCAGTGGAATAGTACTCCTTCAAGGGAGGCAGTAGTAGTATAAAATGTCGCATAAGAAAACTTCGCTCTTTGTGGGTGTTCTCCTTGGACTTTTGTTTTTGTGTTTAATTCCCAGTCTTTTCTCAGCGCTTCCCCTCCAGGAAGTAGTAACCCACCTTTTAACCCTAACCACTCTTGGGGTACAGTTCGGCTGCCTTTTCTGGTGTTGCAGCTAGAAGCCTCTGGCTGCACAGCGCTTATTTATTTTTTTTTATAAGTGTACAGTCCGTTAATTACATGACCACGTGTGCTATGCACACAGAATTTGTCCTGACCAGGAGTGGTGCTGTGCCCATTTAATCCCAGGTGTCGGAAGGCAGAGGCAGGCAGATGTCTTGAGTTTGAGGCCGGCCTAAGCTACATAGTGAGACTATGTCTCCAAACTAAACGAAGTTGTCCTGCATTGATTGGTTGGTGTGACACGGCCCTTCTCAGGGACCTAAACTCGGGTTCTGGTTTTGGTGATCTGTAGAATAGAGGAGCTTGCTGACAGGAATGATCCGAGAAGTCCGCTTTTATTTCCTAGAAGTGAAGGGACTGGTTCAGAAGTCCATACGCTCCCCCGATTTGGGGGCTTGAGGCTAAATGAGAGCTGGTGCGGACTCCTCATCAGAGTTTCCACCTTGGTGCACCCTGGACCACCGGTTCCAGATTTCCTTCTCTTGCCCAGACTTCATAATGTGACTGAGTGGGCTTTCAGAGTATGAAGCTCACACTTGACTGCCTGGGAGAGGCTTCTGGGTGTGACGTCTCAGGCTCGTGTTGGATTCAGTCTTGATAAGAGTGAGGGACTCAGAGCACTAGCCCCCCACCCCCAGTGCAGACTTAGGGAGAGAAAGAAGGGGATGCTGACTGCCACCTGCCTCTTCCTTCTCTAGGCCTGTATATGGATTTATCTTCCTGTTCAAATGGATCGAAGAACGCAGGTCCCGCCGCAAGGTTTCTACATTCGTGGATGAGACATCTGTGATTGATGACGATATTGTCAATAACATGTTCTTTGCCCACCAGGTCTGCTGAGTTCTGAGCTAGTTCAGAGGGCAGGATGCTGGTTTTTGTTTTTGGTTGTTAATTGGTTTTGCGTGGGAAGTGACAGTGGGGGAAGCAGGAAGAAGAGCTCGACTGGTGCCAGCAGTAGTAGTTGTGGAAACCCCACGGCAAACCAGAACTAGCTCTTTTTCACTGAAGGGAATGCCTTTAGAGTAGATGGTATCTCAGGATATTCTCTGCGTCCCTAGATACTTGGTACTTAGTTGGTTTGTGTTGTATGAGGAAAGTCTGAGAGAGACAAAGGAAACCGATGAGGGTTGCTGGCATCTTTTTGTAGTCTTCTCAGTGAATGTGGGCTTGGGGAGGCTTACGGTAAAGAGTGTGTGAGGGGTATATGAGTGACTATTTTTGATTTACAGCTGATTCCCAACTCTTGCGCCACTCATGCCTTGCTGAGCGTGCTCCTGAACTGCAGCAGTGTGGATCTGGGGCCCACCCTGAGTCGAATGAAGGATTTCACCAAAGGCTTCAGCCCAGAGGTATGCTGTAGTGCCTTAAATCACGGCTCACAAACAGAGCCTTTGGCAATGCTACTACATGAGATTTGGTACTGTTCGGCCATTTTTTTTTCAATTAACATCTATTTGACTCATAAGTTTTGTGGAAGGTGGTTGGTTTTAGACTTTGCTGTTAAGAAGGAGATGATAATAGAGAAGGAGAAACTCAAGTCACCCACATCAGGACTTTTTCTCCTGTAACTTTTTGTAGCAGGCTGTGTTGCTCCCCAGTAGTCACTGATTACTGTGCAAAGCCAGTATGGCCCCTCCCTTTGGGAGGTCCTGTGCACTCATCTGCCACCACTAGCTCTTTAGGAAAGTTACCTGTGCTGCTTGAGATTCCTGGAATGCCTCTAAGCCTGCTCTCTGGAACTCTGCCCTCACCCAGAGGTTCACTTAAGAATCTGTTTGCATGTAGTCTTATTTTCTTCTTAGAGTAAAGGATACGCAATTGGAAATGCTCCTGAGCTGGCCAAGGCACATAATAGCCATGCCAGGTAGGTGAGAGCTGTGGTTGCTGATATGGGGGAGGGGCAGCGGAGGATGTCTCTTACTTTGTCCTTTTCCAGGCCAGAACCACGTCATCTTCCCGAGAAGCAGAATGGCCTCAGTGCAGTGCGGACCATGGAGGCTTTCCATTTCGTCAGCTACGTGCCTATCACAGGGCGGCTCTTTGAGTTGGATGGGTTGAAAGTCTACCCTATTGATCACGGTAGGCATCCTGAGGAAGTGGCTTGCTTGATTTGTCATGCTTCCTTCTGGTTATCTGGGTCTCAGGGCCCTTAAGGTTCTTGAGACTCAGTAGTATGAACTGGGTGGGTACCAAAGACATCTAACTGACCAAGACTTAATCTTGCTCCAAGTTACATGACCAGCTTGTACCTGGCTCAACCACAGTAATCTGTTTTCCTTGTTATCCCTGGTCACACCATCTCAGGATTGCCTACCTGCTGATTCCTCATCTTGTTCTCTCCTAGGGCCCTGGGGAGAGGATGAGGAGTGGACCGATAAAGCCCGGCGGGTCATCATGGAACGAATTGGCCTCGCTACTGCAGGGTAAAGACCCTCAGTTTGCCCTGTTGTGCCCTTCTGGAACTGTGTCTCCTTTAGGAGGGAAAGAGAGGTGCCAGATGCTCTGTAAATTGTAAGACCATGTGGTGTATCTGGCAAGATCAGGCTTGGGTCTTGGGTTTCCAATCCCTTGTCTTCCTACCTAGGCTGCCTGTGGCCTGCTCTGGGCTGGGCTAGAGGAAGGGCAAGCCTTGCGGGGTGGCTGGGTGGCACAAGTGTGCTAATTCACTTCCTGACAGGCCCCTCACATAGTTCATGGAAGGTACACCTCAGGTTTCTGAGTATGTGACTGGCTGCTGCCTGCCTATAGGATTAGAGCCTGTACCTTCAACTACAAGATACTTGCCTTAGTCTGTTGGCATGGCTGGGGTAGAGACTGCTCTGATAGCTTTCACTGTGACTACAGGGAACCATACCATGACATCCGCTTCAACCTGATGGCTGTGGTACCTGACCGCAGGATCAAGTATGAGGCCAGGTTACATGTATTGAAGGTGAACCGACAAACAGTCCTGGAGGCCCTGCAGCAGGTGAGTGGGTCTCCTGCCTCGCCATGCCAGCCATACACTCCGCTCCCTGTCTCTCCAACACTGTAGTGTCTGTCTCTAATTCCCAGATCATGGTGTCTTGTAGATTCAGGGTTAACTGACCATTTCTTTCCTTTGCAGGGGTGGCAAAACTTAGGGGGGGAAGCTTCTAAAAAGAAGTGTGGTTTGACCTTTTTATCTTCTAGCAAATAAATGAGTAGGGTCAGAGCCCTTAGCTGTCTGAGATGGAAACCTGGCTCTACCCCTTCTCCTCTAAGCTTTGAGTTGTGTTTTAAGCTGATTAGAGTAACACAGCCGGAGCTGATTCAGACCCACAAATCTCAAGAGTCACAACTGCCCGAGGAGACCAAGCCAGCAAGCAGCAAGTCCCCCCTCAGGCTGGAGGCAGGCAGGGCCCCAGCGGCTTCTGAGTGCACTCACACAGGTACTTGAGGGACTTGGGGCCTCAGCCATTTGGATAGCTTGACATGGGAGGCCCAAGCACTTTAAGAAAGTACTTGGGCAGTGGTGTAGGGGCTTCAGCAGGAGGTCTGAAGTTCCCCCTCACAACACTGAGGGACAGTAGAGTGAGTTTTTCTTAAAGGACACCTGTAGGGTAAGGGACTGTCATGACCTTAGACCCCTGCCCTGCCATATTGCCCCTATCCTCCTCCCTCGTCCCCCCGCCCCAGTATTTTCTCTAAAGGCTGCCTTTCTTGTTGCCTTGTTTTTTCTCTATCTCATTGTGGAACCATGACTTAGAGCTTAGTGGTCTGTCCTGTTAGCCGCCTTCACTGGGGAAACAGCTGTCACTAGACTGGGGAGACTGCTGTAAAGTTCTCTTAAGGATCCACCTGAATGTCCTGTCTACTCTGCCATGTCTCAGATGGTGCAGAGGAGGTGGCTGGTTCATGCCCACAAGTTCCGACCCACAGTCCTCCCAGCAAATCTAAGCTGGTGGTGAAGCCTCCAGGGAGTCTCAATGGGGTTCCCCCAAACCCTGCCCCTATTGTTCAGCGACTGCCAGCCTTTCTAGACAATCACAATTATGCCAAATCGCCTATGCAGGTAAGATGAAAGCACCTTGGCAAGTTTTCCTATGAGAGGCAACAGTGTTGGGTCCCCGGTAATTATTCTTTGACTCTGCTTGGGCCTTGATGACTGTTCTCTGACACTCATAGTCCCCACCATAGCACAATAGCATGGCCGTAAGGTGGCCAAGAGAGCTCCTTTGGCTTTAAATCCATTTTGTGAGCTATACATTAGGTGCTTAGTCCTTGGTTCTATATGGGATGGTTTCTCCTGGTAACAAAAGCATATGGCAGGGCATCCTATTTCTTTTAGAAGTACTTTGCACAGCTGAGAGCCAAGTTACCTTCTTCCCTAGCTGCAATGCCCAGTTTAGGTGAGTAGCCTTCCTCGATACTGTGCTTGTCTGCCCTAGGAGGAGGAAGACCTGGCGGCCGGTGTGGGCCGCAGCCGTGGTCCGGTCCGACCACCCCAACAGTACTCTGATGATGAGGATGACTATGAGGATGATGAGGATGAGGTGCAGAACACCAGCTCTGCCATCAGGTAAGTCCCAGCTCCAAAACACTTTGGATACCTTGGGTCCTGTTCTGTGTATTCCACCCTGTATCTGAAAAGGCATTTCCACAGAGAACACTAGGCACTTAGAGAATGCAAGACCTTGGAGGAGGCTAGCCTGAAGGGCAAAACCCCAAGTCTTCAGGAACTTGTGGTGGGTTTAGGGGGGAGATAAGTATCTTACCATATTCAAGACATGTCTTGTTGAGGTGATCGTTTAGCTGGACCTCAAAGACTTGGGGTAGCAGAAGAGGTTGGAGAGATGGTCTGTTAAGTAGGATAGCATTGGAAGATTAGAAGTGAGCTAGCTAGAATAGAGGAAGTTCTTTGAGGCCTCTCTGTACTGTGGCACTTAGGGTGCCATTGCTGAGTCAGATTGCTTGGACCAAGTGTAGGAGCTTCCAGATTGGCTTGGGGAGAAGAGGATATATTTGAGCCATTCTGGACACTGCTGGGTGTGGTCACTTGGTCCATTCCCTCTTTTTACCTCTTATTGGACCTCACAGATACAAGCGGAAGGGGACAGGGAAGCCAGGATCGTTGAGCAATTCTTCAGATGGGCAACTGTCAGTGCTGCAGCCCAACACCATCAATGTCTTAACTGAGAAGCTTCAGGAGTCCCAGAAAGACCTTTCAATTCCTCTGTCCATCAAGACTAGCAGTGGGGCTGGGAGTCCAGCTGTGGCTGTGCCCACACACTCGCAGCCTTCACCCACTCCTAGCAATGAGAGCACGGACACAGCCTCTGAGATTGGCAGTGCTTTCAACTCACCCTTGCGCTCACCCATCCGCTCGGCTAACCCCACACGGCCCTCTAGCCCTGTCACCTCTCACATCTCCAAGGTGCTCTTTGGAGAGGATGACAGCCTTCTGCGTGTTGACTGCATACGCTACAACCGTGCTGTCCGTGACCTGGGTCCTGTCATTAGCACAGGCCTGTTGCACCTTGCTGAAGATGGTGTACTGAGTCCCTTGGCACTCACAGGTGGGCCTTGGGTGCCTCACTGACCACTAGGTGTACCCGAGGAGAAGGGGGGAGGTGGCCAGGTGACTACTAAAGTATCCTGTACTCTGATGCATCTTTTTATGTCCTCTCCCAGAGGGTGGGAAGGGTTCCTCACCTTCAACCAGATCAAGCCAAGGCAACCAGGGGTCCAGCAGCCTAGAGGAGAAGGAGGTGGTGGAAGCCACAGATAGCAGAGACAAGTCTGTGCTGAACAGGCCCAGTGAGCCCTTGAGTGGAGAGAAGTACTCACCTAAGGTGAGTCTCAGCTTTCTTTTCATAGTAGAAGCTGCACTGCCTAGATACCGGGTCCTTTTTTTCGAGATGGGATTTCTCTTATGTAGGAGCTTTTGTTGTCCTCAAACTTACTTTGTAGACCAAGCTGGCCTTGAACTCACAAAGGTCTGTCTGCTGTGATTAAAGGCGTGAGCCACCATGCCCAGCTGGTATTGGGTTCTTGATTGGAATTTTGTTGTGAAAGAAAGTTGGTGGCTAGAGCCAGCCAGGTGCCTGATAGCCTTTTTGGGTTGGGTGGTCTCAATAGCCCCTTGGACTATGGCTGTACACCCTTGCTTCTAGTTGCTTTTTGGTAATGGAGCTTTGGTGCCAGTCAGACCCTTAAGGTACAAATGTTGGGTTCTGACAGGAGCTGCTGGCACTACTAAAGTGTGTGGAAGCTGAGATTGCAAACTATGAGGCTTGTCTCAAGGAGGAAGTGGAGAAAAGAAAGAAGTTCAAGGTGAGTGATCCCTCTACTGCCTGTCCTTCTGTCTTCTCCCAAGGACAGTTGCTCTGAGGAGCTCTGGTGCCCTCATGTACTTTCTTTCCTACAGATTGATGACCAGCGAAGGACCCACAACTATGACGAGTTTATCTGTACTTTCATTTCCATGCTGGCTCAGGAAGGTGAGGGGGCTTCTATAGTGTCTTCATTGTCCTCCCCTGCTGAGTGTCATGTCCCTCAGCTCCCCATGCACACCCAGCAAGAATTCTTTTGAGGCTGATCAGACTAAAGCATATGGAACCTGGAAGCCAGCCACCTACTTAAGAGTTTCTGCTTTCCACAGGTATGCTGGCCAACCTAGTGGAACAGAACATCTCAGTGCGGCGCCGCCAAGGGGTCAGCATTGGTCGGCTTCACAAACAGCGGAAGCCTGACCGGCGGAAACGCTCTCGCCCCTACAAGGCCAAACGCCAGTGAGGACCTCTGGCCCTAACTGCAGCCTCTCTTGCCACAAAGCCCTTACCAGGGCCCTCCCTGCCCCACTCTTCTTTTCCCAGTATTAATGAATAGTTCAGCGAGGGCCCAGGCCCTGGGAGTGGGAATGAGCTGTGTGTCCTGCATTGTGCTCTGGGGCCTGGCAGGGCAAGTCAGCCCCATGATGCGCGGGAAGCAGCAGTTGGAATTGGAGGGTGCTATGGCCTCCACGACCATCCATGGAGCAGCAGGATATACATTTTACCTATTGGAAATGTCTTTTTTTGGGCTCCTGCCCTTCTTGCCACTATATTATCATGGCCAGCTTTCTGACTCTGCTTTCTCTCCCAGCAGCTGTCATCCTGTTGGGGATGACACCAGGGTTCCAGCTGGGAAATTGAGAAGGCCTTGGCCCTGGTGCTCTAGCCCCAGCTATTAGCCTGTCCTTGTTGTGAATTCCTCTTGAGAGAGAGCCAAACTCAGGGACCAGGCTGCTGAGCTGGAATGGGCATGGGGTGTCTTAGTAGGATGCACAGCCTACCGGGGTCCCACAGCTATAGCGGAGAGAAGTGTTGAATTGTCCCAGTGGCATGCAGACTGTTCTGGTTCCATCTACACTTGCTAATTCTGTCAAAGCAAGGCTCTGGGGCTCTTTGCCTTTAGTGTTGTGGCCCTGACTATGGGCCGACCTTGGGCTCCTAATCTCTGTCTCTGGGGTCAGATGAGCCTCTACCTAAGCCCCTCAGTATTACCATGTCTCCCTCCTCTTAGGGATATCAGAGACAGGGCTGCTTGAACGAAGCTGGCACTACTCAGTTCTCCTTACTGTGTCAGCTTCCTTGGCCTCTTGCAGGGTACTCAGGGTAGGGGACAGGGTCAAGATGGGTTAGAACTCCTGTGTTCCCATAGGGCTTGATGACAGTGGGTCATAAGCTCAGCACTGTTTCAAGCTCCAGCCCCAAACAGCTCTGTGTTCTGCTTGATTAGGTGATCCAAGCAGGCCCTTATCTGTAGATCGTGACTGTGGGGGAGATGGTGCGGCAGCCCTGCCCTGCAGTCCTGCCCTGCAGTTCTGTAAATACTGGTCAGTGAGTGAATAAAAGTGTGCCGAGATGGCCCTCTGCTTCCGTCCTGAGGTCTGTGGGCAGGGCTAGGGGAATGAGACTGCGGCCCCGAAGCTCTGCTGATAGCCAGGAATGACTGCTTGTGATGGTAGGCTTGGGGTGGTGTTTCAGATGGGTTGTGGACAAGGTAGGTACTGAGGTGAGAATGCTTGGCTCTCACCAGATCTGATGGCTTTGAATCTGAAAAGGTCCTGGGGCTCTGCACCAAGAGCTGCCTGTAGATCTAACCGGTGAATTCTTGGAGAGGAACTGGGACCTGAGAGGTTGCATGTCTCAATGTCTCATCCCTTATTGCGTTTGGGCAGGTACAACAGGCCAGAGCTGCCTCGTGCCCCCCCTCCCCCATCCCTTACTGACAATTCTCTGCTGTGACTGCTATATCCCTGTTCCCCAGTGGTCCTGTAGATGAGGCCTCGTGTACACAGCCAAGGCACAACGGGACTTACTGAAACACTTTAATGGCCCTGGCCCTTCTATCTGGGTCTAGTAATCCAGGGCACAGATGAGGGCTACACCACGCTTTATCCAATGTCGCTGAGGCTTGTTGGTTGGGATCTCCACAGCAATAACATAGTTGGTTGAGTGGCCTGTGGTTGATAATGTTCCTGAAGCAGGCAAGAAAGAGGGACGGTTAGGTTCTACTCTTTCACCACTGGGTTAGCGGGGAAGAACATGAACAATGAGTTTGACAGACTTGAGTTTGGAATAGGAAGGGACCAGGGCCCAAAAGTCAGGCTCCTTGGTGACTTGATCTGATGAGGGCTCAGGCCTCCCTAGAGTTAAGGCACTGAGGATGGAGTTGCCACCACCACTATATTCCCTGTTTTCTTTCTCTAAGCCCCTGGTGGAAGTTGGGCCCATAGACTCCTAGGATGCATGATAGATTACTAAGGAGGAGGGCAAGCAAGCAGGGAATTACTGAACTCTGCACTGGCCCAGACTTCCATCAGCTCTCCCAGGCAGCTATCCTGGGTCCGTGTAAACTGACTAGACTTTTACCTGTAGTGGGTATGGCCTGTTTGGGTTGCCTTACCAGCGCGGGTCAGAGTCTTGTAGATGGGGCACAGGTAGAAGTCCTGGGTCACAACCTTTCGGTTGGCTACTGGCATGAGCCAGATAACAGCCATCTCTGTATACAGCTCTTTGGGCCGTGACTCAGCCAGCCGGAAATCCAATGGGTCCCAGCGAGCACCTTCCAGGAACAGTCCATGAATATAGCACCCTGTTTGCGGCCTTTCGTCAATTTCTGATGGGGTCCTGGACAACACCTGTGGTGGACACACAGACACCCACATTGAAGCAGGGTTAGGATTTGTATCAGAAGGCACAAATTCCCTCTTGAAAGCTGCTGTCTGCCTATCACCTATCTGCCATTTTAGTCTGTGACCTGTCGTCTGCCCTTCCCCTCTGAATATCTCTGGGGCTCTTGGCCTGGGTCTTTTCATCTCCTATGATTGCTTCAAACTTAGGTAATTATGACTGTAGTGCACCACCCCCTCTTGTGTTCAGACCTTGAAATCAAAGGCGATAGTGTCAATAGAAATGACGAACTTTCGGGCAAAGTTCTGCAGTGTGCCCGTTAGGAAAGCTTGAGGGAAGAAGAAGCCGCTGATCCAGAAGACAGGGGGGATGCCATTTTCGATCCAAGACTGTATAAAGTTCAGGCGCTGTAGCAGGTCCATGATCCATGAAGCCAGTGGTTTGAGTGATGGGTAGGCCTTGGTTTTCCAGAGCTCAGGCACAGCATTGTTGTACAGGCTGGTGGACATCAGCTCCAGCTCTAAGGACATTACCACTAGTCCCTTGAGTGCCTTGAGCATGTCACTAAGTGTCTGTGTGATCACCACTAGGAGCTTGTTGTACCTGTAGGGTCAGTGGCAAGGTATTAGTGGGCTGGGGTTCTGTGGCAGTCTCTGTGCCCTTCCATCTGTGCCCATAGACAATGACAGAATACAAGTTAAATGCGGAATTGGGTGAGGCATTCTAGGTACAATCACAGCTCTGGCCCTTAGTAAATATGTCATTTACTTAAGATAGCCAATCTTAGGCCTTAGTTTATTCATCTATAAAATGAAAATAAGCAGCCAAATTAGAAGACAGATGTTTAGTTAGCACTTAGCATGACAGCTGGCTAATAGCAATACCTTTTGTTATTATTATAGCACAGTAGCCCTTGACTGGGTGGCTAAGGTGTGGCAAGAAATTACCTAATGACTTCTTGTACCAGCACTGTGTTCATTGACTCCTCATATAGCACAGGATATTTGCTTATCACCTCTTCTAAGGGAACAGGCCCAGGGATCTGGAACAGAATGTCCTCAGCCACATCTTTTACTAACTGCAGGGAACAAAAAGATGAGAGGACTGAACTGGCTACCTCGAAGGCAGGATGGGGCAGTCTGGCCCAGACCTTGACCCTTTCCCTCCACTACTACCCACCTCCTCCCTGCTCTGGCCGCCCACTGAGGATGATTTGGGCTGCAGCTGGAGAATGGCACCGAATAGAGCAAAAGTCTCATTCTGGGCAAAGGTAATGTTGGCATTGTCATGCAAACCGAAGATCTCAGGCATGTCATTGAGTGGAAGGCTCTTGATGTAGGAGAGATAGCCCTAGGAAGCAAGAGGGCTGAAACTGAAGGCCTTGGCTTGTTCTCACCAGCCTTTGGAGTCACGGTCACCCTCCCCGGTTCACCTTCCTGTTGTTTCCGGAACTGCAATGGTCTCTGTGGTGCTGTACTGTGGTTCTTGCTTTCCTCTCGGCCATTTATCACCATCCCTCTGCTTGTTTCTGTAGCTGCTCAAACCTGACATACTCCCTCTTGTTTCTGTAGCTGCTCAAACCTGACATACTCCCTCTTGCTCACCCAACCCAACTTCAGTTCAGGATACTTCCCCCATCACCCTAGAAGTATGTCCTCAGGGAGTGTCTCTACCCCACACATAGCCTTCATGACCACCCACTAGTGATACATGGAATAAGTGAGGAGGGTTTGCCTACCCCCACAGAAGCCTGTCTCTACTAGGTGTGACTGCCTCTGCTGTGGGTGGGATTTTCATAGAAAGGTATTCTGGAAGGCAGGGCTATACCTCCTTTCTCCTGTGCCCTTTTGCGTCAAAGTTCCATGGGACCCCAGGAGCCCCACTGGCCCCCTTCTGTGGACTCACATTGAGGTCGTAGGTAGGTGGGATCTGGTGGTAGATGCCGGAGGCACTGTAACTGTGCTCAGAAGAAAGCACAGCAGGGTTGTAGAAATCTTCTAGGATGTTCATGACACAGCGACGGTCCCAGTCATCAGTCACACGACCGCCATAGTTGATCTCTCCGGCAGTGTACTTGAGAACCTGTGTGGTGGGTGGGTAAGGGTCCTTAGTAAAAGAGCCCAAGTCAGTGGCCCCCAACCTGCCCCCTGCCTACCTTATAGGGGATGTCATCATATTCATCTAGGAACATCTTGAGCTGGCTGATGCAGATGCGCAGGTCTCCATCTGTGAACTCATAAGGGATGTTGAAGCCCAGGGGCCCAAATTTACGGCGTTCAAGTGCATTCCCATGGAACAAGCACAGAGATAGCAGCAGTGACTTGAACTCCACAACCTGCAGGACAGAAAGGGACAGAATCATAAGAGGAAGGGGTGGGACAGGTAGGTGGGAGCTTAGAATATACCTCACTTAAAAAATAGAAAATTATTTTTAATTATGTGTATGAGTATATGGGTATGTGCACATGAGTGCTGTTGCTCACAGAGGCCAAAGGTGTCAAATCCCCATGGAGCTAGAGCCCCAGGTCATTGTCAACTGCCTGGTGTGGATGCTGGGCTTAAACTAAGTCCTCTGGAAGAGCTGCCAGTGCTCTTAGCCCCTGAGCCATCACCTTTCGACAGGAGTGGAGGAAGTCATCACTGAGACTGTTGTAGGACTTGAGCAGGTTAGCTTTGACACCACGTGGTGGTTCAATAGTCATTTTGGAACCATTTTGCAGGATGGACACTGGGAACTTGTTGCTGGGCAGGCTGGTGAGCCATAGGCGGAAGTCCCGATGTACCTGGTGGTCACAGCACGTCATAAACACAAAGACCTCAGCGAAGGTTCCTTCCTATCCAGAAACACCCTCTTGCTCTGACTTACTCCTTCCCTGAGTTGGTTAGGATATATGGCTATGTGGACAACTGGCTAAGAACAGGACTTAGCAAACTCTAGGGTCACCATTCTGTGCTGGGTAGCCTTAGGGAAGTCACCAACCCCCTGAGACTCAGTAATTTGGAGGGACAATAATAATCTAGTTAATAATCCAGAATAGTCAGTCATGGGTGGCCCACACTTTTAATTCCAGCACTTGGGAGACAGAGGCAGGTGGTTCTTAGTTTGAGACCACCCTGGCCTACAGAGTGAGTTTCAGGACAATGGCTGTCCTGTCTTGAAAAACAAAGACAAACAACAACAGCAGAAGTCCAGATTAATCTAGTTGCATCGTGACAGACATGCTTTGCATCTGGGTTTGGGCTGCATGCTTTGTGGGACTGTCTCATTTAAGCAGCCTCAGTCGTGATGGGTGGTTTATTACTCCTTTCACTGAGAAGGATCCAATGACAGGCAGCACAGTGCACCTTGTCAGGATTGATGTGCTCGATGAGACGCTCCAGGGCTGGCATCCAGCTTGGTGCCAAATGGCAGTTTTGAAAGAAGACCCACTTGCCCCTCTCTATGGAGCTACGCATCATGGCTTCTGCCCGAGGGCCCTAGAGAACAGGAACATTGAGTAGGTGACAGCTGCCCATCTTCCCCAGCCTGCTCCTCCTCTGCCTTATCATTACCTGCCCCTGGCCCAGGGAGATGGCAGAGAGCTTCTTGGAGAACTTCATTTCTTCTGCAAATTTGTAGAGGTCAGCAGCCGGGTCAGTGCCGGGTGACAGCACAAAGATGAGAGGGGTCGTGGAGTTGGACTCTTTGAACACCGCAGACAGATTGGCTGTCTGGAAGGATGGGAGATATGCTGAGACCACATGGGGTTGATAAGAGGAGGGTTCAGGGCAAGGGCGAGGGCAAGGGCAAGGACTCCTGAGGTTCCTGGAGCAGTTCCAGAAGGGCCTTCTGAGTCCTAGAATGTCCCTATTCAAGAGTTCTAGCCTGGACAGGGCTGGAAGGTAGTCCTCAAGGCTGTCATGTCCTTGAGACCCAGGATACCAGCTCTGCCTGGAGACCAGCACTTGCCTGGGGCTCAATGAAACGGGGTTCCAGGTGGTTGGCCACAAAGTCCTGCATGGCATTAGTAACCTTGTCCCCACGCAGACAACGGAGAACAAGCAGTTTCTGGAAATCATCCAGGTATGTGTTCCAGATGCCAGGCAAGAGCTCCCTGTAACAAAGCCCACATCTCCCTGAGAGCCAGCCCATGTGAAGCCACTGGTCCATGAACTTTGCCAGAAGGTTGGGTTTCCCAGGAGAACAGGGCTAGAGGCACAGGGAGACATTCCCATGGATGCAAGGCAGTACTAGGTAATATTTCAGATAAGGCCTCTGGGCAAGCCTGTTCCTGGGGTCTTCTCTTGTGTTCCTGGTAGCCTAGTCTGGGATCCAGCTCACCGGTGAGGCTCAGTACTGTCAAAGATGGCCTGGAATTTTCGGAGGTGCTTCGCGAAATCAGATGAGAACGTGGCAAAAGCTGGCAGGTTTGAAAGTGCCAAGATGTCTCTCCAGGCCCTGTCCGATAGCCAGTGTGGTGCAGGGTTTTCAGTCATGGTCTGGATGGAGCCTCCAGACAGGAGGTAGCGCCACTCAGCCTAGCAGAGTACAGGTCAGGTTGGTGCCTACACCCTGTAGCCAGCCTTTGTATCCTTAGGCCCCTCACCCAAGAAACTGGGTTACTCCTAGTGTCTACTCTTCTGTCCTTTCTTGGCTATGAGGCCCACGAGAGCTCCTGACTAAACAAGTGTGGGAGGCTCAGAACAGTTTGTCCCTGGGACAATCTCTGCTCAGCAGCACATTTAAGGCTCTTAGAAGTGCCGTGTTTGCTGGACGATGGTGGCACACACCTTTAATCCCAGCACTTGGGAGGCAGAGGCAGGTGGATCTCTGTGAGTTTGAGGTCAGCCTGGTCTACAAGAGCTAGTTCCAGGACAGGCTCCAAAGCTACAGAGAGACCCCGTCTTGAAAAAGCAAAACAAAACAAAAAAAACTAGTGTTCAGAGCATCATTTGGGCCATAATAACCCAGAATTCCCTGTTGTGTTTAAGCAAGGAATTGTGCTTCCAAAGACCTTTGTCCCCTTTACTTGTGCTATGCCTTTATTCCTGGCTTTCCTGTAATACCTATGCTGAGTTCTCACGCCCACAATAGGGTAACCCTCAGACAGACAGGCCCTGAGCCACCTGCCAGCTTCTGCACCTGGTTGATCTTGCCCTCATTCATCATAATACGGGCACATAGCAGGAAGGCGAACATGAGCTTGTGCTTCTCAAAGAGGCTGCGGCAGACATTGCTATAGAGGCTGTAGGTTAGGTAGCGGTTGATGTTGCTGATACGCTTCTTCAGGTTGTCTACGGGGTAGGAGAGGCGGTGACAGAGCATGGGGAAATTGGAGAGAGAATCTCAGCGTCTAGCCCAGCCTCAAAAGTCTCCCAGCAGCTATCAGGGTACTCTGTGCATCTCCCTAGACAGCTAGTATTTCCAGAAAAGGGCTCTAAGTAGGGTAGGGATGGAAGGTGGTGTCTTTTCCGGGATCATGCGTGTATGATATAAAAGTGAACAGAGATGAGGGTTCCTATGTGTGCTCCACCACAGAAATGTGCCCATAAGTGTTGCATCCATTTTAGAGTGGGCCTGTTGTGCCAGTGTAACAGAGCTACCTGCCCTCTCTGAGTTGGCAATGCCTGAGAGGAAGATGTTGAGGAACCACTCCAGGGAGTACTGGTACATGGGGTCCACGTTAGCCAGGTCTGACACACAGAAGAAGAGGATCTGGGTGCGGACAGCCACAGGTATGTACTCCATGCGTGTGAGATCAATGTCCTTCTCTGTCTGCTCTGCAATCCTGACCTTAGCCTGGGGAGAGGCGAAAAAGGAAAGGTGTTAGGTCCAGGGAGGCTATAAAGAGCAATAGGTAAAAAATGTAGGTTGAAGCAGGTTTGGGGCAAGTGGGGGGAGGGGTTCAGGTTGGCGAAGGCAGTTTCCAACCTGGATCTCGGCAGCCTTCATCTTGGAAGCCTCCAGCACCTTGATAAGTTCCATATCGTCTACAGGGTTACCCTCAGAGGAGCTGAGGCGGTACAGTATCTGGTCTTCAATGTCCTTCAGCTCCTGGCGCATCTTGGCATTACTGACAATCAGCTGGTTCTTGGCCTCTTCTAGATCAGGTCGTTCCTCAGCCACGACCTGGCCCAGTAGCTGGTCCTCTAGGCCACTATCGGGGTGGAAGACCATGTTTGTAGTACCTGGGGAACTCTAGGGCTCAATGTAAGCCCACATTTAACTCAGCACCACTGCTACTGTCAGCCTGGGAGGCCTACCCTCAAGCTGTAGGATTGATGCTGGGCTGCTTTCAAACTAATGGCTGTCAGCAAGACCTTGAATAGCAGGGCTGGCCAGCTAGATCCTGAGTTCTTTGGCAAAAGGAGCTATGAATGATCAAGTAAGATAAGGCTTAAGAGTGCCTGTTTTGGGGCTGGAGCGATGGCTCAGTGGTTAAAAGCACTGACTGCTCTTCCAGAGGACCTGGGTTCAATTCCCACACCCACATGGGGGCTCACAACTGTCTGTAGCTCCAGTTCTAGGAGACCCGCCACCTTCACACAGACATGCATGCAGGCAAGACACCAGTGCACAGAAAATAAAGAGGACGGTTCCCCTCCCACTACTTGTAGCTACTCAAATGGAGGCTTTAGTATGCAACAGGCCAGTGTGTGCCTGTGTTGTGTGTAGGGAGGAGAGGAACACTGTTAGGTGGAAATGAAGTAAGAGGGGCCCATGGAGGGTCTGCACTTTGGGATACCAGAGTGACAGGGAGGAAGTTGATGGGGCCACTAAGCAGGAAAGACAGACCTCTTGAGTCCCTGCAGCTTAGGGATGGCCAAGAGATGGCCAAGGGTCAGATGGCAGGAAGGGGCAGCTGGCGCTTTGTTCTTTCGGGTGAAGGCTCACCTGGGTGACAGTGTAAAGTTGATGAGGGTGAGTTTGGTAGAAACCTCTGGCGTGTAGTGAGGGTTGGGCAGCTTGGTGGTGATGTACATCCTGAAGTCCTCATGGTAGGGGATCACTGTGTCTCCCAACTTCAACACTGTGTTTCCTTGCTGCTTATATGTCTGTGGCAGGCAGGATGAGCGGGCACTGTGGTCGGAGTGTCTGGACCTGCGGTCCATAGCTGCCCCTTTCCCAACAGGCCTACCTGCTTGAGCAGCACAGGCTCTAGTGCTGGATCTAGCTCCTCACCCACATTTTCTAGAAGGCATGGCTTGCCAAAGCGGATAGCATTCTCCATGCTGCGCAGAAAGTCACGGTCACTCAACTTGAACACATCTAGCCCATTGTCCTTCTCCTACAGGGGAAGGTGGGGTTATGGGAGCTTAGAGCCAGCCCAAGGCTCAGTTGCTTCCCTAGAATTGGCTGAGCCTGTCTGACAAGGCAGCATTAGTGGGTCTGCTTACCATGTTCTTGATCCATTTGTTAGCCTGACTCTGAGGGTCAATGAAGTGGGTCCAGCGTTGGGAGTATTGATTGATGACCCCATTCTCCACTGACAGAGTATCATTGGGGAGGCCAGCAATCTGTGGGAATCCAGGTGCCATGCTGGTTCAGGGTTCTTATATGAGCTTAGGTGGCTGGGACATTAGCTACTCTCACTACCGGCTTGCTACACCCAGGAGGGCAGAGAGGAGGCATCCATGAGTTAGTTGGTAAAGGGGGTAGAAAGGAGGCAGGAGGATCTCAGCCCAGGTCCATATCCTGACATCTCCTGAGAGTTACCTGCCAGGAACGGATCTTCACCGGGTTTCCCAGGGTTGCAATCAGTGTGGGCTTGGAGGTGTGCGGGACTTGGTGAACTGTGAGCTGCCTGACCCACTGATCATAGAGTGATGTACGGTACTGGCCCTGGAGAGATGTAAAACCTGAGACCACCACACCAGACACATAGGATCCTCCTCACCTCTAGCTACAATACTGCTTGGTAAAGGCATGCAGAAGTCAAAGCTCAGTGCATTAGCTAACGTGGACTAGACATTACAGACACTTCAGGCCTGCTTGGATCCTACAAACCACAGACCCTTGTCTATGAAAGGGGTCACGCCTGCAATGCCTGCCCTAAAGATGGCTGTGAGAATTAAATGGGACACTGAGAGCAGCATCTGGCACAGGTGATATGTGCGAGCCTTTTTATACTCCAAGGGGAACTCCTCTGACCTGGGTCACAACTTGTACCTGCTCAGTATCCGCATGCTACATGCGGGAGGGAAGGAGAGGCACACCACAGGTTGCCCTCACAGAGAGAAGGCCTCTAGGGAGGGTCTCCTTGTGGGATGGATAAAGCTGGTCCAGGGTAGGGTGGGGGCTCTTTACCGTGAAGGGGCCCAGGTAGGCCACAAAGCCGGCAGCCACTAGTACATCACCAGAGATGTTGTCGAGCATGTTTTCCAGATTCTCCACAGTCTCCTGCCAGCGAACCTTCTCATCTGATAGTCCATTGATGAGCTGTAAAAACAGTCTTATGGTGTGGGCTCTGGGAGGCTGGGCTGAGGCCTGGGGCTGGCTCTGCCCACTCTGGCCCTGGCCATCAGCTGCTAAGAAGGGGATAGGGAGAGCCCAGGGGAAGAAGCTCTTCTCTTCCTGACGGTCCTGCCTGTAGGCTCTGTCGGAGAGGGCCACATACCTTATCAGCTCGGCCTAGGCGCTGCTCACACTGCTCACACTTCATTTCCAGCTCCTCCTTCTTGGCCACACACTCTCGATACTTGGCCTGCAGTGTGGCGATGCCATCTTCCACTTCACGCAGGTGCTGCTTTGCCTCTTCTAAGATCCTTTGTGTCACTTCCAGGTCATCCTGGGCTTCCCGCAAGGCTTGCTACAGGCAGGAAGAGGGCCAGCTCGTAGCCAGTACCTGGTAGGGGAGCTGGCCCCTTCTAGCTCTGAATAGTCCTTACCCGTTTGGGCTCTACAGCCTTGGCTACGAAGTGGTACTTGTGCATGGCGCGCACCCACTGGCAGATAGATGTGCAGGCCTTGGACACCTTGGCAATGGCAGCTGGCTGGAACTCCTCGTTGTCGATATATGGTTGGATGGCTTTGATAACTGCCTCCCCAATGTTGTCCTAGGGTGGAAATCATGGATCTCAGGACACTGCTTCCTTGCATCTTAGGTGCCTGCCAGAGAGCCTCCCACATCCGTGCTGTTCCCACCGCTGTTGACCATGGGCCTGGGAGCTGAGCTGCTGGCAGACTCTTCAAGGATCAGAGCTAAGGCAAGCCTAGAAGAGTCAGAGCTCAGGCTGTAAGCCCTCATGGACTGAGTGCCTCTCTGAGAAGGGTGTCTGGTTTCTCATCTAATGGAACAGTAGGAGGAGGCCTATGGAAGCTGTGAGGGAGTCCAGTTGCTGTGACACTGGTCACTGCCTTATGATGTGTGATGGCAGGGGGTAGCCCATGTAGGCCAGGCAACTGGCATTCAGTGAACTTCTGGACTGGAGAGGGGTTCACTGAAGGGGTTGTGGGCTTCATCCCGAGAAAACAGATGCCCATGGACACTGAAAAGTCCCAGATGGACATTGCAGAGGATCTAGCGATAGCCAGAGCAAGCTGAAGCTGAGGGAGGGAGACAACATAGAACAGGCAGTGAACCTCTTGACTATGGCCAGTGGGGGTGGGGATCTCCAGGCTGTGAAGCCTTGGAGTGACTGTGGGCAACATCCTCCTGGCCTGATCCCAGATTCCTCAGACATCTTTTGGGGAGGGAGAGGCTGTCATCCCCCCTGACAGCTACTTGGGGTAGGGGTGGGACAGCTCTATTCCCATGGTCCCAGACAGCTCTATGTCCCCCAGGGGTACGTGTGCTGCAGCTGGTGACAGGACAGGTAGAGGAAGAACAAGACCACAGTACCTGAAGATACTGCTGTGGCAGGCACTTCTCCATCCTACTGCATCTTACCCACAGGCTTACCCCTATGCTTAGCATGGTTACCTTGTCAAACTTGAAGAGGCTTTCAAGGAAGCGGCCTGGGTCTTGCAGCAGCCCCTTGCCTGGCTCCCAGTAGTCATCCACTTTGGAGCCTGGCTTCTCTCCAGGCACCTTCTTGGGCTTGATGCCCTTCATGATGCACACAGCTTCTATGACCAGCTTCACTCCTGGGGGTGGGCGCTGCATGGCACGTACCTATGGGCCATGTCAAGAGGTGTAGAAGGGAAAGTCCTACCCTTTGGTGAGGTGGGTCCCACCAACCAAGTCTTTACTGCCATAGGTCCTGGAGCCTTGGGACTGACTGGGGATGGCACAAGGCAAGTGGAACAAGAAGGTAGTATCTGGCTCTCATTCTGCCCTTACCTATTGGTACACAGTTACCAAAAGATATGTGGGGGGGGCTTGGGGGACACCATAGGACCTAAGAGGACACCAGAAAGAGACATGATAGTGAGTGTGAGAAGACGGGCAGCTGCCCACCTCTGTCACATCATTCTTGTTGAGGTTTCGGAGGCTAGCCAGGGCTGCATCCAGGGCCGGCAATGCCTCGTCCAGATCCTTTTGTGCGTCATCAGCAATAGCTTGGGCCTTGCTGGCCTTCTCATTGGCCTTAATCTCCTCTGCTTGCACTGATTTCCGGGTTTCCTCCGCTATGGCTGTGTCCACCTAGGAATGGGAGACAGGAGATCCAGTTAGTGGCCAGTGGCAAGAACAGAAATCTCCCCTTTCTGAGGGCTGAGATGGCCACCTTTTCTCTCTTAGTTGCAATAGGTTGTAGAGACCCAGGAAGGCCAGGAGTTCCTTCTGTATCTTGAGTGCCTACATCAGGGCTTAGGTTTGGGTGTCCCAGCCCAATTGGCCCACATAGCCATCACGTACGATGCAGAGATGTACCTCCCCATTTCTTCGGGAAACATTTTGTAACACTCTGACTCTAGAGAGCAGGACACTTAAATACTGGCAGAAAGCTGCCATGGTAATAATGGTGATATGTGCTGGGAGGACTGGACCCTTACTGTAAACCCTGATTCTGTGCAGAATCTGCCGGTGGTGGTCCTGCCACTCAGTCTGAGATGTGCTCATCAGCATTGCTCGACCTATTTGGATTCATCTGCCTTGCTCTTCATAGAACCCCTGCCAAGGGCGTGCCTGGCTTAAAGTATTAAAAGTTCTGCCTAAGTATTTGTCAAAAAAGACAAGATCTCCTGAGTAAATTGGGAGCATGGGGACCTTGGGGGAGGATTGAAAGGGGAAGGGGAGAGGCAGGGAGAGGAGCATAGAAAAATGTAGAGCTCAATAAATATCAATAAAAATGCAATTAAAAAAAGCAAACGGACAACTGGTGAATGAGGAAAATGAAGTAGACAAAGACTAGAGGACGTGTGAAAGCCAGGGACTAGCCATCTGATGTTTTGAGAGGTTGAGCATCCTCAGACAGGATCAGAGAGGAGGTGGGTCCAGGAACACCCCAACCTTTATCTGCTCCATAGTGAGCAAGGTGTCCTTGGCAGCCTCTTCCAGCAGGGGGCGCATAATCTCCAGCTCCTCCTGCATCTTGGCCACATCCTCAGAAGTTCTTAACAGCTGAGGTAGGGGAGAGCAGAGAAGACAAAACAAAACAACAGGTCTTACAGGGACCAGAGAGAGGCCAAGTTGTGAGAAGGGGGGCCCTGTTGGATCACTGTCATTCACGGCCCCCACGTCATTTGGTGGTTACTAGTGGAGGAGGCCTTACTCCCTGAGAAGCTGTGGGCACCACTGCTTGCCCTCTCTCTTCACGCTTTTAGTTTCTGTTCTTTCGCTGAGAAGGAAATCATCCCCTGCAGCATTTCAGGATACAGTCTAAAATTCTGGGTCACCTTGGCATCCAAGACTGCTATACCCAGCAGGAGGAACCCCCAGTTGCTAGCCACTATCTTTATAAGGCCTTCCTCAGGCCTACCTTGTCAAGGCCACTCTTCATGCGGTTTTTGGCAGTCTTCAGTTCCATTTTCTTCTGTCCAATGAGGATGGAGAAAATATTGAGCAGCTCCAAATAGCTCTTGGGGGTCACATAGTTATGGCGGGTCAGCTCTGCCAGGTACTCAATACATTTCTTGGCCACAGACTGGTGGATATATACACAAACTTGAATCTGTGAATGGTAGACCAGGGATACTGTGGCACTTCAGCAAAGACCAGGTACTGGAGACCCACAAAGCCACTGTGTCTTAGTCCTGAGGAAAGGGCCACAACAGAACTCCTCTACCTCAGATTCACTGTTTCCTAAGGTCCTCGAAACCCCCAGGTCAAGGTAACCCTTTATGCAGATGGAAAGCCCAGGGCCCATACTAGTCAAGAACAGAGCTGGCTTTGACCATAGGGTCTCCAAGCTGTGGCCCAGGGCCCTTGCCACAGCTCCCTGAGCCTACCTCTCTCTGAAAGCCCTAAAATGGCATCCCTTCAGAAGCTGGGTCTAAGACAGGGAAATGTTGGGTTCATCTTAGTTCTTGGCCCTCAGAAGGCCAATGTTCTCTGAGACTGAAGCAGACAAATTTGGCTTAACCTGTTGGTGTGATCAGTCTGTGAGGGTTGTCAGGGGGCTCTTGGAAGAAAGGGGGATGCTAGCCATTTGTAGAACACTAGGTCCCCATATGATTCAAGGCATCATTTCACAGATGGAGAAAATGAGGCATAGACAGGCAATGCCATCTCACCAAAGCTTTGCTGCCAGCGGTAGGGCTCTTATCCAGGCCTCAGCGACCCCAAGCCTCTACCCGAAGGGAAACATTTCTCCCCAAGAGACTGCTTCTCACCAAGACACCTACCAGCCCTTGAATGACTTCAAAGGAAGATTCCAGTTCTGGGATCTCGTTCAGGAACATGGTGGCCACAGATTGCAGGGCTTCTGCTGGCCACTCGTTAAACCAGTCAATGGTGCAGCAGTTGACAAGGGAGGGGAACTGCCTTAAGCGAGCTCGGAAGACCTCTCCGATGGGACTGAGGGAGAAGGATCCACATGAGGCTCAGAACTCAGAGCCCATCTATAGACCAGTGGCACAGCAGCCAGACCAGCCTAGTAGCTTGGTCTGAATGGCATGGTGGCCAGGCCTGGGGCCACGTTTGGTTTCATAAGACCCTTCTAGCATCCCTGAGGCCCCAGCGTGACCTAGTGACAACTGCATGTACCTCATGCACAGCACCATGTGGATGTTGCTGCGCACACGTCCAGTATAGGCAGCCATGAGGTTGGCTTTGGTGGGCTGCAGGCCCTGTTCTTGTATGTAGGGCCGCATAGTGTTGACAATCTGATCTTGCTCATCTGCATTGTAGAGGTTGGGGATGTCACCCGAGTTCAGGACGTTGTTGATATCCTCTAGGAAGGACTCATTCTTGATCTGGAGGACAAGGGGAAGGAGTTAAGCCTTTACAGAAGCGCCCCCCCCCCCCCGTGTATCACAGTTCATGAATAGTCTTCCTGGACTTTTGTAACAGCCCCATATACAGACCTAGGCCAAGGTCACTCAAGTGGTCTTATAATCCCTGGACTTGTATTCAGATCGGGCCCATTGTGGAAACTCTGAGTATAACCTGTGGGTTGTGGCAGGGCCCCAGGTCCTGGGTGGTGGTGTAACATCTTTCTGATCTCCTCTGGCTTTCCTCCAGGCCTAATTTTACCACAGGAAGAAACAAGAGCAACTGACAGAGGCCTCTGGCCTGTGTTAGAGGGAAATCTCATTTTCTTGACCTTATGAAGGGGTTGGATAGGTCTAGGAGGGAAGGGACTTGTCTAGGGTTGGAGTATGATCTTGGAGCCTAAGTCTAGGAGGGGAGGGACTTGTCTAGGGTTGGAGTATGATCTTGGAGCCTAGGTCCCCTGGCACTTGTACTGAAACCAGGCTGGAGTGTTACAATGATTGTCTTGTGGCCTCTACTCAGAGACCAGGAAAGAGGACTTATAAGGCCTTATATACTCCCAAAGAGTGGAACTATGTGTCCCCTGTCCCTCAGGAGCAAACTTGTGGTCCTTAGGTACTTAGCATAGGAATTCACTGCTTGTGGGTGGTGTGCTATATTGTGCCAGGGCACCTTTTTATGCTTAGAGCATAAATAATGACCTCCATCTTCCCTGAGCCCCTGGAGGCTGGGTTTGGTTCCTCTCTTGACCAATTCAATCATAATCCTACCTGGTCCTGATGTATAGGGAGTTGAGTGTATAGGACTGACCACTTATAGGATACCACTTGGGGACACTCTGTTCAGCCCACCCAGAGCCCTGCCCACTGCTGTGTGGCTGCACCTGGGTGTCTGAGAACAGGAAGGTGATGGGCAGGTTCTGCAGGCCAGCCTTGAGCAGAACCTTCTTGACATCCTCACGCCACTCAGTCATGCCGTAGTTCTTGGACAACTCGATCTGGAAGCACTCATACTCAGCCCTGGAGGCAGAGTTTGGGTCAAGGTGCGTCAGAGGCCTGAGGCCAGGCACTGATGGATGGTGGCTGCTCATACCCCAGCTGGCTACCTGACATCTTGCTCTTATCCAGAGTGGACTTGCAGGTTCTCTAGGTCCTGTACCCCTTCTCTTATTTCCTGGCTTTTGCTTACTATTCCTATAGTCTGTCCATTTAATCCCCAACCCTCCACACTCTGATTCTGATAGCAGGCCAATGGATACTTCTCCTAGGCATCCTTTTGGGATGCTTGCTTCTAACCTCCATCCACATCAACAAAGGGCACTGTTGCTGCCTCTTCTTGGGGTCCAGGTCCCATTTGCAGAAGTTCACATGCTAGGGTTTGTGTTGGAGCCACGCCAGGATTCTCCCATGGTGGAAAAGCACCTGTTCTAAATAGTCTGCCACATGCCACCCACTGCCCACCATCATCCCTTACATGTGGGAGGCAAGTCGAGTGAGGGAGCTGCGGCCACTGCCACCCACGCCCAGCAGCAGGGCATTGCCCAGCGCCTGGCGCAGGGTACGACTGATGCGGCAGATGTGACTCATGGCATCCACGAAGAGGACCAGCTTCAGCTTGGCTGTGTTGATCTGGTTGTAGTCTTCCATGTACTCCTCAATCACCTGCATCATCTGGGGACAGGGAGACGGTGGGGGATGTCAGGTTCTCCGCCGTGGAAGGGTCCCCCAGTTCCCTCCTGCTCTCTGTTCAGACCCAGAACAGTGAGTGATGGAGAACTCTATGATATGGCAAGTTGCAGATTTTTTTCTGGGGGCTACAAGTCAATCTTGTGCCTTATGTATCTTCAGGTGCTGACAAACTAGCCCAGATTGTTGCTTGAATGCTGGAAGGACCCTAGGCAGATGCTAGCTCTGCCCCTAGCCAAGTCGCTACACTCTCTCTCTAGAACAGTTCCTAGCCAAGTCTCTATACTCTGACAGCCCCAGCACCCACCCTCAATGTGGAATACTAGGATAGCTTGTCTCACCGTGCTTCACGAGGAATCTGTGACTCTCTGTATTCATAAAGTCCCAATAGATGCTTTGGGTTCACCCACTAGTGCTGCTTTCTTTGGAGTCTAGTCAGTTCCACCTTGGAAGTGTTTGGGGAGGCCCTTGTAGAAATCCCCTGCCACTGTTTTTGTGGCAGCTCTAGCTATACATAGATTCGGTGGTTGGAACATTGGAATGATGCATGCCAGGCCCTCTTTGATAGAAAGCTGACCCCTCCCATGGCTAGTTCTGCTCCTTCTGTGTGTGGAGAGAATGTCAGGTCTGCCTATGGAACACACCAGTCTGAAGCAGCCCTGGTGAGATCACTGGGAACTAGGAGAGGATGTCTATGGGGAAAATCACCAGGCGGTCCACCTCAGCATCGCAGCTTTGAGGCCACTAGTGGAGGCCACTGATGAAAACCTCAACCTTGTCTCCCAAGGTGCTGAGTTATGGCACTAAAACCCTCCTGCCCCTCTGTGAGTGAGAACGACAGCATCTCAAATGGGCACAGCATGCCAAGTTTGCAGATGTGTCCAGATGAACTCAGGCTTGTTCTCACAGATGGGCTGCCTCGCTAAACCCGCAAGGAGGAAATGGGGACTCAGAGAAGCCAACTGCTGTTTTGACACTCTAGCCTAGTACAACGATTCAGTAATGGTGATAAGAGAGGGTCTGAGGTCTTCCACTCATCCTCTGTAGACTTTGGGACTCTCTAGGCACTACCGTTGGGGCCCCTGGACCTACCAGAGCAGAGCATCAACTCACCTTGTTCTCGCTGGTGATGAGCTCATAGGACTTCACATCTGAGCCTGGAGACATGAAGTCCCCATAAAGAATGGGTTGGAAGGGGCAGACTTTGCTGAAGGCCACCCCTAACTCCTCCATGTGGGTCTCAAGGAGCTCGTCAAACCAGCTGCGGTCTTCCTCGTTCACCAGTCGGTCCCGGAACACACGGCAGTTCTCATGGTACCACAGCCGCAGCAGCTGCACCTTGTCCTGTGAGTGCCTGGTGTCAGTGACTGCCTTGCCCCAGCCCAGAGAACCAGGAGGAGAGACAGAGGGTAGGGACATGCTTCTTGGGACTGGAGCTGTTGGAAGATGTGCCTCTGGCCAACTGAATTGCAGAGTGCTTCTTGGGCCACGCTATCCCTAGATCTCAGTGTCCACCAGACACCCAGTACTAGTAGCTGGTCATGGGCATCCTGAAGTTATCACTTCTCTTTCTTTAAACCTCCAATCTCCATGCCTGGGAAGGATACTTCATTCCCCTGATACCTTCCCAACACCCCACATCTAACTGCTCGGCAAGCCCCGCCTATCTCTCTCTGTCTGTTTGGATCCATTGCCCACTGTTCCACTTCAATGCCCCTCAGGGTAACTGGGCACACTAAGGAAGTTCCAGGTTTGCTATGAACCCGACAAGGCCAGAACCAACTTTTGTCTTATCTACCCCACCTCCTAGGGCTAGCTGCACTTTGGCTGTTTAGCCAGTGGCTCCAGTGTGGCTCCCCATCTGAGCTTCCGACTGGACCCATAGTCTGCCCACTGACTCCTGTGCATCCCACTGCCTGCTCCTTACACCTGCACATTTAGTTCTCAGAGGCGCCTTCTTCACCTCTCTCCACGGTCTCCTGCACACGGCCTCTACTAGAAATTCTCCTACCCCCTTGCCTTCTCCTGACTTGTTCTCGGCAAGACCTCACCACGGTCACAATTTTGGACATGAGTGTGACTAATGAGATGGGCTTAGTTGTGCTAAGGTCTGGCTCTGGTGGGCCTGACCCTTTGTATCCCAGTTTGACTAATGAGATGGGCTTAGTTGTG
>NC_022013.1:65180512-65202437 GCF_000317375.1 Microtus ochrogaster | reverse complement strand
GGGCTTAGTTGTGCTAAGGTCTGGCTCTGGTGGGCCTGACCCTTTGTATCCCAGTTTCTTCAGGGCCCAGACAGATCATGGCTGGGGACTGTTTAGGTAGAAAGGCCTAAAATCGGGAGAGATCTGGGGAGGATGGTAAGGGCACCTTGGGTGTGGGGGAGGGGCCTGGCAGATCCTCACCTCAACTTTGGCTGGTTCAGCCATGAGCATTCCCTGGAAGACTTTGGAGAGGTCCCGCAGGTTGAAGGTGTAGTGGGACTTGGCTGGAGTGGGCAGCAGCTGGGAGGTGATGGTAGCATATACCCTGATGGTAGCTTCCACGAGGGGCTCCGTCAAATGGACGATGTTGGGGGCCCCAGCTGTGGGTCACACAGACAGGAGTGCCCCAGTGCAGGTTCTACAGGTCCTAACTGTGCCCCTTCGGCTCCCCCAGCACCCATCCACTAGCCTCAGGTTTGGATGCTGCTTATGCTGCGACCCCTCTTGAGATATTTCCTCTATTGCAAAGCCTTCCTGCTGTGCCTAACTTGGAACGGAGATCTCTTATTCTGTGCGCCCTAAATATTGACATCCACATTCCTGACAACCAGCTGTGTGAGGGCGCTGAGATGCAATCACAGAATTGTGGGTGTCAGTGGGCTCGGTACCGGCTGGGCCCTTCCTGCCTGCTGAGCCTATGCTAAGACCAGTGCTGAGTCACATATGGGCAAGGATCACTCGGCCTACAAGGCTTCAGTGGTGGGCTCGATGGTGGGCATAGGGCAACCTGGGGCTCACCAGCCTCTGTGGAGCTCCTGAATTCCATCTTGCTTTTCTTTGCTATCATACCCATGTTCTATGAAAAATACGCCTGTCTCCACCTGGAACTGAACTCTGAGGGTGGGAACTTGGGGTACAGGAAGAACTCAGAACTGGCAGAAGGAAAGGGTCAGACGAGCAAACGTATCCTAGGTGATGAACATAAGAGGTTGACCCAAACAGACATGTCTCACCCTTAACAAGCGCCGTTTTGGGAACGGATCAATGGAGAGAGCAAATGCTATGGAGAGACTTGCAGCAAAACAAAGTTTGGGGAAGCTCAAAGTTAGGCTTCGGTGTGATTACAGAAATGCTGCGTGATATCACACTGAGAAGGGAGACGTTCAAGCTGAGATTAAGAAGTGAGATTGCAAGCATGTGCATCGCTGGAGGAGAAGTGTTCTGGGCAGAGGGGCCAACAAGAACAGCACCCTGGGGATAGGAAGTGAAAGACCAACGAGGGGAGGCTGAGTGGGAGACGCGATGGCAGATGTGAAGCATGGACAATGTTTCCTGGCGCTGTTGTGACCTGGACTACTGCTTGCCCAAGATGGCTGAGTGGAAGAAAAGCATAACGTTATTATATTCGTGGTTTTGTATATTTTTTGAGACAGAGTGTTGCCCAGGCTAGCCTACTTTAGCTTCCTAAGTAGCTGGGACAACAGGCAGGCACTAGAACACCCAGCTTGATCTAATGGTTTTTGTTCGTTTGTTTGTTTGTTTGATTGATTGATTTTTATTTGGTTTTGTTTTTGCTGAGACAGGGTTTCTCTGTGTATCCCTGAGTGTCCTGGAATTCACTCTGTAGACCAGGCTGGCCTCAAACTCACAGAGATATGCCTGTCTCTGCTTCCTGAGTGCTGGGATCAAAGACATGCACCACCACCTCCTGGCTTGATTTAATGTTTTAACAGGTCCCTCTAGAAGCAAAAGGAGGATAGATCACTGGTAAGTGAAGGCAGAGTTGGTAGACCAGGGATGGGGCTGTCCCAATGATGAGGTGAATGAGGACAGGTTGGTGAGTTGATTCACGACAGCCTCTCTGGTGATAGCCAATAGATTTTCTGACAGTTGTCATATGGTTTGAGAAGAGTATGATGGGGAAGATCTTGTTGGGAGCATCTGGAAGGATGGAGCTGTCACCACCAAAGTGAGGGGACAGAGAAGGGGACTGACGGGGCATTGGGTTTGGACAGGTTTGGCTGAGATACACAGTTGACATCTGAGAAATGTGGAATTAGATATTTATGGAGAAATCTGAGCTGAGGGTGTGAACTTGGATGCTGGCCACATAAAGATGATTTTACTTTTGAGCCAGCCTTGACTGTCTGAGGACAGTATATTTAAGAGGTCAAAATCTATTTAGTCCAGGATGGGGAGCCTCGTATGATTGTTTGTGTTTGAAGTGCCCCCCCTGCAAATGCCTGTGATTTAAAGCTTGGGTCCCCAGCTGGTGGATCCAACCTCTGGAAGGTGACTGCATCATGAGCACACTAACCTCGTCAGTCGGCTAATTAATTGATGAATGCTTACCAAATGGGGCCCATAATGAATATGTGAAGGAAGCAGGCCGGGCTGGAGGAAGAAGATTGTGTGGGCAGCACCTTTAAAGAGTATACATTGCCCTGAAATCCTCTCATCTGCCCTCACTTCTTGGCTGCCACGCAGTGAACAACTTTTCCGTACCATGTCCTCCTGGTGCCATGGTGTTTTCCTCACCACAGGCCCAGAGCAAAGAGCAAGCCAATCACGGGTGAAGCTTTGGAACGATGAGCAAAAAGAAAGTGTCCCTTCCTTTGGCTAGTTTATCAGAGCAACACAAAGCCGACTGGTCCACCCAGGGAGGGAGGAGGGCCTGGGAGACGCTGCTGGAAGGAGAGGCTGTTCTCAGAGTGGATGAGGCACCTGAGGTTTGATTACTGGCATGGCTACACTCTTGCTACCACTGACAAGAGGTAATGGGAGACAGGGAGGATGGGGAAGCGCCAGTGAGAGGAGAGCTCTTCAGGTTTTTATAAGGCTGAGCAGAGAGGCGCGACAGTGATGAAGGGATCTGGCTGGTATAGGCAATTTTGTGTTTCGGTTAAGACAAAAGAAATTGGGACATGCTTATAAGTTTTTGTTTTGGTTTTAGATAGGGTCTCACTATGTGGTTCTGGCTGTCTTCAAGCCCACTATATAGATGAGCAGATCAGACTGGCCTCAAACTCACAGAGATCCACCCACATCAGCCTCTTGAGCGTTGAGATGAAAGGCATACGGCACCACGTCCACATCTTTATATGTTGACAGAGTGGCCCAGTAGAACAGGGAATACTGCGATTGGGGATGTGTGACTCATCCTTCACCAGGTCAAAGAGGAGTCTGGTCTACATTAGCCTAGGAAGTCCCCTCCTAGCCAAGGTGACAGGAGCCATGACTGACAGATTAGAGCTGCTTGAGGCTGCCACAGGGGGATGCCTGCCTCCTAACTTCAAACTGCCCGCTTTCCTGCTCATGCCTGCTCCTTGGAGAAGGTGGGATTTTCTTTGGAGATGGTTCTTTTCGACAGCAGATTTCACTGGACTCCTTTCTTTGTCTACTCGTCTTCCATTTCCTGCTACCAGTGTGACACTAACTAGGCACCGAGGGATAGAATGGCTCTAAGACAGGCAGAGGAACCTGAGGGGCAGTCAGTGCCTATGCTGACTCCATGTGAGCCCCAGGAGGGCCTGCCCTGGTCCTTGATCCCAGTGTTAACACACCAGCTAGAACCGGAGTCCAGGATTGTCCCTTTCCTTCCACACCCTCCCAGGCCCAGGCCACACTCACGCACGGGCTCGCGATAGCTTTTCTCTCCAAGGAGTCCATCTGCGGGGTCGAGGAACAGATACAAGGTTCAGAGTTAGGTGGAAGCTCCTGCTGGAAGCTCCTCAAGCAGCTGCCTCCCATCCCTTCTCAGAGCCCAGTCGTATATGAAGGAGAGCCCTGACCTATTGCTCTGGCAGGGTGGCCCAGGCCAGATGGACGGCTTGACTTCATGCACTCTCTGCCCAGCATGGTGCCAAGTGGCATTCCATGGTGGGGTGTGCTGGGTGGGAGGTGGGCTATTGGAGAAAGTGCATCCTGGGTGGACTTTTTCCAAGCCCCAGGATGGAGCAGGGCTACTTTGTCCCTTTGGTCTTCATGGGTTTTCCTGTTCTACAAAAGTTACAGTCATTCCATGTGAGCTTCTGGGCAAACACTAACACATGTCTCTATGTCAGTGGATGCATATATGGA
Source organism: Microtus ochrogaster (assembly GCF_000317375.1). NCBI lineage: Eukaryota > Metazoa > Chordata > Mammalia > Rodentia > Cricetidae > Microtus > Microtus ochrogaster. The sequence continues at coordinate 65,198,378 of NC_022013.1, read as the reverse complement.
GATATGTATCTATCACATGTGCAATATGCAGAATTGCTCCATGGCTTTATATTAGGTGCTATGTGCCATACCTTAACTCTTAAGACTTGGAGGGGTAGGGATTAATATTAGCACCCATTGGTAAAGAAGCAGAGGTTCAGAGAGGTTCATGAACTTGCCAGCCGTAACTGCCGACCAAAGGAGAAAAGCTGGGGCTGCACTTGGTGGCTCGGTGCCTTTTTCCTGCCCAGTGCTATCCTGCTGTCTTTGTGGTGTGACAGCTGCCCTGGGTCTGTGCCTTTGTCCATGGCCTCTCCTGCCCTGACCCTATACTCACTCATCCAGCATCCCAGGATTGTAGAGAAGATGCGTTTCTTGCTGACTTCATCCATCTCGATGAAAGACAGGTAGTTGAAGTGGCGTGTCAGCCTTGGCGTGATAGCATTCCTGCCTCCTCCTGGGGGACCCATGGCACAGACGAAGTTGATGTCCACCAGGTTCTTAAAGGCTCCTAAGCGGGAGTAGGAAGTCAGTCAGGGGTCTACCCAGAATGACGTGACTTCTGTGGGCCCCTTGCCCATGGTAAGAATGCATGTTAAAACTGTAATTTATGGTGTTGGGGACATGGCTCTGAAGAGTTACATGCCAGCACCCACATAAAAGCCAGGTAGATGTGACAGTGTGTCTGTAATCTCAGCAATTTAGGAGGTAGAGGCAGGGGTAAGGTGGCTAGCTAGACATGCTGAATCAGAAAGTTCTGAGTTCAGCGAGAGACCCTCCTTCAGCTAAGTGGACAGCGATCAAAGGAAAGACTCATCACAAAGCCGCCCAAATGTGCCCACACTTGTGCAAACATGCGTACACATATGCATCCAAAAATGCAATGCACGGCAGAGCTGATATAAGGAGTGTGTTAACGGGCACGGAAACTTTTCTTTGACCTCCAGTTTCAAGAGGAATTAAAATATTTTTGGGGGCCTCTGAAATGGTCTCCGCCCTGCACCTACAGTACTCTTCACCCGGCATATGCAGCCCACTCCCTGCTGTTTCAGGACAGCACGCACCGATGATCTTTCGGTCATACCAGCCACCATGGTCCATCCACTGGCGCAGCAGCTCGATAGGTGGCTGGGCACCGTATGTCTCCAGGGCTGGCATGTTCAGGTCATCAATGAAGAAGATGAAGTTGCGCCCTAGCGGTGGCCCGAACACACCCTTTCGCCTGTGGGAGGGGCTGTGTGAGCCCAGCACCCATGGGCACCAGGTCTTCTAAGAATCCAAGAGGCAACTGAATGGCACCTCACTAAATGTTAGCCTTCTCTAAATTGCCAAACCTCATGACCAGCCCTCTGCCTTGGGACATTTGGAACCAGCTGATCTGTATCTGAGGACTTTAAGAAGCGTCCTACTTCTGAGAAAGGTGGATAATAGCTATCTCTAAGGCAGTTCACAGCCCTGCCTTAGTGGCCAGTAAAAGCCCCACAGAAAGGCTAGGAGGATCCCGAAAGAGGCAAAGAGAGATCTGAAAGGCACCCTAGGACTCCTAGTGGGATTTCTGGCATCTGCTGGGTCATTTCAGGCAAAGCCAGGGGCAGAATTTGGTGGGAGAGGTGAGGCAGCTGGTTCAGTTAGGCTGGGGAAGGAACCAGAGTGTCCTGCCTCTTATCCAGCTTGCTATCAATGAGGTCCTGGGTCTGGTTGGCGGAAGTGCGGGCTGAGAAGGTGAGGAAGTGGCTGATATACTCCAGTGGCAGGTTCTTGAGAAGCTTGTTGGAGATGGTGAGTGTCTTCCCTGTGCCTGTCGGCCCAATGCACAGCACCTGGGAGAGCAGCGATCGGGAAGGTGGGGCACATACAGGGCGAATGCAGAGAGGACCACCACTGGTTGGTGTGGAAGACTAGCCATGCCCTAACCCGAGCCTTGGGTGGGCTGGGGACAGGGCATGATGGGGTAACTTACAGGCTTATTGTTGGTGATCAGCATGCCCAGCAGGTAGGACATCTGCATGGTGTCCATGGTAGGCACGATGATGTTGCAGTAGTTGGTGTCTGGCATCATGGTGAAGGGAGCCGAGGAGTCCATCCACTTTACCCAGGCAACCTGGAACCACATCCGGTTCAGGCTGGGTCTGAAATCCCTTCCCATTCCCCTCTGGACGTAGCCCCATTGCTAAGTACAGCAGGAGGACGAGATATTGTCCTTCTGGGTCTTGGCAAGGACATCTAGGGGAAGAGCTACTGCTGAGAGAGATAGGAATTACTGTGGTCTGCTCTTTGTATGGAATGGGAGGTTCCCAACACAAACCACCAGAAACAGAGGTTCTTTGAACACAGCGGAGCAGGTGGGGACTCCCTGACTGCAGCTGCTGAGTTGATGTGGGATGTCCTTCTGTATATGTGTTGCTTTTACTGGTTAATGAACAAAACTTCTTTGGCCTATGTCAGGGCAGAATATAGCCAGGCTGGAAGAGATATATATATAGAAAGGGTAGGCAGAGTTAGAGAAATGCCATATAACTGACGAAGGAGGCAGACACCATGTAGCTGTCCAAGAAGTAAGAGGTAACAAACCACGAGCCTCATGGTAAAATATAAAATAATAGAAATGGGTTAATTTAAGATGTAAGAATTAGTTAATAAGAAGCCTGAGCTAATAGGCTAAGCAGTGTTGTAATTAATATAGTTGCTGTGTGATTATTTGGGTCTGGGCGACTGGGAATGAACAAGAAGTCTTTGTTTACACTGAGTGATGGTGTTCCACACACAGCCAGTCCCTAGGTCTTGGCAAGAAGATGCTCTGGGAATTGATTAACCCAGGGATGCAGAGGTGCTCACGGTTTATTTTTATGCTAATAGAGCGGGGACACCAGAACCTAGGGCACTGACAGCTGGATGTGGAGGGGCCACCTCACCGCATCTCCTCGCTGTCCTTGCTTCATGACTTCCCTTGTCCATGGCCCTTGCAAAACTCCTTTGATGAAGGGCTCACTTTGGCCAGACCAACATGTCCCACTGGTGGCAGTTCTGACTCTTAGACCCAAATGTACCCTGAAGTTCCACAGCAAGACGCTACTTAGTGACTTTCTGTCACCTCCCTGGAATAATAGTGGACTCAGAAGCTCTGATTGGCTGACAGTTAAGATGGGGACACTAAAGCTGGATACCAGGCATGCTCCTGGGCCCTTAGGGAGCTTGCTTCTAGGGAAAATGGGTGCTGCTAACTAGAAAAGTGGGCTGGTCCTTGGACTCAGCACCAATGCGGGAGAAACGTTTGTACGGGAAGTGGGCACTCTGGAACTTCCAAACTCCATGCTCAGGTTAAGCTTTGCCACTGCCCAGCTGATTAGGACTATTTTGTGTTTCAATTCCCATGTCTTTAAAATGAACACAATAGTGATCACCCAGTAGACTGTAAAGTTCGGGACGGTGATAGAAACAGCCAACGACCTCAGACCTGGTGACCCTCAATGTGGCTTTCTTGAAGGGGCCATTATTCATTGAGGGTCTGGGGTTCTACCCTCCCCCATCCTGGGCAGGCCATGGCCACCTGTTTGCCCTCCTCCTCTTCATCGTCCTCATCCTCGGTGCTGCTGATCCCAGCGTCATCCAGTCTGTAATCGAACACCAGCCCGTCTTCTGGGAAAAGTAGTTTCATCTATCAAGACACAGGGAGGCAGCCTCGTGAGTCTTGGTGAGTGGCCTGCCATTGTCCCCAGAGGCCTGGCCTGGGCCTACCTGCTTCTCACCTGTTCTATCATCATCTTCATCCTTAGCCACTGGCTGAAGTTGAGGCGGCTGAGGTAGTCCCCTGTGGCGCCTACACTCCAGACCAGCGCGAAGATGAACCACGGTTCTATCAGTTCTGGGATATGATTCAACTTTTCAGAGGGTATCTTCTTGAGGCCCTGGGAACAAAGAACAGCATCAGGCTAAGTCGGGGACAGTAGTGGGAAGCGTAAGCTGGAATATCATGTAGTTTGCTTCCCTACAACACATTGGATGGGGTGGGCTCATGATCTGTGGGGAGTCAATCCTGTTCTTCCAGGAAGCTGGTGGTGATATTCATAGGCTCTTTGCAGCCCGAGCAAGGAGAACAGGGGCTGGGAGGGACCAATCCTGCAGCCTCACTGTTTGGACTGTACCTCTCTGGGTATGAAAGGTCTGAAGAAGCAGTCCAGTAGTTTGAGGAGACTCATGGTCAGATTGCTGTTGGTTGAGGCAATCACTTCCTTCCCTGTGGCTCGAATGAAGGCGATGGAACTCTGTTGGGAACAAGCGCCAGGCTCTCGTGGCTAGCGGTGACCAGTACTCTGCCACCCCTTTGGCTGGGTGACTTCACCTACCTCCAGAAACTTGACAAAGAGGATATTGAAATATTCCTCATAGGGCTTTATGATGGAAGGGAGACGTTTTAGCCAGCACTCAACGAATGGCATGAGCCCCAGGATGCTGGGCTCCAGGTACACCATTCCACAACGGGATACTGTGGCGGGTGAGGCCACTGCCAGGTCCTGTACCTCGAACATCATGGTCATTGCCTGGTGTCAAGATACAACATGTTAAGTGGACCAGCTACCTGCCTTCAAGTAAGGGGAAGGGACATGGGGCTTTGGGAAGCTGTCTGCCCACCCTGCCAGGCTCTGTGGGCAGCAGTTGGATGGAACAGGGCTGGGGCTGCGGTTCAGGGATCCCTGGATCCTCATCTGGTAATGTGGGCATCCACAGAGTCCTGAGGGAGAGCCGAAGTTGGGGAGTCCTGGACTTTCTGGCCAGTGTGAAATTCCTCAAGGCCTGGGACCCCATAGGACCACATATGGCCTCTGTTTCTAAGCTCCTGTCACACATGGGTTCATATAAGCTGCCACAGGTTCTCAGGAGTCAGAGCCTTCTGAAATGCTCTCATAGCTGGCCATAGCTTTCTCAGGGCTGAGCTACACAGAACAAGCAGGTCCCTGTGGCCAGGTTTGTGCCACCAAGTCCCCAGTCCCTGCATACATCTGCATACATTGCTAGAACAGGGTTAATACATAGTGCAGACGGGGTAGACAAGGCCAAAAGTGGAGTGGACCTGGGAGGCTTGCAGCAGCATAATCCAGGGGATAGTAGGGCAACTGTCATGGCCTTATGCTTTAAACACCATAGGAAGCAGGTCTTCTGAAAGATAGCTGCATGGGACAAGGCTTAGAGGAGGGAATTCAGGGTTGGAAGGGGTGTACTGCCATCCAGGCTCCTCAGTATAAAGTAGGGATAGAGTGGGATGAGGCCTGGCCAGTCTGGTGCAGTCTCCAGACCCAACTAGCTGCCGAAAAGACTGGGTGGGTGGGCAGCCAGCACACCTCTGTGAGTTTGATGATCTCCCCAGAGCTGAGGCACAGCTTCTTGTTGTCATCCAGCACTGTGTTCATGTTCTCTATCCAGACGGCATCCACTGGCCCATCAAACATGTACCATTTCTTGTTGGTGTCATTAGCAATGGCTCCGGCTCGGATGAGGGAGGAGAAAATCCCGTCTGTCCTGTAACCATTGAGGAGAGAGCTGTAGGTGCCAGGGACTCAGGGGTGTGGGCACAAATGGCTCCCAGGAAAACCTGGTCACCCAGTTGGCTCTTACCTTAAAACATTTTATTAGCATGTATTAGTTATGTTTAATTATGGGTTTCATCATATTGTCTTCATACACTGATATGATGTAGTTTTTGATGGGTTCACTAAGCAGTTACTGAAGCATTGGTCAATTTTGAAAACAACAAACAAGCAGGTTTCTTACTTTAAAAGATTGGTTTATCTTCAGGAGCTATATTCCAAGATCCTCCCCTACCCCTCCACTGTGGCTATCTGAAACTGTGTATAGTACATAATACTATATATAAGCTGTTTTATCCTATTATAAATATGTATGAGAAAGTTGATTTATAATTTAGGTACATTAACCAACAGAACAGAACAGGATACTGCAGTAAAAATTCACACTATGGGGCATAGTTAAAATCAGGGTTACTTAAATCTAAGGAGAGCAACCATGAGTCAGTGTGATAACCAATGTGCCTAACAAGTGTGTTACGGGAAGACAGTGCACCCAGCATGGCCACACTGGACAAAGGCTGAGTCACTAATAGGGAGACAGTGCCCCCAGCGTGGCCACACTGGACAAAAGGTGAGTCACTAACGTGGAGACAGTGCACCCGGCGTGGCCACACTGGACAAAGGCTGAGTCACTAACGGGGAGACAGTGCACCCGGCGTGGCCACACTGGACAAAGGCTGAGTCACTTCCCGTGGTGGGTGGAATGGTTCAGTACAAGATTTTTCCCCACTACTCAGAATGATGTACAATTCAAAATGCATTCTGCAAATCTGGAACTTTCCAGTTAATATTTACAGATTGCGCTTGACCTCAGGGAACTGAATCTACAGAAAGTGAAATGTCTGATGGTGTGGGGTGGGGACAACCAGGGTTCTACTATGTTTTGAATAAAACTCTAAAGTCACATATAGATACAAATGTATTTACAAATCTATGACCTGCCAATTGATTTCCTTAAAGCTATCTTTAATTTTTTTGGATATTACTTATATATAATGTATTGTGATTATTGGTTTTCATCTTTTTTAACACTTTCATATCTCTACTTATTCAAAAATTACAATGAGAAAACTGAGTTTTTAGTGTAACATGGTATAATGAAAACATGTTTCGGGGGCTGGAGAGATGGCTCAGAGGTTAAGAGCGCTGACTGCTTGTCCAGAGGTCCTGAGTTCAATTCCCAGCAACCACATGGTGGCTCACAACCATTTGCAATGAGATTTGGTGTCCTCTTCTGGTGTACAAGCATACACCCAGGCAAAACACTGTATACATAATAAAAGAAAAATTAAAAAAACAAAACAAAACATGTTTCTATCCCTCCCTCCCTGCTGAGGTCCCATAGAAGGAAGTCACATTAAATGGAAGTCAGTGGTGGTGACCCAATGGTGGGGACAATAGCAGAGCTGGGGGTACATTTAGTTCTGGAAGGTGGGAAGAACAGGAGAAGGGCCAAGTGTGCTTTCAGAACCCAAGAAAGGCTCAGTTTTCAGAAGGTCTGTATGCTACAGAAAGAGGCTCTGGTCCCTGAGAGTCCCGGAGGCCTACATGTGCACTGTCCATAAACTCTGCCTGAGCAGCCAGCCCTGCTAAGTCATCTAGACAAGCCCTTACCCCACACACTTGCTCACCTCAACACCTGTTTGTGCTCCCCATCCCTCTCCTTCTCCAGGTGAGGTCTGACCACTTGGTCCATCTTACGCATCCTGTGAGGTCAGCTTAGTCAGAAACACCCTTCCCCTCACGTGCCCTCTTAGAAGCTTTCTACCCACTGGCAGGAACACTGGCCCATGCTGTCTTTGGAGCTGAGCCTGTTCTGTCCCCTACCCTGAGATGATGCCCCAGCAGTCCCTATACTTATGGTCATGGTCCTGAATAAAATCTTCTTTAGCATTCTTTGGAAGATATAGTTCAATAACCTTTTGTCTTCAATGGGGCATTTTCCCGGGCTCGCCTGTGGACCCCACCCCCACTCACATGAGTCTGGGGTAGGCATGGGAAAGACCATTGCACAGAACTGGGGATGTGGAGCAGGTGCACACCGGAAAAGGAGGAGACTCTCCTCATTAGCGCCCACCCCTTACCGGGCTTATGGAGCACTACAGCTAAGGGGATACTTCCAGCAGGAGAGTGGTGGCTTTGGAGAGACAGAATGGAAAAGATGCTCAGGACTTTCCTCAGGTTTTAGCATTCAAGGAGGTTTCCATTCAGCTGCCCTTAGCCCAAGCCCACTCCTGTCCCTAAAAATACATGCCCTAGCCTGGGAGCAAGGCCTGGATGACCTCTTCACCTCTCTCAGGGTAAAGACAGCCATCTGCTGAGCGTCCATCCATGCCAACCACCGTCCTGGCACATTCCATGTGTTAGGTTCCTTTCCTTCCACAGCAACACTGCCATTATTGTCCCCACTGTGCAAATGATGTAACCGAGGAAAGTCACTGAGGGAGGAAGTGGAATGCTGGCTCTCACCCCAGGCTTTCTGCTGAGAGCTGAATTTCCCAATGGCCACTGAAGGCGGCCTGAGAGTGCATTCCTGGAGCAACTTGAGGGTCACTCACCACTCATGGGTGAGCAGGTCAAACTCCCCGTAGAGCTGGCCCATTGTGATGGACTTGGGGTTGAGCACATAGTAGTTGACAGCTTCATACACCCCGCCACTAATGGACGGCTTCCCTTTCAGCGATGTCATGGCAGCTGCCAGGACTCTGTAGCACTGTGGAGTCACCACCAGAAAGTGAACCTCCTGGCTTCTCAGAGGGCGGGGAGGCAGAGGCCGATGGGGTACAGGCGGAGACTGATGCCCTTGTTGGAGACACCCTCCCAAGCCCTCTGCTTACGTTACTCTTGCCAGAGCCTGTGGGCCCGACAAGCATGAGGCCGTGCCGCACCACCGTGGTTTCATAGAGCTGGATGCACTTGATCAGGAAGCCTAGGGGACAAGGTTGGGGAACATGGCTTAGAGGATGGGACTGAACTGTGTCTCTGAGGCCAGCTTGTGTGGCCTTGGGTGTACCACTTGACCCCCTGAGCCTCAGTGTCTTCTTTTGCAAAGTGGGGAAAGCAGTAACAGCTGTGCTTTAGGTAGGGGCATGGGCAGCCCCAAGCACAGGGCATACAGGGCACACAGAAGAACTCTCTAGAGGCCAGCCAGTGTTATTGTTGCTACCATTGCCTAACATCATTTGTCGGGTGGTCAGCTATTATGGGCATCAGAATGAACTTCTTCCCTGAATTGACTACCCAGCCTCCTGAGAGCACCGGCCTGAGCAAGTGCTTTCCAGCGCGAGGTGAACTGCAAGGGTCAGAATCCCAGTCTGTTGGAGCCTTCAGAAAGAGAACATTCCTTTCCCCAAGGTGTTGGGGGTGGTTGTGGCTCTGTCAGGCCCAGGGGTTCTTGCCAAGGGGACAGGCTGCAAACAATGGGGGCTGGCCCAAGGTTGTGGGGGGAGAGAAGAGCCCAGGGCTTGATTTAACAAGCTTGCTGCGTCTAAGTGCAGGAGATGGCCAGGGAAGGGAGTTGTGCTACACAAGGAACAGAAAGCCACAGGCAGCACTGAGGTAGGGGCTCTGGAGGGCTGAGATGAGCAAATCAGCTGATCAAGACCCTAGTGGAGAGTTGTGTGGCCAGACTTGCCTTCCTTAGAGGGTCCCCACCCCTAAGGACCTTCTGGGAGGTGCTGGGAGAAGGAGCAGCTGTGCCAGGAAACTGTAGGGATCAAGAATACAAACTGCATAAACATGTGGTGACCAGGCTGGGGTGTCCTCCTGCACCAGCAGCCAAGCTGGCGGGGGCAGACGGGACGGGGACGGACAGCCTCAACCAGCGTGCGTCAGCTTGACACAAGCTAGGGTCATTTGGCAAGAGGGAAAGTCAACTGAGAAAAGTTCCCGTCATATTGGCCTGTGGGCAAGAGTGCAGTACATTAATGACCGATGCAGGAGGATCCAGCTCACTGTGGGCAGTGTTACCCCTGTGTTGGTGGTCCTGGGTGCTCTAAGAACGCAAGGCTGAGGCCAGGTGGGCACTGGTAGTGCACACCTTTAATCTCAACACTCTGGAGGCAGAGGCAGGTGGATGTCTGAGTTCAAGGCCAGTTCTCACCTACAGAGTGAGTTCTAGGACAGTCAGGGCTACTCTTGAGAAACCCTGTCTCGAATAACAAAAGAAACAAAAAACAGCACCTGCCATGGCCTTTTCTTCAGTTTCTGCATTCAGGTGCTTGCCCTAACTTCCTGAGAATTATAAGATGAAATAAACCCTTTTCTCCCCAAATTGCTTTGGTCACATTGCTTTGTCAGAGCAATAGATATCCTAACTAGGACAGTCAGCAAACATTCACTGCAGGACGAGGCAAGGCTAGAGAGGGGACTTTGGGTTGGGATGGCTCCTGCCATGGGTAGAGGACCTAAATTATGGGGTGTCGGTAAAGAAGCATGCTGCCCATCACCTGGAGAGCACTAGTAAAGACAAGTCCAGGGGCACCTTGGTCAGTGGTGAGGGACCCTGAGACAGCCCCGCCCTGTCCCTGTCTCCGAACCCTGGACTCCAAGGTGGCTGGAGCCAGCACTTCCTCAGACTGGAACGCCAGGGTCTGTAGGAATCCCTGGACTGGAGCTCACCATCCACATCCTTGAGGTTGCTCTTTACACAGGCCTTGCGGATGGCCTGGTCCAGGATGCCATAGTCAGTCTCCTCTTCCTTGATGGTAGGAAACAGGTCAGACACAATCCCTGCAAAGAGCTTGAGGTCTTCCTGCAGGAACTTGGGCACATTCACATCCCGGATGGCCCGAAGGCAGATCAGCTCCTGTAGGAGGGGATGGTAAGGGGTTTCAGCGTGGTGGGCTGTGTTCTTCTCCAGGGCTAGGACCCTCCTGAAGCCCTCTCGAGACATGGGAGCTCTGTGGAGAAAGCTCACCTCATTCATGGTGGGGTTTTCTCTCTTGAGGTTCCCAGCTGCTGAGATGACAGTCTTTACAGCTCTCATCCCGAAGTCATAGTGATCCTGTTGGCACCACAGGAAAGGGTACGTGTGGGTGATGTCCTTTCTCGGTGTTCTGCCTCGTTGTCAGCATTCCTCCCACATGGAACCTGGCCATGCCTCGTCTCCTATCTTGTCGCTGAGATGTCCTTTTCCCCACAGGTCTGCACAGGGAGCCTGGGCTAGGTGCCCCTTCTTTGGGCTGCCTTGGTGCCTTCTACTTCATCAGCCCTACAAGCCCCTGGCATATAGGAGTGCCCATTCTGAATCTCTCCCTCACAGAAGGTGAATTTGGAACAGCTCTGGAGGTTGGAGTGGATGGCAATGCTTCAGCCTGAGATTGTGGAACTAACCAGGGCCTTACCTGGGAGCTGAGCTGCTCGGAGGACAGCTTGAAGGTGGTGGTGATCTTCTTAGCCAGTACGTTGGCCTCATTGAAGCCAAAGGAGTAGAGGGAGATCTCAGCAATCATGGCATAATCGGGGACCATCATGGCCACAGGTCGGAAGAGAGCCTGGACGTAAAACACACATGTAAAAGGCAGACAGATCACAGCCCACCCAGGGACTTAGTCCTTCTCTGGACTATCTGATCCATAGCTGGGATTCACCTCTGTGCCACACCTGCCGCACCGAGGCTTCCTCTCTACAGTGGCTGTGCGGTGCTTACTACTAGAAATGGCAGCCAGGCAGTGGTGGTGCATGCTGCCACCTTTAATCCCAGCACTGGGGAGGCAGAGGCAGGCGGATCTCTGTGAGTTTGAGGCCAGCCTGGTCTACAAGAGCTAGTTCCAGGGCAGGCTCCAAAGCTACAGAGAAACCCTGTCTCAAAAAACCAAAAAAAAAAAAACCCAAAACAAAACAAAGTAAAACAAAACAAAACTAAACAAAAAAAGAGAAAGAAAGAAAGAAAGAAAGAAAGAAAGAAAGAAAGAAAGAAAGAAAAGGACTGCTTTGTATGGATGAATCTTTGTATGGATGAATCTTTGTATGGATGAACACCTCCATGGCACTTCCAGGAGAGGGCTTCTCTGTCTTCCCACTTTTCTCACACATCCACCTTAGCCCCTTCTGTCAGATGCTCTGCCTCCTACCCCAAAGGAATCCCAGACTTCCCCCACGCCCTGAAGACAAGCCCAGGGCCCCCACTCTGTAGCTGTGTATGGTCCAGTGGGTTCCGGGACAGGAGTACCACCACAGAGAATCCCAGTTCCTCATGCCGGACAGCTAGCTATGTGCTCTTGAACCAGAGGCTTAGCATCCTAGAGGGTCCAGGCTAGAGCTCTGTTACCTTCTGATCACTCTGGGCCTGAACTTGCCTTCAGGTTGTCAGGCAGCTCTGTGCGGCCGGCATATCCTGGGTTCATGGTGATAAACACGGCACAGGATGGTACAAGGGGGATTTCAACACCCTCAAACATGAAGCGCTCCACCTGTAGGTGGGGTTCAGGGGTTGGCCCACATTAAAGAGATTAAAGATGCGCAGACCTTCCCCTCCTCTGACTGGGCTCCTCCCACATGCCACTGACCTGGTTAGATCTCCTGGGATCTGGCTTAAGACCTTAGGTCTCAATGACCCCCATGGGCTCCTAGGGCCTAGCCCCGTTCCTCAGGGGTTTCTACACAGTTGCTTAATCCCCACATCCACTAATCAGTTATGACTGGCCCCTTAAGATTTACCTAGATTCAGCCCAGAACAGAACCTAGGGCATGACTTCAAGTGGGGGTGTGTCAGCTTCTCAGCTCTTGTCCCTTGGGCAAGATTCTTGGTTACCCTGCACAAGGCTGGGCCCTGGACTTTCCATACGAGCCAGGGTGTAGGATAGGGCTCCCTTTACCTCACCACAGGCTGAGGTAAGAAGGTGGGGTTTGGAACTGACTATAAAACCCTTCTAGACAAAGCACTCGGGCGATGGGGGGCTGTGCCATCCCTCTAGGGTGCCCAGTGCTCACCCGTTGCTGCTGTGCCTTCTGGATGGTGGTGATCTGCTGCGCCACCACAGACAACACCTCGATGTCGATCCGATTAAACTCGTCAAAGCAGGCCCAGGCCCCAGCACTAAGCCAAACAAGGCATTTGGGTAGGGCATACGCTCAGTGCACACTTGATACTTCCTTCCAACAACCCTCTGATTGATCTCACTGGGGAGGAAGCTCAATTATACTCGGCTGCACCAACCCTAGCCCACTGAGCTGATCCTCTGACTGCTGCTACTCCACCCTGTCCCTTGTGAGCTCCTCTTAGCCAGTGTTCTCCCATGCTGCTCCCCTGCCTCCTCGTGCCCAGTCTCACCTGGCCAGACCCTTGAAGAACTTGCCCATGGCCATGAAGTCGAGCTGGTCAGAGCAGTTGAACACAACTGTCTGTATGGCCAAGGCCTTTCCCAGGTCCTTTGTGGTCTCTGTTTTCCCTGTGCCAGCTGGGCCAGCTGGTGCACCTCCAAACTTGAGGTGCAAGGCTCCAGTCAGGGTCAGATAGCACCTGTGGGAGTGAAAGGAGGTGGGCACAGGCCACACCCACCCTGGGTGATTCCCTTCCTGGGCTGTTCCACAGACCTGAGGCACTTCCCCCTTCAGGGCCCCGTGGATCAGTAGCTCTCGCTCCTCTCTCAGGACCAGGTATGCCAGTCCTGACTGCCAGGGGTCAGGACTGGAGCCTGGGGCTGCTACCTGTGTAATTCTCCTGTCCTATTGCTACACCTGGCCACGCTTTGTTCAGGCACCCCCTGGGTGGGCTGACCTGGGGCTATCCATTTCCCTTACTCAAAGCCCAGCTGGGGAGGGGCCTTCACCTGTCAGTGAGGGGTGTGATCACCAGCCTCCCACTGTTGCCTAGGTACTCGTAGCCGTAGATGAACTCGGCATTCACAGCGCGGATGTACAGGTCGTTATTTGCCCAGTAGTACCTAGCAATGCAGAGACATGGATTTCTGGACATGGAGCCAAAGGCCATTGAGGAGGTATACAGTTGAAAAGAGGGGGTGATTTTAGAGAATAAAGACACCCCTGTTTATCTTTTCTCTGCTTCGAGGGCAGGGACACATGTCGTGTGATTGCCAGCGTTCCCACCTGAGCCTCGCCCATTCTGGCCCTCACCTGAGCTGAGAGATCCACTCAAAGTCATGTACACTGACGATGTTCTCACTGATCAGCTTGCTCACCACGTCTTTGGCATGGACCTCAATGACAATGAGTGCCGAAAGTACTGCCCGCTGCATGCGCGACAGCTTCCCCCGCACCAGAGCCACCAGGTCACTGAGCTGAAAGAATGGGGAAATCACTACAGAGATCTGAGATCTAAAGGGAGCCCCTTGGCCGCAGGGGAGTTGTGCTGGTCTGGGATGGGAGGAGAGCAAGGACTGCCGCTGTGATGTGCAGTGCTGTCAGTGTGTTCAGGGCTGGGAAGGGAGTCTGGAATATGGCGAGAAGCATGGAGCACGGGTCGTCCAAGGGATGGTACAGGCAAAGCCTAGTGGCAGCCTCACAGGCCGTTAGGAGAGAGGCAGTGCCCAGTCTCGGAGCCCTCCTTAGGTCCCTTCTTGCTGGCGCCACTGAATCTGATCTGCGCCGTGGACCTCACCTTTCCCCTCTTCCAGGCTGGAGAACTGGTGTTGGGCATTGGGATGTGGGGGACACCGATCTTCATCAACCCTACCTGTTTGGAAAGCTGGGGGAACAGCTTGCTACTGATGTTGCCAGCCTCCAGCGCCTGGGCTACCTCCATTGTCCAGTATGTCTGGCAGCCAGCAATGGTCACCTGGCCTGGCCAGTTCAGAACCCACTCAGTTCTGGCCATCTGCAAAGACAATATCCGTTGCCTGGCTCAGGCGCTACCAGCCCCGCCCCCCCCCTCGTCCTAGCGTGAACTGTTGTCTGTGCCTTGGCCTGTCAAGCTTTGGATTCCAGTGTTCCCTTAGGAAGGCAGCAGCTACTAAGCGCCGAGCCTCTGCAGGTGGAGGTGGGTTGGGCAGAGAGGCACGGATGAGGGAGCACTCTGGAGGCTGCCGAGCGGGAAGGCTGCACTCACTGTGGGGTAGGCCTTGATGGCCTGCTCAATGATGTCACGCACGCTGGCCTTCATGCTGCCCTCCACCTCCAGCAGCCAGACCTCCACGTTGTTGGAAGGGTAAATGGAGATGGACAGCTGCACCTCTTCACCCTCTGCTGAGTACATGTGTGTGATCTCCAGGTCCTCCTGGAAGAGCAGCTGAGGGCAATGGGGGTGGGTAGGAGTGGGTTACTCTGATGTGCCAGGGGGCTTGGCCTCAACCCTAGACTGACCTGACTAGACCTTTGCCCCTTCGTGGAGCTGATCCTGCCTGTGCAGGGGCACCCCTAGTGTTTGGCCCTCACTGGGCCTTCTCCAACAGCAATTTCACAGGTTGTGTTTAAGCCCTTGGGGATGAGGCTAGGATTCCTCTGCATTTCCACTCCCCAGAGATCTCAGGATTTTGAAAGACAGGAGCTGCTGGCTGAGTTAGGACCACAGGGCTCCCAGATTCAAGGGGAGAGGTGGGTTCTTTAGCTATAACCTCCCTCCCACGAGCCCCAGGTATATCTCTGAGGATCAGGGTCACTCTTGCCATCTTATCTCTAAGAGGGGTTGACGTGAGAGGAGAGATATCTCCTCCAGAGAGTACTCTAGTGCACTGGCCAAGCCTCAGGCCAAGCTACACACCCGGGCAATGTTCTCGAAGCACTTGCGCAGGTGGGGCTGCACAGCTGTGGGGTCCTTTGTCTGCGACAAGATCTCCAGTAGTTCATCATCTGACAGGAAGTAGAATCTTCCAGGGGAACAGGGATGATGAGAAAGGTCAGGTGGACTTGCTGGGCTCTGTCCGCCCTCATAGCCTGATTCGGTGCTGACTGGCTTGGGGGAGCACTAACAGGCCCACCAAGTGGTTTAGGCTGTAGTGTTTACCTGGGGAAGGCACTCCGCTTGGTCTCCAGGTACTCGCTGAGGCCCTTCTGTACCAGGTCCAGCAACTTGTTGCAGTCCCTCAGGCTGTCCAGCAGCCTCTGGTCAGGGCACACATTGATCACCTGCAGGAAGCAGAGCCAGCCAGGGAGAGAGTAGGAGTGAGCAGGATGGGCTCAACAGACAGCACCCATTCCAGCCAGGTACTGTCAGGGAGGGCAGGGGGCAAGAAATGGATCCCTGGGCTAGCGATTGCCTCCATCAGCCCGGGAACCATGCTGGAGTAAAAAAAAAGAAGAGTAATAAGGGTAAGCAGTTGTCTTGCTGCATGACTGGGCAGGATCTCTAAAATGCTAAGACCTCTGTTTCTGAGGGGCATCTGTGGTACCAGGAGTCCACTTCCAAGAACATGAGCCACAACCAAAGCCTTCGGATTGGTCCTTAATTCTTGTTTAGGAAGGGAAAAGACCGAGAAGTATCCAGCAATGTGATTAGGGTCCCCTAGGGGTGCTAGCTGCCCTCCCAGCCCCCTGGGGCTCACCTCCCGGTTTTCAAAGGCATTCTTCATGATCTTCCGCCAGATGCGCTCCATGGTCTGGTAGCGCTTGCTCTCCACAGGCAGCTGCCGGGTGATGTCCTCAGAGCTGAAGATGGGCTCCAGGTAGAGCCAGGACCGCTGGCAGTTTAGCCACTCCTCCAGCACTTCCTGGAAAGATGGGGCGGGGTGTGCACTGTCAGAGCTGGGGGCTCTAGCTGGAGTTAGTGTCCATGATGGAGACACTTCACCCCATTAGGAGTGCAGGGCAGAGCACCCCCAGCAGAGCCAGTGTCTGCTGGATGATGTCACACGGAGCCGTTTCCTTTCTCATCTTCTCCTGTCAGTGCAGACTGATTCATTCAGTTCTGCCCATGAGAGATGGATGATTAACACCATGGTTAGCTCTGGTTCAGGTCCCTGCCAGGCAAGTGGACAGGGCCTTCTGTTCTTGAGGAATACACTAGTGGTCATTCTGCTCCTGGATCTCTATGGCCCAGTATGTGGGAAGCCCCATTAAGGGGTGTGGAGCAAGGGTCTCATTGGAAATACCCTGCAGGCTGGTGTGGATGAGTCGGACATGGGAGGTGGAGCTGGAATTACAGGTGGGGGGGCAGTGTGAGCACAGCAGGGAGGCCAGTGATTGATGCTGTATAGTCTCCCTTCACCTGACCTGACTTCTGGCCTTCACTGGCATATGTATAACATTCAAGAAGGATGGAAGGGAAAGGCTTTGTGGGACCCACAGTCAGGCCTACTCTCTAGGGCTCTGTGGGAAGCCCCTGCCTCTGGTGTTGAAAGCCTGAGAGAGCTGTAGTCCCAAGCACCCTGGCCCCTCTCCTCAAAGTATCGCAAATAGGTTGGAAATGGGAGGCTCAGGACAGGCTAGAAAAGGATCCTGAGGTGCCCGGGGGCCTCACAGTGTCCACGCATGAAGTTCCAATGACCAGACTGTCCCAAACTTAGGCAGCCATATTGTTTAATTAAGCTCCACTCTTTCCGCAGCCTTGACGGCCCCTTCCAGTAGCTAGACCTGTACATGGATGGAGCTCTCCTGGCACCTCTTCCAGATGGAGACTTGTCAGAGCGAGCGAGCCAGGAGCTGGGGGAGCAGGTGCAATGGGCTATACCCAAATAAGTTTAGTGCCACTTGGTGAACAGTGTTCCTTTGTGTGTGGGGGGGGACAAAGGAAGAAGGCCCACCTGGGTCAGCTTCAGTTTGGTCTCCCAGGAGTTGATGCGCTGCTCAAAGGGCTTCTTGTATGGCGAGAAGGACATGCTCTGGGTCATGACAATGTGGTCGTCAAGAAGCTGGGAGGCCTCGTCTGGGCTCTTGAGAATATAGGTTTCTGTCTCCTTGTAGGGTAACACGTTGAACAGGATGGATGACCATTCCTTCTCCATCTTGTCTAGAGCCTGAGATAGGGAAGAGTCAGAGCTGTGTGCCCAGAGAGGGCTGGTGGCTATGCTGTCTGACTAGCACTGGGTAGGGAATCACGGACTCTGCCAGGCCATGGCCTTCGTATGGGCCCCACTGGCAAATCAGCAGGTTCCCAGTGGGCCTCTGCCGGAATTCCGGGTTGACTGGAGCGCATACAGTTGCAGGCAGCATGGGAGGCAGCTGGGTGCCAGTTAGGAGTGTGGTCACTTCTAAAGAATGTGTTACTTTGGCCACTGTTGGACTTCCTTGAGCCTTAAGGTTCTGTAATTAATTAATTTAATTAATTTTTAGCAGCATGGGGAAGTAAACATGCATCAAGCCTGGCTACATTCTCGACTTCTGTACTCATCTGTTAAATGATGATATTGCTATTAGCTCCTTGCTACTCTCAAGAGGGAAACTGAGCACTATAGCAGTGGTGGTATTATGAG
>NC_022013.1:65177948-65180032 GCF_000317375.1 Microtus ochrogaster | reverse complement strand
TGGGTATTATGAGCACTGCAGCAGTGGTGGGTATTATGAGCACTGCAGCAGTGGTGGGTATTATGAGCACTGCAGCAGTGGTGGTATTATGAGTACTGTAGCAGTGGTGGGTATTATGCCAAGCTTTCCACCTGTATTATTAACCTTCAATAAGACATACCCTCACCCTAGGGATGGAGCCATTGCTATTACACTTCAAATGGCTGTCATTGCAAGAACTCAAGACCGGCTTGTTTAGCAGGGGCCAGATGGGATCAGGCCTGCTGGTGGTTGAGTACCCACCTGTTCAATAGCATACTCCTTGCCAGCTACCTCAGCCACCTTGCTGATGCTCTCAATATGGTCCTGAAGGTTCATCTCGAGGCAGCGGGCAAAGGTCAAGTTGGCTTTGGGCCTGACATTGATGTTGATCTCATTGGACAGTATCTCCCAGTGCCGGTTCCGCATACCAGGGTTGCGCAGGCCTTGGATCAGTGGGATGTATGGCTTGAACTCCTCTATACGCGCCCGGATGTCCAAAGCCACATCCTGGCAAGCTGTGGGGTAGGCGGGAGGGCATGTAAGTTAGCCAGTCTAGGGAAGCATATAGGTTGGTGGGGGCTCCGGGGAAGGGCTGGCTGGATATCATGCCATCTGACCAGCCTTGGGCAGGGAAGAACAAACTCCATCAAGCCCTGACTGGCCAATGTCCTCAGATACCTGGAATGTCCTTGAACTGCTTCACACACTTGTGCATGGTCTTGAAGGACTCGACGACATTCTTCTCCAGCTGCTCGGCATCGATGGCTGACAGCGGGTCATTCATCCAGCTCTCAGACCAGCGCAGCCAGTCTGAGGCTGTGGTCCAGAGGTCTAGGTACGGTTGGAATTCCTTCACCATTCTTGTGAGCTTGTCGTACTACAGGGACAGAGGGTAGGGCTGTCAGGATGTCACAGAGCTTCCTCCACACCATCTATCTCTACCAGTCAGGTCCTCCTCGCTTTGTTCTTGGCTGTTTTCCCATTCTTGCACCACAGACCCAGTCCCTTCTCTTGCCAAATCTAGGCTTTGGATGCTGAGCTCCAAGGCCTAGGATGACCTTTAGAAGCCTGCTGCTTGTTTCTACTGGCTCTCCTATCCTGAGAGCCAGGGAAGGTTACCGTTATCTCTTGGCCAGCTCAGTTCTACCCCAGCACGCCCGAGGATTGCCCTAGAGCAGTTGGGCTCTGCTATGGCTGCAGATCTAAGTTGCTTCCTGAAACCTTGGGAAGTGGGGCAAGGCGCCCACAGTAGGCCTACGTTGGTGATCGGCAAGCCGAAGATGCGCTCGCGGTTGTTGTAGAGCATTGCCAGCTGCTGGCAGTCCTTCAGCTGCTTCTTGACTCGCCGCACCTCGTTGGCAATCTCGTGTGCTCGTGCAATCTCCACGTGGGTGGAGAATCCAGCCACCACCAGCTGTGGGGTAAGGAGCAAAGGTCAAATGCATCTGAGTCCTACCACGAGCATGCACTCCACACACCCAGGGTATTGACTCCTGGCCCAGAGCATTTGTTTTGTGCTGAGCCATTTGCCAGAGTCACAGGCAGGCTGTTACAAGACTGGGGGACAAACGTGGTTCTGTGAACACTGTGCCACTGGGATGCCAGTCATACAGTAGAGAACATTGTGTCCATTATTGCTAAATTTCCTGAATGTTCTATTCAGGCATCTCTGCCTTTCAGTTCATTCTCCCAGCCCTTTTGCAAATTTGTCCATCCAGTCATTCATCATATACTGACATGGCATCTCCTAAATGCAAGACGTATGACAACTGCGTGTGTGTGTGTGTGTGTGTGTGTGTGTGTGATGGGGAGCAGGTCCTAGAAGAGCCCTAAGCCAAGTCCCACCTGCAGTCCTTCCAGCTTCTCCTGGAAGTTGTTCTGGTCCATGAGCTGGATTTTGCGGAACTTTTCTTCATCCTCAATGTGCTGCTGCCGCACCATCTCTATCTGCCCAAGGATCTTAAAGGGCCAGTTGTTAGCAGCCCATCTGGCAGGGAAGAGGATTAGGACTTGGGAAAATGCCATGGCTGGAATGATAGGATAGAAAGAAAGGGCCACCCTTG
>NC_022013.1:65159327-65177365 GCF_000317375.1 Microtus ochrogaster | reverse complement strand
GGGGTAGGTGTGAGCAGAGGTAGGATGAAGGAAACATGCTATCAGCTGGATCTGGCTTGACCTGGGGCTCTACCGGCTCCTGCTGCCCACCCAGCCTCCAGGGTCAGGAACAATGTTCCCTGCTCACTTGTCATTGAAGTCATCTGTGGTAAGGTTGTACAAGAACTCGTCCATGACTTCGTAGTCAGACATGACCTTTACAATCCGCTCCTACATGAGCAGGGGATGATGAACTGGGCTGGGGAGGGGCTACTTGGAGTGGCCGGGGTGGGGCAGGGAGAAGGTGCTTTCTTCAAGAGGGCAAGCTTCAACAGATTTTAAAGCCAGACCCAGGGCTCCAAGAGCCACGGCCACCATATCTCTGGTTCCCATCCTCTGACCTATGCCTTCAGACCTCCTGACTGCCCAAATCTCCACAGCAACCCCAACATAACCCTTGGCTCCTACCAGTCCCTGGATACCTGCTTTACCTCACTACCTGGCTCTGCTCCCCCAGCCTCTGCCTGTCCCAGCCCCCAAGTTCTGATCAATAGTTTTAGGCAACCAGCCCCTGGGCCCCTAATGCATCGCCCACCCCCAGCTTCCTGGCCAGCCAGCACTGGTGGGCCTGCCTTACCTCCAGCACTACCAGCTTCTCAGGAATGCCCTTCATCCAGTCTCGGAGCTCAGCAAGCTCCTCTATGCTGTTGGGCTTCTCATAGATCTTGCGGCTGATGCTGCGGAACTCCTCACAGATCTGGTGGGTGAGGGTTGGAGGGCTCTAGGGACGGTTTTGTGCCCTGCCTACCTTGGGGCCTGTTTCTCTTCAAGAACCCTAGAACCTGGAAGTCAGTCGTTCTGCTATGGCCATACTCTGCCGTGCTTCCAAGACCGAGGCTCCTGGCAGGCTCACTAGATTGCTGAGATCTCTCCTGAGGCAAAGGCGTCACCCAGTGTGCTCCACCTTCTCAGTCTCCTCAGGACCCAGGACACACTTAGGGTTTCTGACATCTGGACTTGCATACCCTCGGCTCTATGGAACAGTCCAGCCCAGGCTGTCCAGAAGGTTTCTAAAAGTCTAGGGACGGCGGTATCAACCTTTTGTTAGCATATGGAGACAAATGAATGCAGACAGGCATAAGCAAGGGTGACTTCCAGGTCCCTTCTTTGACCCAGGCCCCTGAAGACACCCCAGTCTTCACCTGGAGCATCTTACTAGTGGGCGTGTACCATGCGTGCAAGGCTGCTTGTGTGTTGCCGTGGTCGTTGGGGACAGGCCAGTCGTTACTTACATTGTCTACCTCCTTGTGTAAGTTCTTGGCTAGGATGTCCAGCATCGAAGTGGCCAGGGCCTTGCGCTTTTTGGACAGGCTCTGCTTCACATTGTCCACATTGATGTAGAATGGCCCAATGACGATGCTGCTGGGCAGTGAGTTGTCTAGGATCTCTTTCTCCTGCAGGTGGGTGATTACCACTTCCCGAACTTCCTCTGCCGACGGACACTGGATTTGGTAGGTCCTGAAGGAAGAAAACACACGCAAAGAGCAGAGGATGGTTAGCAGGATGGGAGAAGATGCATGCACAAACAGACAGACACACGCACACCTGCATACATGCACACTGACATACGTATACACAAACCGACACATGCTCATACATACACACTGACACATGCACTCATGCACATACTTGAGGAAGGCGGTAATGTCATTGTTGTTCAGTTCCAGGTACTTCCTGTACTCCTTAGCATAGGCCTGCAGTGGGATCATGGCCTTGCGCATGGCATTGGTGATGCTAGCCCGTAGCTCCTCTACCAGTGGCTCATGAAGCCCCACTGACTCCAGCAGAGGGTCGCCACTGATAAAGATGTCCTCCATCACCAGCTTTAAGGAAAAGGACAAGAAAAAGCAGAGCTGAATGAGCCCTGGAGTGGGTGGCAGAGTGGTCTAAAGACGGAATGGGCGCCAGTGTGGGCAAGCGCAGGCAATGTGGCATAGGAGTGAGGTAAGGGCTTGCAATGACATGTCTGAGGAATGACTATGGATGAAAACAAACGCAGAAGCTACTGTGAGACCATATCCTCTCTTCCTGGCCTGACTCAAGCTTGCCAAGGATAGGAGCAAATGAGGCAACCAGGCTGCTGATGGCACTGACCGACGGCATGAAGTACAGGAGGGAACTCGGGTTACAGAGGCTCTCGGGCCTGGAGAGTGGGCTGTGTGCAGCTTGCTGTGCAGCTGTGGTGACGTGAGACCTGGATACTAGCTGTGTGGAACTACATCTGGCTTGACACTCGTGGGGGAGAAGACCAAGGGTGGGATACAGGGCAGCTGTGGCTGGGGTGGGATTACTCCA
This sequence comes from Microtus ochrogaster, assembly GCF_000317375.1. Lineage (NCBI taxonomy): Eukaryota > Metazoa > Chordata > Mammalia > Rodentia > Cricetidae > Microtus > Microtus ochrogaster. The sequence goes on along the minus strand of NC_022013.1, from coordinate 65,175,031 downwards.
GTAAGGGTAAGAATCAAACTGATGTCCTAATACTTAGTTGTCTTGTAAAGTGGGTTTAACTTGTTTAATCTTTCCAGGTCTACAAGGCAACAATGTTTGTAGTTCCATTTGTGGTGAGAATGGAAGAAGATATTTATGAATTTCAGAGCCACAGTTACTGCCCGTGGGGACGAACTACTCTGGTCCTTGTGAATGCACTGTGGCTCTCAGCGGCTAGGCTAGGCCTAGCCTGCAGCACATACCTTCTCTAGTTGGGGTACAGCGTGGGTGGCCAGGATACCCTTGTCAAAGAGGTTGAGCAGAGTCATTTCAAACTGCTCTAGGGGCGTGCTGTAGTGTACCCCTGAGGTGTCCAGCACCAAGTCTACGATGAACAGGGGGTTCTTCCGAGGCCTGTAGGCAAGAATTGGGCTCACTGAGAAGGCCTGGCCTTCCTGCTAGAACTGGGATCTCAAGCTCCTTTTACGTAACACTGTTTCTCTTTCCCTACACAACCCCCCAATGAACTAGAAAGAAAGCTTGGGGCTGGTTAGAGAGGTTCTTTGGCTCTTGCCCCAGAAATCCTGGGCCACTACAGAGGTGACACCATCCTACCTTGGTCTTGAGGTCATTGGACAGGTTGGCCAGGCCTAGGCATTTTCTAGAGCCCCCATGCTCTTCCTGAGAGCTTCAGAAGTTTGAGGCACATCAAAGCCTTGCTGACCCACTGAGGGCTCTGTTGATAGCTTCCAACTTACTAAAACTAAATCCAGTCCCCACTACTGAACCCAGGAAGCTCTTGGTGATCTAGACTGGTCCTTCTGGCCTGTCCCATTTCCTCTCACCAGGCCTATCTCCTTTTCCGTATTCCGGCCACACTCGCTAGCATGTCTTTCCTCAGCGGTCCCAAGTCTCTCCTTCTCCTGGTGCTTTTGTTTCAGTTACCTCTAGTGTCCTCATGCCTCAGCTGCTACTTCCTCCCTGACCCCAGAGTACATCATAAAATTGACAATGTTAGTAACTACTAGATATCTTGCTATGCCTGCCTTCCGCTGAAGTAAGATACAGTGAAAACTGCATCTCAGAGTCCCCTAAGACCAACATCTGGTTCATGGCAAGGGTTTAGTATTATCCAAGCAACTCAAAGAGTGACTGTATGACCAGTCAGTGACTGCATGAGCGTCACCAGAATGTAAGCCAGAGCTTACAGGGTAACACTTCTGGGTAACCTAGAGATGGCCAAACTCTGATGTCAAGAACCTGGTGTGTTGGGTACCCTGCCACTGGTTGCCCAATGAAGTCATTTCCCAGTGCCTCTGCCCACCTGGACCCACCTGTAGGGGCTGTTGACAAGGTCTTCCCCCCAGGCCATGTCATCTGTGCAGTCAAGGACACTGCAGCAAGCATCACCTATGAACTGTGAGAAGCTGCTCAGTGAATCCTGCACCAGGAAGCGTAGCGTGTCCTGTAGCATGTACTTGATGAGCTCCATCAGCTTGCGCAGCTTTGACATGAGATAGACCTCCCAGTTGGTCTCATAAAGGTTGTACCAGCCCTTGCTCATGTCTCTGAGGCTGCTTCGCATGGCTACTTTCAGCGTGCTGACCCAGCTATCCTTGAGGAACATCTGCACCTGACGTAGACACAAATGCCATCAAAAAGCCACCCCAGGGACCCATTGTCCACAACTACTATGCTCAAAGATTACTCGAGACCCATATGACAATGGAGGGGAATCCCCTACAGCTTGTGACCAAGCTCTGTGAACCAATACCCTCAGTGTGACATCTGGGGTCCAGAGCTGCTTGGAGGGACTCAGAAACAGCCGTGGGAAAGAGGCAGACACATAGAAGAAGAGGAGGCAGAGAGGGGAGTACACAGATGTGAGAAAGACGGAACTGAGTGGAGAGAGGCTGCAGCTACGCCCTCACACCCTGGGGTGTGGTTCCTGCTCTCCCTTAGGATGGGAGATCTGCCCTAAGGCCACCAGGGCTGGCTCAGAGGGACTGGTAAGGAAGCCCACCCTGATTCTCCTTGCCTTGCAAGACGAGCTCTACCCTGGCTCCATCCTTGCTCCACCCTTGCCCCACTCCAGCAGGCCCTGATGCTTGTGTTGTTCCCATAAGGGCTGGAGGCCCCATCCTCCATGCTCTGATGCCCAGGTACCTGGGAGAAGGTTTGAGACTGGATCTGCTCAAATTCCTCCAGGCGGCTGTACTTGGAGAGGCTTGAATGGAACAGGGACATGGAGGTCACCTTGTTGCATTCAGCCCGCACCTTGCTCAGAGCAGTGATGACTTCTGGCCGAGTGAGCAGGGACACAAAAGTGAAATCCTCTTTTTGCTCCCGGAAGGGGTACTTGGGGATACTCACCAGCCCTGCAGAGGTGGGGGCAAAAGCCAGCATCAGACCTGCCTGGAACACACTGAGGACAGGACTTATCTAGAGTGCTTGATGGAGGGGACACAACCGCTTCCTTCCCAGGAGAGTCACTTCATTCCCAGAACCAATCTTTCCCTACTCTAGCCTTTGGGCCCTGAGGCCCACAGTGAGTCACCTGCCCTGAGAGTCCCTCCAGGTTCATTCGTGGACCCCTCCCTATCTTCTATCCACGCTATATGAAGCCAGAGGCTGGTCAGGAGCCTACCCTGGGACCCCAAAGAGGGAATATATTGGCTGCTGTCCACATCCCAGCCTGTATCTTGGGCACAACACACACAAGAAGTGGTGACCAGGAAATGTACTCTGCATGTATGGCTGGGCTCAAAGCAAGGAGAACTCTTGAGTTTGTTCTGAGACTTGATCTTCTACATGTCCATGGAGCTGTAGCAATGCCAACTCTATTCTTGTTACTGAAGGAAGAAAGGCTTATATACCTTTGGGATCTGACTATCATGATCCTAATGTCTACTTTTGACAATGGCTTCCTGGTACATATTTACCTTGTGGCTTCTGCATTATTCGGAAACATGCGCGTGCATGCACACACACACACACATACACACACTGTTCCTTGGACAAGATTTTCCTGGGTATCTGGCAAAAAAAGGTATAAAGTCTAGGGACAGGGTGGGCACAAGGGAGTACCAGGTTTATGAGGCCTTAGTGACTGAACAGAAAGAAAGGCAGGGGTGGGCGAGCAGGCCAGGTGGGCAGCCAGAGTCCGCTGGCTCTCACCTTGATCCGGTACCTTCTCTTCCTCTTTCTGGGGAAGAGTCACATAGGAGAACGTGTCTGGCTTAGAAGAGACAATCTTGTCAAAATTGATCTTGTTCATGCTTCGCTCATAATCCAGGCTCACTTCTCTGGCCAGGCTGCTCAGGTGCTCCAGGACCCTGCCACAGAGGGGGAGACAGGAAGTCAGCGGGTTCATACACTCCGCTGAGTTTAATTATGAATGAAAATATAGTTTATATGTAGAAGAAACAAACTGAGGGCCAGTGGGAAGGCTCGGGTGGTGAAGGTGTTTGTCACCAAGCCTGATGACTTGCATTTGATTCCCAGAATCCACATAGCAGAAGGAGAGAACAGACACCCAAAAGTCATCTTGTGACCCCTATATGTACTGTGGCATGTACACATCTCTTTCTCTCTCTCCAAATGTAATTTTAAAATCTTAACTTAGAAAATTAAACTAATCGAGCCAAACTACATCTCATAAGATATATAAATATCCTATTGGTGAGAAAGATTCAAATCAAATCAGCTTTGAACACAATACTTTGACTATATTCTCCCATCCTAAAGAGAGAAAAAGGATACAAGTGCCAGAATGTCTATTGAGAAGCTGGGAGTGATGGCCCATGCCTGTAACCCCAGGACTGGAGTGATGGCCATGCCTGTAACCCCAGTACTGCAGTGATGGTCCATGCCTGTAACCCCAGGACTGCAGTGATGACCCATGCCTGTAACCCCAGTGCTGGAGTGATGGCCCATGCCTGTAACCCCAGTACTGTAGTGACGGTCCATTCCTGTAACCCCAGGACTGCAGTGACGGTCCATTCCTGTAACCCCAGGACTGCAGTGATGACCCATGCCTGTAACCCCAGTGCTGGAGTGCTTGTAGAAGAAGGATGATGAGTTCAGGACTGTCTCAAAACAGACAAATGAAATTTAGAAACCGTACCGAGTTTATTTTTTCCTAACTGGCACAACCCATTCAAAGCTATTATTGGTATAGTCAAGGACGGACCATATAAGGCAACGTGTGTTGAACAATGGAACCGATTTTCTTCAGGTGAAGACAGTCACACGTATGTCAAAGTGAGAATGAGCCATGTGACATCAGAGTCAGTCTGAAGGTATTGGGCTCATGCTTGAAGAAAACAGATCGACACAGGGAAAATAAGGAGAGGTAGAGGTGCTAGATATAAGATTGTGTCCAGAAGAACATTTCCCCTTGACCCTGTCTACTCTAAGGAACTTGTGGCAATACATTTAATGCCTAAGTCCTGGCTTCCGAACTCCCCACTAAAAGCAACTGGAGCTTCTTGGAGAAAGAGCCTATTCGGGGACCTGGGTTCACTTCCCAGCACTCACATGGCAGCTCACAACTGTCTGTAACTCTGGTTCCCACGTGTGGTCCTCACTGACACCAGGCACACACATGTTGCATAGACATAGGAACAGGTACTCACACACATAAAAACAACATTTAAAAGGTTTTTCTTTTAAAAGGCAGTTTCGAGACTGGATATGGAATATACAAATTAAGCCCGGGACTTCCTGCTGTGCCAGGAAGTAGGAGCACACTCAGAGAATGAGAGGGCGGAGCAGAAAGTCACAGGGTTAGCCTGAGGAGGCCGTGCCTCAGTGCGCTCCAGCCTTTTCAACATCACAAGAATTCATGAGTCCGTCACCTGTGCCAACCTGATACAAGCTAGAGATATTTGCAAAGAGAAACCTCAGTTGAAGAATGCCTCCCTCAGATTGCCTGTTGGCAAGGTCTGTGGAATGTTTTCTTTTTTGTTTTTCGAGACAGGGTTTCTCTGTAGCTTTTGGAGCCTGTCCTAGAACTGGCTCTTGTAGACCAGGCTGGCCTCGAACTCACAGAGATCAGCCCGCCTCTGCCTCCAGAGTACTGGGATTAAAGGCATGCACCACCACCACCCGGCTTAGGATGTTTTCTTGATTAATGATTGCTGTGAGTGAATTTAGCCCACCCATGAACAAGTGGTCCTAAGCTGTATAAAAAATCAGGTTGAGCAAGCCAATGAGGAGCAAGCCAGGAAGCAGCAATCTTGCCTCTGGATTCCTGTTCCTGCCTTGACTTCCCTCAGTGATGGGCCCAGAAGGACAAGATGAAATAAACCCTTTCCTCTCCAAGTTGCTTTTGGTCATGGTGTTTCACCCCAGCAACAGAAGCTCCAACTGAGACATCATCCCGCAGAGATGTGTCAGCGGTTGCTCTGTACCCTGGCAACACTACCCCCATAGAAACGTTCAGGGAGGCTGCAGCACCCGGACTCACTGCGGCCCTTTGCGCATGCGCGGTGTGCTTAAAGCCCATTGCTTTATCTTGCTCAGGCTCTGCTCGTTGATGACCCGCTGGCCCTCAGTCGGCATGCAGTCCACATACAGGTTGTACAGTAACAGCGCCTCTGTGTTCTTGCGCAGAGTGTTGGCCTGGACCACGCGCTGTGTGAACACGCGAGGATCTTCAGCACAGAAGAGCAGCTGGATTCGTGGCACCCAGTACTGAGAGACCAGAAGAGGTGGCCTTCCTGGGGGTGGGTGGAAAGGTGAAAGGGACGCATAGTCAGGCACTCTGGGCTGGAGTACTGGGTTCGGGTTGGCCCTGCTTCAGCTGTTGCCTCTGAGCAAGTTGTCATTGTTATCTCAGGGTGTGGTGCTCCTCACAGTCAAACGCCATTTCCTGCTCTGCCCACTTCATAAGGTATAATGGATGCATGTGAAAATACTTTGTAAATTGTAAAGAGCTATGCCCTGGCAGGAGTTACACAGGGGTGGCCATCCAGGTGGCTATTCCCTTTTTCCACGCTCCAGAGCAAACATGACTAACTTGGTTTCCATTATGATACCACGCTGAAAGCCACGGGGCCAGCTGCTCACAGCTAGTGAGTGGCCCTCTGCCTTCTCCAGGTCCTCTGCTTCAAACTGGTCAGGGGACAGGACCTGGCTAATTGAATCAGGTAGGTAGAATTCAGAACTGAGCTGGTGGGGTTGGGCTGTAGTCACAGGCTGGGCTACTCTGGAGCTGGGATCTACCCGGGAAAGGCATGGAACTTGTACCGTTGGGGGTGACACCTCCATTCACGATGGGCATCCCCATTTCGTCGCGCACCAAGCCTCTCTTGTCAGTTTTCTGCACCAAGTACAGTTTCTTTTCTTCGTCGTAGTCAAGGACGCCAACATCACACCACTTATAATCCAGGTTCTGATTCTTGGGGTCCTCTAAAACAGAGGAGTTTCTGAGTGAGGCAGCCAATGTTGTAAATAGAGCTCAGAGGTAACTACACTGGTGTCTCTTTTCCCAGGACACCCCTTTCTGGCTCCAGCTTTTATCTGCTTCCTCTCAGATGAGCTGACCTCTGAGAAAGCCTCAGTCACAGGAGGACCCAGAAAGACTAGGCCTTGGGGCACAACCCTCACCAGAGTGGAGAAAGACACAGGTGAATGGGGAACCATGAAAGGTGTGGCCAAACAAAAACCTGCCCTGTGGAGTGCAGAGCCTGCTGGCACTCTGGGCCACACTGGTATGCCAAAGGTTCAGGGCCAGACCGGGCTACAATGTGAGTGCAAGGAAGGTGTGGCAACTCAGTTACACCCTGTCTCAAAATGAAAAGCTTTTTAAAGGGGTTGGGGGCTGGAGAGATGGCTCAGCAGTCAAGAGCACTGGCTGCTCTTCCAGAGGATTGAGGTTTAATTCCCAGCACCCACATGACAACTCTCAACTGTCTGTAACTCTGATTTCAGGGGATCTGACACGCTTTTCTGGCCTCTAAGGGCACCAGATACACATGCACGGTGCACAGATACTCATGCAGGCAAAATATCCATAAAGAAAACAAAACAAAAATCAGAAATTAAACTGTTGAGGACCACAAGTGGTCATCATGGGTGAAGTTAGATGACCTTTTTAAGGTGACCGAGACACCTCTGGATATAGAGCCACTGACCACTATGGGACAGGACAGGACAAGACAGGGCAGGGCAGGGTCAAGAACGTCTGTCTTTTCTGCTCATATACCGTGTGTCTGCCTATCCGTGTAACTTCTGGGCTTGCTCTGTCTCAGGCCCTTTGCACTGGCCATGACTACCGCCTGATGATTTGTCCCCTGCTCAAGTGGTTCCTCCCTGGAGAAGCATCTCTGCTGCACATAGCTCTCTAACCTGCTATTCTTGGTCATGCTGTTGTCGGTTCCCAAGGCCAGGAGCCATTTTTGTCCCACCTTAAGCACAGCTAAAGACTTGGACTCAGGACAGAGATTGGAGCATAGTTGGTATTAAATACGTTATTGAAAAAGTAAGATGCACGCACAGTAGCCTGCAGAGAACTTCTCCACACGGAATGGCTTAAAATGTGTTCTCCAGTATGGGTTAAGGAAGGAAGGCTGGAATTCCAGAAAGATGGCGCCTGCCTCTGACATCAGATAGTCAAGGAAGCACCGCCGTGTGCCCTTCACCTATCTGGTTCTACTTTGCTTTTCTCTCTTCCTGGGATGTTTCCTTTTTGAAAAAATAATCTTCATCTTGGCTCAACTTATAGGAAAATATGTCCCAAGAGACTACCAGACAAAATACGAGGTCCCTGACAGATGCTCCCTGTGAGCCCATCTTTGCTCTAGTGTACCTTGCTCAAGGCCAGGGCCCCAGTGAAGCGAGAAGGCTGGAATTCAGCATATTTAAGGTTAATGCTTCCCATTCTCTATGGCTTAATTGCCAGGAACTGGAGAACTGGAATCAATTTAGTTAAACATTTCTGTAGTTTAAGCCCAAAGTAAAGGAAACACTCTGGGCTTCTTGTCTGCTTCAGATAAATTGATTCCAGTATTAATATATTTTTCAAATGAAACATATTTGTAGCCTGCTCAGAGAACTGTCATGGGCCTCCCAGAGGATATACACTTTTAGCCCTGTTCTTGCTCATCTAGTCCTGTCTTCCACCTGATGACTGGATAACTGGAACTACTCTCTCCACACATCACCATCCACCCCAGAGAGGGGACGGAGCAGCCTGAGGAACCTTCCTATGAAGGCTGCATGGGACCAGTCATGCAGGCAGGCCCTGTCACTGCTCCTAACAGCAGGCAATTGAAGAGAACTGCAGTGCCCATTGGGCCACAGATCAGAGGCCAATGGAGATACCATAGGCATTTTGTAAACAGATGTGTGGTGCGGGGCAATTGTCTATATTCTGTCAATTATGTTTTAAATAAACACTGATTGGCCAGTAGCCAGGCAGGAATTATAGGTGGGACAACCAGACAGGAAGTAGAGGCAGGTCAATGAGAACAGATTCTAGAAAGGAGGAAGCCCATTCCTCCCCAGTCCTGTCCAGACACTGAAGAAGCAAGAAGTGACTACGCTGCTGAAAAAGGTACTGAGCCATGTGGCTAACACAGATAAGAATAATGGGCTAATGTAAGTTATAAGAGTTAATAAGAAGCCTGAGCTAAAAGGCCCATCAGTTTATCATTAATATAGACATCTGTGTGATTTCTTTGGGACTTAATGACTGTGGGAACCGAACAGAAACTCAGTAAACAGATGTGGGTGGCACCTGATGGATATATGATGGAAAGGGTGTACCAGTTGTGGTAGACATGTAACAGTGAGGCAGACACACGAGGACACGTGGAGGATGTGACCCTGGGGTAGACACACGAGGACACGTGGAGGATGTGACCCTGGGGTAGACACACGAGGATACGTGGAGGACGTGACAGTGGGGTAGACACACGAGGACACGTGGAGGATGTGACACTGGGGTAGACACATTAGGATGTGGGGTGGATTTGTGACAATGTGGTGGAAATGTGTTTGAATACAACATGCCAGGAAGGGGGATGGTGTGTGACATAGTGAATGCGACCATGGATGTATGTGACAACTTGTGTATGCATGCCTCTCTGAGCAACTCTGTGACAGTTTGTTGTTCACGCAAGAGAAAGAGCAGAAACTGGGTGGTGGTGCACACCTTTAATCGCAGCTCTTGGGAGACAGAGATAAGTGTATCTATGATTTTTAGGCCAGCCTGGTTTATAGAGTGAGTTCCAGGGCATCCAGGGCTACACAGAGAGACCTTGTCTCAAAAACCCAGGAGGGAAAGAGGAGTCGCTGAGAGCAGGAGAGGATGGATGGATGGTCTGTAACTGTGCCCTTAAACATTTCCGTGTGTGTGTGTGTGTGTGTGTGTGTGTGCGCGCGTGTGTGCGTGTGTGTGTGTGATGTCTTCCTCTGTTGTTTTCTGCCTGCTCCCTTGATAGCAGATATCTCACTGAACCCAGAACTCACCATCTCTTGGTCAGGCTGGCACTAGCAAGCCCATGTGATCTCCCCACTCTCCCCACATCCCTAGTACTGTGGTTACAGGTGTGACCACCACACTTTGCTTTTTGCCTGAATTCTGGGGATCTGGAACAGGTCCTCATGCTTGGGCAACAAACACTCTTACCCACTGAGCCATCTCCCTAACCTCCCAAAGTTTGTTTCTTTGTTGTCTTGTCCCCAGTCCTCCTGACAGCACTGTCCTTGGTCTTTGCGTCCAGATTCTTGGACTGTGCCATAGCTAGGGAACTTCAACAGAGACTTTAGCTCTCCTGGTTACCTGGTCCCAGGGCAGACTGAGTGTCTTGGCAAGGGGTTGCTGGGACAAGACAGTTCTCCCAACCCCAGGGTAGTCCTACTTACCATGGCCCAGAATGTCATCGGTGGGAAGAAGGGCTTTTCCAGGGACAGGCTTCCTGTCTTCAGATCCTGGCTCCAACCCCATGTTGAGCCACTCTTTGGGAGTTCGGCAATCAAACTCTTCATTATCAAACACCTTGGCAAAAACAGACAACTGTCCAATGAAGCAGTTCCCCTAGTGCCCAAGCAAAATTGAGCATGCCAGAGGCTTCTACAGCCTCCGTAGCTAACTCCAGGCAGTACTAGACTGATCTGTAAGAGCTCTGCTGCTTCCACTGACCCCAGTGTTTGAACGAGGGGTGTTGCCCCGGATATATGTCTAGCCAAGTCACTCAGGGCTCAGTGCAAGGGTGACCAGGGTCTCAGAGGAGGACGTGGGCTCTCTTGACTCCTGTGGGGGAAACACTGAGCTCAGGCCCAAGGGGACAGATAGCTCTGGGGTTTCCTGAGAAATCCATGCTGATCAGAAACAATAGAGACTCGGTGCTCTCAGAGGGTGACCTTGGTCAGTTTTGCTTCCCACAGGGGCTCCAGCCAAGGGATACACAGGGCCACAGAGGAAGGGAGGAGAAGACATCAAGAGCTGGGGTCTGACTGTGCTCCCTCTTTCTCCTCCCCAGATTCAGTTCCCCTGTTTGTACCTTGAGAAAGCGGTACCAAATCCCTCCTACATCTTCCTCTCCCCATTTCGTAAGCTCCCATCACCAGGGGCTCTAGTCAGGGGGTAGTACACACTACAGGGGGTAGTCTAGTACACACTTCATCCTGGCTGCTTACAGATGCCTGTGGCCAGGGCTGGGATACAGAGCAGGCACATGGGCTGTAAACAATTCCAGGGAAGAAGTGGGGAAATGATGACTTACTTGTGTGGGGGCTACGTCTGCTTCTACCCAGGATCTACAAACACCTGGGGTGAGTTGTGATTATTCCATCATGTGAGAAATGAGTGCCTATGGCTGAAGTGGGAGTCCCCTTTGTCATGTGACTCCTTGAGCTTCCCCTGGGGTTCAGGGCCACCACCTATCAGCAATCATGGCAGTGCAGCTCACCTTCAATGGGAGATATATGGGGAAGAGTGGGTCATGGCCCTGTTCGATGGTTTGCGGGTTCTGCAGGTCTGGATGTCTGGGCATGAGCTTGTTGGAGTCAATGCCCTCATCGGCCAACAGTTGCTCAATGTCCAGGCGCAAGTATTGTTGTTTCCTCCTAGCCAGAGCAGGGAGAGTCATAGGATGGCATAGGATCAGGGATGTCAGTAAAGACCCAGGGCCCCAACTATCCCTTCTAGCCTGCCCTGGCAGCCTCATTTCATTGATTTAATTGCTACCCTCCCAAATTCCACAGCAAGGAAAGCCATTTGTTCCTATTTAAAAAAAAAAAAAAAGAGTTGTTTGCACACTTACACATGCCCTGCTGTGGGCTTGTCACCTCATGGTCTGCAGTGCCCCACCCCTGGAGCCTGGCGGATGCTTCCTCCCCCCCTCCAGGGCAGGCTCCCTCTGCAGCCCTCATGGCATACCTTTCGATCTCAGTCTTCCGAGGGCACTGGCCAGGCAGCACATGGAATGGGACCTGCACCTTGGGTTCATAGGCCTGGATCGGGAAGTCCGTCTGAGTGTGCTGCCGTGTGGTGGTGCCAATGCGCTGCTGCTCCACACGCTCCTGGAAGTCCTCAGGGACCTTGAACGATTCAACTGTGGGTGGAGGAGACATGAGCAGCTGAGGGGTCGGGCCAGGACCAACAGCTCTACTCTGAGCCACCCCATAAGGTGTGTCCTCAGACAGGGTGCAGGGCGGCATGTCCTGCGACATAAGGCATGTCCTCAGACAGGGTGCAGGGTGGCATGTCCTGCGATGTGCAGCACTTAGGTTTGCCTGGTGCTTGGCAGGGTTGGGAGAAATGAGAAACCGCGGGCTGTTATGCCAGTCCAAGGTCAGCATTGCCCATTCCCTCACAAGCTACCAATTATTCTGATACCGGGGACCAATGCTAGTGACAGTCATGGCTGGACAGGAAGATAAAGTGGGGGCCGCCCTCCCTGCTACTCAATCCCAGACACCCACGGTGTGTTACATGTCAGAGTCTGAACCCCACATGTTCTTTGGACTTGTTTCCGGGACTGAGGCATTTTGGATACCGTAGGAGTGGCCTCTATGGGACCCTTATGCCACCAAATGGGTGCTGTCCCTATTTAGACAATGACAGACAGAGGCTTCCATTCTAATTCTGGGAGAGGGAGACAGTGGGAAGAGAGTTGTAGGTAGGTCGGCCTATCATCCTAGCCATGACAGGGGTATTCAGGGAAGAGAGTTGTAGGTAGGTCGGCCTATCATCCTAGCCATGACAGGGGTATTCAGGGAAGAGAGTTGTAGGTAGGTCGGCCTATCATCCTAGCCATGACAGGGGTATTCTGAAACACAGGTGAACCGAGACCATATAGGTAAAGAAAGGGGGTGTGGGACTATGCTGTAGAACACCATGTGTTACTACTCTCCCTATGTTCTGTGTGACCCTGTGATCCCCTCCTGGGACCCCACCTCCTCTCTGGAGTAAAAAAGCAGTTAGAGGCATGAGCTAATTTTAGGGGTAGCCTTTGGAATCACACAGAAGCCTGGGCTAGTGTCTGAGATTTTGCTGATGCCTCGGGTCACTGAATAGACGTCTATCAGTGCCTGACAACACCCTGGGGCCTGTTGGGATGTTTCTCCTTCTGCGAGTAGGCTGCTGAGCCACTGGCCTTCCCTGTGGCCCACCTCTGCCATGGATGGGAGGGGCACCATTCACATCCTTTGTAGGCTGAGACCCGGGTTCAGTGCCATTTCCCAAATCCTAAGTGCTTGTGAGACGGTTGACCCTTGCACAAACATACATTATGTCTATGGTTTTGATATTTTCTGGGCCATTTTAAGGGGTTCACAGACTTGGGGACTAACAGAGCTATTTTGAACAGTGTTAGGAAGAAGCAAAGCCTTTCTTGGGGTAGAAATAGGGATGGATGCTTGGGACCGTGGGGTATCTAGGTCTGATGGAAGGGTTATATTGTCTGTTGAAGAAGGAAAACAATAGGGGCAAATCCCTCTTATAACCTGGACTCTGCTAGGGCCATCTTCTCCTTGCTTCCAGGCATGCTCTGAGGATTGCCATGAAGCCCACTGATAGTCCTCTTTCCGTTAGGAAAGATCTCTCGGGCATCTACCTGTGACAGGCTCCATTTCAGAACGGTTCAAACATGATCTTGGCTTCCCGACAGTCATATTCTGAGGGATGAGGAAAACTCAAACCCTACCGAGCCTAGACCAGTAGAGAGAATTATGGCCCTCAGGAGCCCAAGACCAGGCTCTCCCTCAGCTCCTCTGAGGGTCAGGACAAAGCACTACTGTGAACTGGGTCTTTGCCAAGCTCCATAATTCACTAATATCATTTCACCCTTGAAGAAGCTAAGACTTTCTGCAGGAAGAGGCCATTTCCTCGAGACCTGAGATAGTCTGAATGTCCATTAACACTATATGCCCAAACCTCCCAGTACTGACCTTTGGGGGTAAACTTGTCAAGATCAGCTTTACGAATCAAATTCTGGGACATGTAGGGGCCACGGCACACATTCTGAAACAAAGCACAAAACCTTGAGCGTGTACAAACATCCCACAGACAGTCAGGACCCAGGGATGATCCTAAGGCTGGGTGTTTCCCAACTGCCCACCAGAGAGCACCCCAGAAGTATGGGGGTGAGCTTATACACATTGTTCAAACTCTATGGTGGATGACAGACTGAGGTCACCTGGGACACCCCTGGCTGCCCTGTTTGAGTCCAGCATAGTTTCCTTCCAGAGAACACCCCAGCATGTGTCCGAAACTGCAAAGCCAGGAGTTGTCTCTACCTAGTTCCTTTCCCAGGGGCCACTCTAGCACTACTGGTGAGCCGGGTACCAGTGCATCCTCGCTGCTTCTCCAGTCTTTCCCCTGCCTAAAATCCCCCTAAGGCTGCTCGGAACCTGCAGGGCTCTGGGAACCCTCTTCTAGCTTCCTTCCAGTCTCCCTCATCTCCCTCCAGGCCCCAGCATCATCCCTTGATCTCTCTCTGTTTACATTCTACACACACTTCTTTACCCGGGCCGCGCCTTCTCTCGGGATCCCAGGGTCTTTCAACCAGCATTTCTCCCTGCTTGACATGTTCTTCAGCCCCTATCTTATCCAGCAAGTAAATCGCTAGCTTTTAGATCTCAGCAGAATGCTGCCTCGTCCACACACCCCTTCTTAACCAGAGCTGGTACTGGGGGACTTCCGAAGGCCATCACAGCGGGGATGTGAATGTCTTATCTTTACTCTGTCTCCTGTGCTCAGCTCTGGGTCTGGCACATGGGAAGAGCATAGTGATGAACTGACAAATGGTGACCTGAAGCATGGATGAGCTAGGTGTGTGGTAGGGCAAATGGATGATGGACAGATACATAGGTACAGTCAGGTAGCTAAGTGGACCAATGGACTGACACTGAGTGGGACAAAGAGATGGGCGAATGGAACCCACCTGGCAGGGATTGAAGCTGGCAAGGGACATCTGCCACACTCACCCCAAGCTGGTCTAAGGTTCCAGGACTGAGGACGTCAGAGTAGAACCCACGCTGCTTCATTAGGGGGTACTTCTTATCAGTGCCTGTCAGAGGTGACTTCCGGGGCTGCCCTAAATCTGAGAGGGGTAAAGGTGGGGGTTTGGGGTCAGCAATGGGAGATATTCTTTCTAAACGATGAGATGATTCTTGGAGTATCTTCTGCAGGTCATATTCTGGTTTTCCATGAGTCGGTACTGGGCAGCACCCTAAGCCCTGAGAGCTCCTTCCTGGCTGTTCTCTATCACACCGTTCCATGCTGCTCTTCAGAGAGTTGTCCCGGCTAGAACGCCTATGAAAAGATAAGCATCATTCACACTTGGACAACCTATGTCTCGGCCCAGGTAACACTGTGATTCATGGATTGCCAGACTGCCTCTCTACATCAAGTCCAAGTCTACTACACATGGGTAACAGAAAAGGACAATGCAAGAGTCCCACAGGTGACAATGGCCTTCCAGGAGAATCAAGGGTTGAGGGAAGGAAACTGTAGATGCCTCCAGCTCTGTGCCTCCTGACCTTCCCACATTCTCCCTTCTTTTAGCCAGCAAGGCCTGGCTTCCCTGCTGTAGGAGGTGAAGGGGGAGACCCAGAGCTCACTCACTCAGTGAGTTTCCCTGCAATGGCTTTCAATACAGTCAAAAGTAGTCCCAGTACCCTAGCCCAGACCTACTGGACTAGTCTCCTCCTACTCCTCCTCCTCCTCCTCCTCCTCCTCCTCCTCCTCCTCCTCCTCCTCCGCACTCCACTCCTCATCATCCTTCTCCTCCTCCTCCTCCTCCTCCTCCTCCTCCTCCTCCTCCTCCATGTGGGCACAAGGTCACCACACCCACCCACACTCATGCTTGCCCAGTTCATTTCCCCCATATCCCAGGGGTCAGAAGATGCAATGATCTGGCCAATATGATGAGAAATTTGACCATCCTTGGGCCCACAGATCTTCCTTTAAGCCTTCCTGTCTTCACAGAGGAGTAGCAGGTGTCTCTGGGCTATGGCCATATCCACCACCTTAAGGACAAGGGTTTGCAGGGTGATTATTCAAGCCCTTCCTATACCACAGCTACCTTTTAGTTACCTCAATCATTATCACCAGGGGAAATCCTTAAGCAGGAGAGTGTTACAATAAGTTAGATAAATGTGTAGGGAAGAAGAGGTTTTCATGTAAGGGTACAGAGATAAAAGGAGGTCTAACAAAGATCAGTGAAAAAATATTATGTGTGTTTTGCATGAATGTGTGTGCACATGTGTCT
>NC_022013.1:65149884-65159227 GCF_000317375.1 Microtus ochrogaster | reverse complement strand
TGTGTGTGCACATGTGTCTGGGTGTACTCACCTGTGTGTGCACATGTGGAGGACAGGAGCTTAATTCAGCTATATTCCTCAAGACATTGCCACATGTTTATACATGTACTCAGTGTGTGTGTGTCGTGCCACAGCCTATGTGTGGAGGTCAGAGGACAGCTTTCGGGAGTCATTTTTGTCCTTCCACCATGTAGGTTCTGGGGATTGAATTCAGGTCATCAGTTTCAGTGACAAATACTTGCTAAGGCATTTTATAGGCCACATTATTACCATTATTGAGTTTTCAAAACAGGGTTTCTTTTGTGTAACTTTAGAGCCTGTCCTGGAACTAGCTCTTGTAGACCAGTCTGGCCTCGACCTCACAGAGATCCACCTGCCTCTGCCACCCCAGTGCTGGGATTAAAGATGTGTGCCACTACCGCCGGCCCAAATTATTATTTTTTTAGACAAGGTTTTTCATGAAACCTCGAGGACACCAGTTCAGTTAGGCTAGCAGGTCAGTGAGCTCCCAGAATCCACCTGTCTCTGCTATCCGCTAGTGCCGGACTTATGAGTATGTGTCATTGCACCTGGCTTTTCCATGCGTTCTCGGGATCTGAACTCAGGTCCTCAGGCCTGTGCCACAAGCACTTTACCCACTGAGCCATCTCCCCAGCACAAAAGAAGACATCTTAACAAAAACCAGAGGGTTGAGCTGGCAAGCCCTCATCTTGCTGGCATTTCCTCAGCTCCTCTACACACAGGGATGTTTGGGGAGTCTTCCATTCTCAGTGGGACTGGCTGGCATCTCCTTATACACAGTAGCAGAGGGTCTCATCTAACTACCATGGGGAGCGGGAAGGGACTATATGGACCAAAGTTGCACAGCAGCCCAGAAGACAATTGCATTAGCTGAGCACTTCCTAAGCAGAAGATGGTGAGTTGAAAGGCCATTTGAAGGACAAATAAAGGCAGGTGGGACTCTGGTAGAAGCCCCAGACACCCAGCGTGAAGGCTCACCATCTTCTAAGTAGGTAAACCTGCCAGGCCTCCCTATGGGAAACTCTACCTGAACCTATTCCTGGTGACCAGATGCCTCCTAGGGCAGATACTAAAGATGATCCCAAGTGTGGCCTACCTGTGTGACACTCACTGCCCCTTTCAGGACAACAGAGTGGACAAGAAGACCCCCTGAGCTCTAGCTTCCTCATTCTGCAAACCCACGGACAGCACCATTGAACAAAATCTTCAAACAGACAGCTGGTCTCCGAGAGGCCAGGGTCCCATCTCCACAGGAAAGCATTCTGTCCTTGGGGTCTCTTTCCAGTATCTTCAGCATGCCTGGCCGCTTTACTGGGGCGTGGGGATTAGCACACACATGACAGCCCCGGGAAACTGCAGGGTGCCAGGAGCTCAGGAGTCTGACTGAGTGGATTTACTGTCCCTGTTCTGTAAGCTGTTTTTCTCTAAGGAGGCTGCAGAAGGGAGTGCACTGTTGATAGTGGAGGGAAATCATCAAGACATAGCTCAAGAAAGGGAGATGGGAGGTGGGCTGTAGACTCAGAATCTCATTTCCCTCTACTTTCCAACCCATCACATCAAATCCCTTCTAGTCCCGTCCCAGCCTGGGGATCTTATACAACCCAGTGTGTGCAAGAATTTTAACAGACAGACAAACTTTGGTCTTCTTCCCACAGCTCCGTGGGTGACAGTGGCCTCTACCTGGGAATGAATGTGGTTAGCATGTGCCTCACAATGAGGCCTCCAGTGCTGGTCACCCTGGGAACTCCTTTCCCTCCCTTTCTTTGTGTGGGGAAACAAGGAAGTGAGGTGGCAAGGTTTGGTCCTGGCAGGCCCAGAACTAGGGATGATTGCAGAGTCATTTCATACAATATCCCGTTTAAACTTACATGGAAATTGAGACTACTTTTATTTTTTCAGAGATGAAAATGAACCCTCAAAAGGTTGCAGGACCTGGCCAAGGTTTCAGGGCCAGCAAGAGGCACGCACACGCTCAACCATTTGGATGAATGCATACAGATAAATGGAGGTGGGGCTGGGAAGGGAGGAATGTGGCCATTACCGGAGTACTATCAACAGTTACAAACAAGGAAATTCGGATCCAGAGAAGTGTCTGGAGAAGCCTGAGGTGAGTGCAAAATAGGCGCGTCCCTGGGAGAATCTGTGCTTCCCAGTCACCCATCCCCTGACTCAAAAAGAATCCTGCACTTCTACCACTTTGAACATCCTCTGAAGGATCTTGGGAGTCTCTGCCTCTGCTGAGAACACTGGGCAAACAGAGCAAACAGCACAGTAGGTGGTCAGCTCTCTCACAGGCTTGGGGTTTTCCTCATCCTTCTGATGTGTCCGGCAGAGGAAAACTAGCTCTGTGCCCACCGCTTCTTGCACCATTGGTCATAGTCAGAAATTATATGGTGCTGTGCTCTCTCATGCCTGTCGAACGGATATTCAAGTAACACTGATCTCTGCAAACAAGGTCCTTACCCTGAGATGGTCCCCAGAATACACTTGCTGAATTATTGTGAAAACCAATAAATACCTGGATGGGGTTTGTAAAGGAAGGAAATAGAGTCGATCTCTACAAGAACTCTGTGGTCAGGTAAGGAGAGAGAATGGTGTCTTGTGAGGCCCAGAATTTTGTCTCCTTCATTGCAGGGATCCTAGCAGGAGCCTGCCACAGGGAGGAGGGCATTGAATCGCGCTCCCTTCACAGGGGTGGGATCCGCACCCCAAACGGTGTGCTAAATACAGAACTTAACAGTAAGGCTGGTTAACGAGCCTGTTGTCTCAGCTCCGACCCGCAAAGGCTCGGTAGGGGACCCACACTTGAGGGAGGGAACGGTGATCTTAAGTGGGCAAAAGTACCTTCTCCGTGTCCACCCACTTGTATGCCTTTTTGAATTTTCCCTGACCCAATCATCCCGCCGCCTCACGGACCTACCGGCTCCCCTATACAGCAAAGTCGTCTGTCGCTCCTGTCTCTAGGCAGGGACGCTGAGCCCGTTGCGAGGGGGCGGGACCATCCGGCACCGCGGAGCGGGAGCTTCCGGCTACGAACTTTTCACCCGAGAGAAGTCTGATTCTTCAAGGCTAGTCACAGCAGAGACCATTTACACTACGCCGAGCTGGAGGTAGGCGTCTAGTTCTCAAATCCAGACTCCTTCCTCTATTTCCCCCTTTAGGGCTCTCTGACAAAACAACAAAATGCAGCGTGGAAACTTTGAATAATGGGTAGCGAAATGGGGGTGAAAACGCACAGCAGGTGGAAGCAAGGTCATCCTCGAATACATAGCAAGTTTGATGTCAACCTGGGCTACCCGAAACCTTGTCACAAACAAAGCCATTGGGGCTGCAGATTAACTCAGAGGTAGAGTGTTGGCCTGTCTCCAGACTAGTGGTGCGCGTCTGCTATCCCCGCAGTGGGGAGACGGAGGTGAGTGGACCGGAAGTTCAAGGTCATTCCCTGGCTGTGGAGGCAAGAGACCACGTCTCAAACAACAACAACAACAAAATGCCATCAACAATAACCAACTAAATATCAACGAAAAGGATGTGAGATTATGAATTGGATTTTGGCGTTGAAGTCATAGCTTCAGACAGATGATCACAGGGCACCGTGCACACAACACTGGTTCTGGGTCTCTGGAGGCTCAGCTGGTCACCTCCCTCCTCTGACCCCATTCCCAACCCCAGCTCGCTACTGCATCTGCCTCCTGTGGCTGCACTTGCCTCACCCTCCCTGATAGTAGGTCACTGTCTAGTGTCTGCATTGGCTTCAAACTGGGCATGGGTTCAGATCGTTCCCTGACCTGTCCTAAATATTGAATAGTTTTTGTTTGTTTCAGACAAGGTCTCACTTTGTAGCTCTGGCTGGCTTGGAACTCACCACCTAGACCAGGCTGGATCCACCTGCCTCTGCCTCCCAAGTGCTGGGATTAAAGGCTTGCACAATTATGGTCACAGGTTTCTTTCTCCCCACTCTCCAGTGGCATTTCAATTGTATTTTAATAAATAAAGCCTGCCTGAATATCTGAGAGTAAAATAGCCTCACTGATCAGCCTTACAGACCAGGTAATGGTAACACATACCTTTGATCCCAGGAGCCACACTAGTTGCCGTAGAAACCGGGCAGTACATGCCTTTAATCATGATGGTGCATGCCTTTAATCCCAGCCTTAGAGAGGATTGTAAAATAGGAGGAAACAACTCTCAACACATAGTCTTATTCTGAGATTCCTGGAGGCAGTATATTGTATACAAATTTTCTATATTGATACAAATTTGAGATTAATTTTGTTAAGACATACTGTACATGCTTTTCTAATTTTGTTTAAAGTATTGTACCTATGTAACTCATTTAACAATGTAATGCAAATTTCTAGTCCTTGAAAATTATTATTACCAACTGTTGAGGATATTAAGGAAATATTACACATATTATAAATAAGGTTAGTAGTTAATTACCTAGTATAATTGAACTTGTAGTCACATTAGGTATGTTTTCAAGGTCAAACAAAGATATATTTTAGATAGAAAGGTCATCTTCAAACACTTCAAAGATCTACAGAACCCCTCCACTTTTTTTGAGGTGAGTCTCACTGTGTGGCCCTGACTGACTCAGAACTCACAAAGATCTGCAGGCCTCTGCCTGCCCATTGCTGGAGTTAAAGGCAATGTGCCTTCATACCTGGTGATTTGTTTTATTTAATGTGACAGTAGTTATTGTGATATATAGGGGATTGTCATTTTTTTCTTCTTAATGGCATTAAAAAGATTTATTTATTTTTATTTTATGTGTATGAGCATTTAGCCTACATGTATGTATGTGCAACATGTGTGTGCCTATTATCGATGGTGGCCAGAAGAAGATGCTGAAACCACTGGACCTGGAATTACAGCCAGTTATGAACTGCCAAGTGGGTGCTGGAAACCAAACTCCTCCAGTCCTCTATAAGAGTAGCAAGGACGGAAGCTCTGAGCCATCTCTCCAGCCCTATGTCCTTGTCTTACTGTGTCCTTGTCTTACTGTGGCCTCCATTTCAAAAGTAACATCAAGTCCGCTGAGGTTTCCTTTCCAGTGATTTAGTAAAAATTATTTGCGACAAGCATAGGCACCAAGAGAAGGAAGAGATAACCGGGGAACTGGAAGGTTGCTGGCGTCCACTGTACAGTCCTCTGGCTTTTATCCTGTAAAGGGAAGAGGTAGACTGCAAACCAAAAGAAAAGAAAAAAGGTTCCCATCTCGATTTGGGAGCTCTTTCCCAGAGGCTTCCCATAACGATCCCATTTCATAGGTAGGAAAACTGAGGTAACTGAGATATACTAATACTGAAGGAGGTAGCAGGGTCTGGTGATTATTATTGTATGGATCTTATTCATTGTGTTAGTATTTCTGGCTTGTTGCCAGGCCTGCAGTGGACACTAAGTGCCTGGAATTAAATTGATCCCAGTCTGGGCTGTATAATGTGAATGAATGGGCCAGAGAAACAAGGGTAGGGGGAACCTTAAGGCCGAGAGAAGCTTTGCTTGGGGACAGAGGTCTGCCTTTGCAGAGGCTCACACCTTCCCTTCAGAGCACCTCTCTCTGGCACCTCCTCTTGGCCAGCTGCCATCACCCATCAGACCTGGAGCTGGAGCAACCTTTTCTGAGTCCAAACCATGGCTTCATTTTCTAACCACTCAGTGTCTGCTACTTCAGAGAAAAGCAGGAGTCTGAAGGAAACTGGGGACAGAAGTCTAAGCCTTCCTCCTCTTACTCCCTGGTGCCCATCACCAGCCAACTAGCAGCTATCTAGCCCCAGAGCTCTGTCCAGCATTCTCCTATTTCGGAGCGGTACATCCATTGCTTTGATAAAAGTTTAGACTGATTAATTTCCCTTTGACTCCATTTGTCACTTGACAGAAAAAGCAGTGAAAACCCAGAGCTGGGGAGGAAGCATCTAGGAATCGGAGGTTGGGGACCATGATGGAACAGATTTTACCCACCCCAGCCCCAGTCCATGTTGCTCCGCGCTTTGCCCCGTGGTATTGTGGGTTGGAATTCCTCCTTCTTGGTCTTCCTATATTTTTCCTTTCCATCTCAGACCACTCTGCCTCAGGAAAAGCCATCTCTTAGTGTGTAGAGGACACAGGTCCTTGTACTCACAGATAAGCAGTAGGGAAACCAGGAATGTTAGGCCCACAGGGAGAGATATATGACCTGTTTCCACCCAGAAGATTGGGAACAGAGGTCGTTAATAGCCTGGGGACCTTTGCGTTATCTGTGTGACTGAGACCATAGTAGATCTTCCCCCAGACCCTTCAAATGTCACGTGTAGTCAATATATAGAACTCATCTTCATGGAAGATGCCACAAAAGAGTTTTGATGTAGCTGGGCCTTAAGTTTTATTGTGCACATAAGAGTGAATTAATTATCACCAGGAAAGTTTTTCCCTCCAAAATTTCCCATGCTTAAATATGCCTGAAATAAACTACCCAGTGTCAGACTCTTGAAGTTTGAACCAACACTGGCTACTGAGTCATGCTGACTTTCTTCTTTCCTTGTGTGTACACTCTTCTGAGTGTAGTGTTTGCAGAGACCCCCACATCGCTGTCCCAGCCCGCAGAGCACACACATTCTCCTCAATACTATTTGGTAGGTGACCATGCAGTGATGTGTCTCCAGCTGTGTCCCGAGTCCATCCTCATGCCCTCCCTTCTAGAATGCTTCCCTCTCACCCAAGATCCAAGACCATTCTTGGAAGAGGGTCCAAGATTCTGAGCCCCTGTTCTCCAGGAGCGGCAGACAGGAGAATCTCTCCTGCTTACTACCTGTCTAGGCTGAAGCCCCAGATGATAGGCCTGAGAACGTGACATCTTCCACAGGGCATTTTCAGCAGACACCTAAAGAAGTGCATAGGAAATGGTTTAGCATAGTCAGGTCCTGTTCTACACAGATGGGTTCATATGGAGCGGGGTAGAATTCATTGCCCCCACTGTGTGGATGGAAAAACTCAGGCTTAGTGGAGGATGAAGCCTGCCCAGTGAGCCATCAGAAACTCCCAAGCCTCCTGCACCGTCCCTGGAGCTTGGGTAGGAAAAGGTGAGCTGGCAGCCTGTTTCTCAAAGTGGATTGTTCTAGAAAGGGGGAGGTGTAAGACGCAGGTTTCCTGGAAGTTTGGGTGGGGACCCTTGGTAGGTCACAGAGCCATCATCCATTCTGCTGAAATGTTACTTAGTGGCTGTCCGTCAAGTTCTTTGGAGCTGAGAGGAACTAAGATGTACTTAGAGCCTTAATAAACTCTGTCCTCCTTAGGTTGCCCTTGGTCATGGTCTTTTATCACAGCAGCAGAAAAGGAACTAATACAGCCCAAAAGTAATATGATTTTTTTATTTTATTTATTTATTTTTTTGTGGTTTTTTCGAGACAGGGTTTCCCTGTAGCTTTGGAGCCTGTCCTGGAACTAGCTCTTGTAGACCAGGCTGGTCTCGAACTCACAGAAATCCGCCTGCCTCTGCCTCCCGAGTGCTGGGATTAAAGGTGTGCGCCACCACCGCCCGGCCTATGATTTTTTTCTTCATTTAAAAACATCACTTCTGGTGCGACTAGATGGCCCAATGGTTAAGTGAACTCACTGCTCCTCCAGAGGACCTAGGTTCAATCTCCACGTGGCAGCTCACAACCATCTGTAACTCGAGTACCAGGGGACCTCTTCTGACCTTTGCAGGCACACTCTTGGTGCATAGAAGTACATGCAGGCAAAACGCCCATATACATAAAAATAAATCTTAAAAAAAAACACACTTCAAAGAAAGAAAAGACCCCCTCAGTTCTTAAAAAACCCTCCCAATATTATAATAAATCTTCTTAGGAACCATTATGAAGTGGTGAAAGTTGAGAGTCACATGCTGTAGGAGTGTTAATTGTCAATCTTACCAAAGGAGCCTCCCAAGGAGTTGGGCTTCTGGGCATGCCTGTTGGTGGTTATCTCAATTATGCTAAAGCAGGAAGCCAGTCAACCAGGGGTGGCACCATTCCTGACCCGGGTGGACTGTAGAAACAGATGGAGAGACCCAAGCATGCATGTGCGCATTGCTCTCTGCCTTTTGTATATGGGTGCAATAGGAGTAGCCCTGGCTTCTGGGGATCCTCTGCCAGTATGAACTGTAACCTAGAGCTGTGGTAAACAAACCCTTTCTCAAGCCGCTTTCATCAAGAGTATTTTATCACCGCAGCAGATAAACAAAGATGCGTGTTTCAAGTATGCTGCCTGGAGTTTTCATTTCAACTCTTCACACATTTTAAAAGCGCTTAGAGGTGTAGCCAAGGAAGGCTGCTGAGATGGATGCTTCGCGGTACTGTAAAGACCTGCGCAGTGAATGAATGGGTAAAAGTCCTAGAGGTTTCTGAAATCTCAAAAGGGGACCTGCTCAGCTTTCTGCTTTACTTTGGTCTTCTCTTTCTACCTGCCATCGTGGTTATCTGTATAATGGGAAGATATAAAAAGAAAAGCACAAAATGTGTCCACTCCTGTCTTTATGACCTGGAGTTTACATTAACAGCCAGATTTAGAGAATGCGTTTGTGGGGTTTCGGGAGCAGAAGGAACCATCCTCTCTCTCCATCTGTACTGCATCAATCCTTTCCCCATGGCAACTGCCCATTGGAATTCTGGGGCAGCAAGACAGCGAAGGTGACCTTTGAAATGCCTGAAGTGTGCCACTGCGCACACTCGAGGGGAGCTGCTGCTGAGCTCCAGGAATGGATTCTGGAGATGCCTTCTGACTTCTCACTCCTTAACCATGACTGTCAAACCTGGGACTTGCCGGCTCCAGCACTATCATCTACTTACAAAGCCTGAAGGATTCATTCAAAGCTAGGAGGCAGTACCCAGTGGGTTATGTAACAAAACAAGTGTTACAATTCCATAATGCTGGCATAGGCTGTAGACAAGTTACTTTGTACCTTCATTAATTACTTGATTACTTTGAATTAATCAGGTAAACTTAGGAAGTGTGAGATTTGCAAATTAACTTAATGCCGCTTGCCTTGTCTACTTTTACGTTTATAGCAAATAATATCTCTAGATTTTTGTTGGCTTTTTGAACCCAGTGTATCTCATAACTTAGCAGTCTATGTCAGAATCAATATCAAATTTGCTGATGGTGTATTCTATTTATGCAAAAGCCCCATATACATTCCACAAATTATCAAACGATGCGACACAGAGATGACTAAAAAAATATTTTAGAAAATATTTAGAATATTGTTGAAAAATGATGTAGGCCTACAGACACTTGTTGAAAAAAATGATGGGCAGCTGCTGGCCGCTTGCTGCATGGATCGGGTTGACATGGAGGCTCG
>NC_022013.1:65144177-65148902 GCF_000317375.1 Microtus ochrogaster | reverse complement strand
ATCAGAATCAAAAGTTGGCAGATGAGGCTTTGAAGGGAGACGATTGTGACTGTCAACCTGAATTTCTGCCACCTCCATGTCAGCCTCCAAAACATAAAGGAAAACAAAAATCACAAAACAATGAATCAGAAAAGCCCAGTTCTAATTCACAAGTGACTTTACCAGTAGATTTGAAAAACATTTTGGAGAAACAGTTTTCAAAATCTTCCAGAGCTGTACACCACAATTTTGCTAGCATCATGAAAATGTTGAGAAGCTTAATTTAGGATGGGTACACAACCTTGTTGGAGCAGCGCTGCCGCAGCGCAGCCCAGGCCTTTACAGAGCTGTGGAATGGTTTAGATCCTCAGACAATCAGGCAATTGAACCTGGCCACGATTAATTCCATACTAGTAGTCTATGGACTTGCTATTTCTCTCCTTGGAATAGGAGGCCTGCCGAGCTGTCTGAAGCAGAAAACCGGTTCAAAAGGATCATCGAGCACCACCCCAACGAGGGTATTGACTGCTTGGCCTACTGTGGAATAGGAAAAGTGTATCTGAAGAAAAACAGGAAGCATGGTGGCATGCAGCCAGACATGGTGCTGCAGAAAGAGCTGCGAGTTCTGCGTCTGGATCTGCAGTTTCTCCCCCGCACCTGTTCTGGTGGAGATCATTGACTCTGGATCTGGTCGCTGGCTCAATCCTGATCCACTCATGTCCCAGGACTGGGTTTGCTCCTGGCTTCTGCTCCTGGTGGAGCTTGTTCTCTCTCTGTCCTAGGTAGCTGGTTCAGTCCCACTCCCGGGGTTCCGGTTCTGGTGGAGATCACAGACTCTGAGTCAGGTTGTTTGCTCAATCCTGGTCTGACTTTTAACTATGGCTCCAGGGAAATTGATACCTCCTTCTTCTGACCTCTGCAAGTAACCACATGTACCTGGCATACACAAAAATCTTAAACCAGCACTGATTTCGTGATTTTTAATATGCCCTTTGAGATAATTTTAATATTCTGTGATATGAATTTTAGTTCTATCTTGTGAAATTCGTGATAAACTCCAAGTGCAAGAGATGCACTGGGTGATATTCGAGATAATCATGCTAGTGCTCATCTGTCCTTGATTGATGTGGAGTTGGTCTGTACAGTCATGGCTAGTGCTCCCAGTCCAGAGTCAAACTATTCAGAAGGTAAGAGATGTACCATGGAGCTAGAGCTAGTTACAAGGTCATGGGCCAATTATGCTCTTGGAATGACAGTTGCCTAGTTAGTTCTAAATAGATTACAAAGCATGGAAACTTTGAAATCCGAAAGAGATTATAAAACACAGAACGAACGAAATGTTACAATGTTGCTGTGAGGATCAGCCCTCAGCAGCTCAGGAGTTGTGGGGGAGCCATGAGGACTGTGGGCTAACCACTCAGTTGAGTTTCTCTTCTGAGAGAGTAAAACTTAATTTTCTGGGGCCAGTAATCAGGGTGAAATTTAACTCTCTGAAGCTGGCGAAAAGAGAAACACACACACACACACACACACACACACACACACACACACACACACACACACACCTCCCCTAACACGTCAGGATCTCACTAGGGTGTTGATGAATGGAAAGCCTTCAACAGGTCAGAAACGGAAGAGGAGATGCGGAGATACTGGACAGACAGACACACACATGGGGACTTTTCTGAGGGTCAAAGCTTAGTTCTTCATTTTATTATTCTTACTGTCACTTGTTCTATTCTTTTTCTGTTAGAAGTGCATTGGGAATGGGATTGAATGATTTTACCTGGAGACGTAAGTCACAAGCAATGCCACACCAGTTTGGAATTATGATTAATAGGGTGGTATTTATTTAAAGGGGAAAAACTTACAGATCACAGCCTTCTGCGCAACCAGGAAGGGAGTCTAGTCGCCAGCGGAGCAGGAAGTGAGAGAGAGAGAGCGGAGAGGGAAGTCGCTGCTTTTTTAAAGGGAGAGAGACCATGCCCCAATGGGCTGGTATCTCAGCAGCTATAGGCTGGAGGAGCGGGAGGACCTCCCGCAACATTTACCTCTTGTTCTTGCTTCACTATCTGCTCTGTGTTCGAGCAATTGGTTAGCTAGCGATGTTTCCTGTCCACACACCACAGTGGAGGGTTGTGTTCCCCTTGGAATCCACAGCTCTGGATCCGCACCAAGCTTCAGGAATATGGCACAATATCCCTCCTACTGTCTTACCAGGAGGCCTGTAGGTATTTTTACAAAGAAACACATTATCGATTCAAAGAAGTTGAGACAAACATTCCAAAAATTTCACTGAATAGTTACCTTTAAATGAGATAAAGTTCTGTGCTACATGGATATTACCCTCTCCTTTTGAGACAGGGTCTCTTGATGTAGCTCAAGTGTCCTAAATTAAGAATCTCCCCGTTTCAGCCTCCCAACGCTAGTGTCACAGTTGTGTACTACCACACCAAGATATTCTAAGCATCAAAATCAAATCCATCTCAACTGAAGCTGTCGTCCACGATCTACTTTGATTAGACATGTGCAGTAGCCATCATCGCAGGCAATATGTTACATTGCTTCTCTGTCAGAAGTCACCGCATCTGGGTGGTCATGGGTGCAGGAAATGCAGAACAGTCCTGAGAAAATACAGGGACATTTTAGGAAACGACAGAATGCTGCATCAAAGCCTACTCATCCGTACAACTCTGAATATTAGATATTAGGATAGAATTCATTTTCTTTGAAGAACGAGGACACGCTAGGATAGATTTTTCTCTCCTCGTGTGTTTCATCTGCAGTGCTAGAGGTATCTCACATGGCTGTCCCATTCGAGGCAAGCGCCTATCAGTGAGCTACATCCCAGCTCAGAGCAGCTGACTGCGTGAAAGGAACATGGCCCTTAGAGTTAACTCACCTTGGATTTGAATCCTGTCATCTGTTACCTGCCAGCTACTTCTTAGGCTCAGCAACTCAGTTTCCTCATCTGTACAATGGGGATTAGAAATGCTTGTTACGGGACTGGAGCAATGGCTTACCAATCTTGCAGAGAACCTGAGTTCAGCTCCCAGCACCCATATCTGGTGCCTCACAACTGCCTGAAACTGTAGCTCCAGGGTATTCTGATGGCTCTCGCCTTCACGGTGTGCATATATCCCTTCTTGACACACATCCACAGTAGTTATGCCACCCAGATTGCTTTAAAGCTACCAGTAAAGTACTCTAAAGGAGGAAGAGCAGGTGGTGTATTTGAAAACCAGGGGAAAAGCTTTATTTCTCATAAAGATATCTTGAATGTTACATGGTATGCAAGTTCCAGATGCCTGGGAGACTGAGGCAGGAAGAAAGCCCAACATCCTTTCCCCTATCTCAGAAGCTCCCAGAAGGTAATGCTTCTCCCATGCTGCCCCTGCCTGATCCCCAAAACTGCTGCTTCTCCTACTCCTCACTCGTCCCAGACCCTCCACCCGTCTGTCTCTTTTGTCTGTCACCAGTGTTATATTCTTGGAATGTGAGGGAGTGCTCCATGATTGCCCCAGCACCAACGCAGTTGCCACAGCACCAACACCTAGCAATTTTGTGGAGCAGTCCCACAGCGGTGTAACTGGTGAGGTATCTGGGCACTGGATGGCTGTCACCACTAGCTCACTTGAAGCCCAAGTAGGTGGTTGCACTACTTTGAGGACTGAGAGCCACCTTGAATCTGGACATCAGAGTTAACGTCTTCTATTGATCAGGCCAAGGGCCTCCTAGGTTCCTCCCCTGCCTCTTTCAACCCAAGCCTTTGAAGGTAAGCCAATTCTCCCTCTGCTCTTCAAAGAACATCCTACTCCCAGAAAGACTGGTGGTTCCTTACCTGTCAGTGCATTTTGTTACCTAGAATCATGGCTAAACACAGTAGACTTGTGCACAACTCTAAGTGGTTCAGTACCTGACAGTGCTCTATTTCACGGCCAAGCCATGCCATTGAAATGTTCGCCACAGGTGCTCATATGCATGCCTCAGACACTGGAGACAGGAGCCTAGCCCGATGAGCACAGGCTATGCACAAAGCCTGCTTGCAAGCGCATCTCTGGAGCACACACCTGGAGCAGGTGATGGTCCAGATAACAGACTGTAAACACAATTTCCTGGGGTGCCTGTGTTTGGATCCTGCAAGGTCCCATTTTTCCGGACTGATGCTGAGCCACTATTCGGATTGCTTACTTTCTTTTCTTAGTATTTTTGGCGTTTAGTAGGTGTTGCTCATCTGTCCAAACCCCCTCTCAGGTCATTCCCAACCCCTTAAGTTAAAGATTGGCATCTCCCTGTTATTTGTTTTACTTGGATTCTTAGGAGCACATGTGTGTTCTCTCTCTCTCTCTCTCTCTCTCTCTCTCTCTCTCTCTCTCTCTGGAACAGCTAGTACTCTTAACCAGAGAGACATCTCTCTGTTCCCTCTTTCTTTTTGATGATATTTGGAATGTACTTTAAGTTACTTTCAGGTGTGTTCATTGATAATGTTCAGAAACACAGTTCATATTTATGCCTTAACCTCATAGCCTATAGTATTGATGAACTTCTTATTTTATATATTCTGCAGAATTTCCTTTATTATACACTATTATGTCTTGGGTATTAAGAAAAAACTTTACAGTAACAAGCTTTTTCTTTTAGGCCACCAACCAGCTCCCAAGTCATGACATGGAGACTTATTATTCGTTTTGAATACTCAGCCTATCTTATGCATGTTCCTGGCTAGTTCTTTTAACTGAAATTAAT
>NC_022013.1:65139857-65143762 GCF_000317375.1 Microtus ochrogaster | reverse complement strand
GGGCAAGGCACCCTGCCCTTTGGAAAATCCAAGGCCCTCCCTACTACATCCAGGTTGAGCAAGGTATACATCCAAAGAGAATAGGATCCCAAAAAGCCAGTTCATGCAGTAGAGACAAATCCCAGTGCCATTGTCATTGGTCCTTCAGTCTGCCCCTACTGTCAACCACATTCAGAGGGACTAGTTTGACCCATGCTCATTCATTCCCAGTCCATTTGGAGTTGGTGGGCTTCCATTAGCCCAGGCACATTGTCTCAGTGGATGAACCCCTCAGGGTCTTGACTTTTTTGTTCATACTCTCCCTCCTTCCGCTCCTCAACTGGACCTTGGAAGCTCAGTCCAGTGCTCCGATGTGGGTCTCTGCCTCTGTTTCCATCTGTTGTTGGACAAAAGTTCTATGGTTATATTTAAGATAATCATCAGTCTGACTGCAGGACAAGGCCAGTTCAGGCACCCTCTCCTCTATTGTTTAGGGTCTTAGCTGGGGTCATCCTTGTGGATTCTTGGGAATTTTTCTAGAGCCAGGTTTCTTGCTAACCCCAAAATGGCTCCCTCAATAAAGATATCTCTTTCCTTGCTCTCATACCTGTCCTTCCTCCATCTCAACTATCCCATTCCCTCAAGCTCTCCCAACCCTCCCCTTCTCCCCTTCCTTCTACCACCCGCCCCCATGCTTCCAAATTTTGTCAGGTGACCTTGTCTGCTTCCAGTTTCCAGGTGGATCTATATATATTTTTCTTTGGGTTTACCTTATTACTTAGCTTCTTTAGGATCATGAACTATAGGCTCAATGTCCTTTGTTTATGGCTAGTATCCACCAATGAGTGAGTACATACCATATTCATATTTTTGGGTCTGTGTTATCTCACTCAGGATAGTGTTTCCTAATTCCATCCATTTGCATGCAAAATTCAAGATGTCACTGTTTTTTAGAATTCAAGATGTCATTGTTTTTAACTTTCACTGTTTTTCTATGTTTGTCTGTCTGGCATCCGCCTGGTTTCTTACCCCAGGTTTGTCCCTCATTCTCTCCTTTTTTTTTTCTCTTCTCCTTCCTTCAGAGCCTAGATTTCTCTTCTTGTTTATTCTCTTTGCTGCCAGCCCTGCCTATCCTTTCTTCTGTCTTGCTATTGGCATTCATCTGTTTATTAGACCAATCAGGTACCTTAGGCAGGCAAAGAGTAACAAATGCAGCAATATTTTCATAATTCTACAAATGCAGCACAAACAAGCACATCCTTACATCATTAAACAAATATAACACACCTTTACCAAGTTAATATTCTCCAACACTTTACTCTTTTAATATGTAGTTTTTTCCTTACAGGATTTATTTAGCAGAATCCTAAAGTACAATGCTGAATACAAGAATATCTGTGTTTGGCTTCCATATTTGGTGGGGAAGGGGATGTAGGCAGAGGCCGCTCGTTTGTTCCTGGCTGCCCAGACCTGAAATAATCACACAGAAACTATATTAATTACAACACTGCTTGGCCTAGTAGCTCAGGATTCTTATTAACTAACTCTTACAGCTTAAAAGTAATTAACCCTTTTCTATCATTTTATATTTTACTGTGAGGCTTGTGATTTACCAGTAAGGTTCCGGCACATCGGTATCCTTCAGTGGCTACATGGCATCTCTCTGACTCCATAGTCTTTCCTCCTCTGTCTGCTTGTAATTCCCGCCTTACTCCATCCTGCCGTGCCATAGGCTACAGCATCTTTATTCATTAACCAATAAAAGCAACACATACACAGAAGGACTTCCCACAGCAGGGAAGTTGTCTTTCTATGATGCTTACTGTAGGTTTTCTATTGATACCTGTTGTGTGAATTTCCTAGTAAACAGTCTGCCTCTAGACTGAGATGCTGCCCACAGCTGAGGAATGTCTTGGAGAAATGCAGCTTGGCGAGCGCCGTGTTTATGATCAGCTATTTCCAGAGTAACATGAGTGCAAGTACAGAAGCGGCCGTCGTCCTCCTCCACACTTCAGCTGGCTACTTTAAGTCTGCAGAGGGATGTGCACAAGCCTGCCTTACATCAAGTACGGAAGCGGCCGTCGTCCTCCTCCACACTTCAGCCGGCTACTTTAAGTCTGCTGACTTACATCACTGCCTAGTGTTCAACAGCAGATGTGACCACACACTTAGAGCACACAGAGCACGAATAAAGCCGGACCGAAAGCTACGTGTTTACATGGCCCCTGTCTATCTCTTATCAAAGGTTCTGATGGCCCCAGCAAACTCTTTCAGACAATGGAAGGAAGTATTTATAATGATACAGTCTAGAATGTGGACACAATGCACAGACAACAGCCAAGTGGCTGCTTTCTGTAGGGTGGAATTATTCCAGCTAAGGTACAGAGGACTAGACTTCTTAAGTGTACTTCATTAGAGTGTGGAAATTCTCTTTAATTCTTATTTTTCTTAGTTCTTAATTGTAGATAGATCTAGTACATTGCTATTTCTTATCACATCCATACTCTCCCTTATTTTATTAATATTACATGATATAATTAATTTTTATACAGAGATTATAATATGATATACAGAAAGCTACATATTTAATAGACTTGACTTAAGTTCTTAAAATATTTGTTTTTATTTCATGTGTGGATATTTCGCTGGAATGTATATCTGGTGCCACTAGAGGCCAGAAGAGGGTGTCAGATCCTCTTGGACTGGAGTTATAGACAGTTATGAGCCACCATGTGGGTTCTTGGAATGGAAAACAGATCTTCTGGAAAAGCATCTTTTGATCTTAAATACTAAGCTATTTCTCCAGTCCCTATAAGTTTCTTGATCATACTTATAATATAGTACCATTTAACCAATCATCCAGGTAATGTGTTTACCCCAACACACACACACATACATACACACACATATATATACACACAGCACACATATACACACACAACACAAATATACATGCATATACACAAACACATATACACAACACACATACACACACCACACAATACACACACATATACACATATCACACACATACACACACGCATACATACACACTTACATATACACATACACACATACACACAAACACGCATACAGACATACAGACACACACTACACACACATACATATATACATATACATACACACCACACACAATACACACACATACAAACATACACAGACACATATATATATATACACACCACACACATACACACACGTACACACACATACACACACACACACACACCAGGAAATTTGGAAGTGCAGATATGATACACACACCTGTACTACTTTACATATTAAGTCACACATCATGGCACAACCACACTCTGTCATGATATACGATGTGTTTTATGTTACTATGTTCAGTTTGATAGTATTACATTGACTACATCTTTGTCTACATTCAAGAAAGCAGTTACTCTGAGATCTTAGTTTCTTTTGATGCTTTTTCATAGTTTTGTGTAGTGACAATCTAATCTACAGAAAATGTCACCATAAAAATCCACCATTATGTATATTAATATATGCTAACAATACATACCAATACATATAAAGCTCTTTTATCTAGCATATTACTTCAATTGGAGCCTTTATAATACAAGCTACATTTTAATTATAAACTACATTGGGGATCTTTCCCCATGTGGTAAAATATACTATTATTTCATCATTACTGAATAATCTCAAACTACGTTCTAAAATCTATTAAAATAGACTTCAGTAATTGGAGACTGAGGCAAGACAATTATGAATTCAAAGACAGCCTGGGAGAGGAGTGGGGGGAGGGGAGAAAAGTGGAGGAGAGGAGTGGGAAGAGGGGGAGAGGCGTGGGGGGAGGGGGAGAGGCGTGAGGAAGGGGAGAGGCATGGGGGGAGGGGGGAGGACCTTGGACTTTCCAGAGGGCAGGGAACCCTGACTGC
>NC_022013.1:65139100-65139536 GCF_000317375.1 Microtus ochrogaster | reverse complement strand
AAAAAAAAAAAAAAAAAAAAAGACAGCCTGCTATAAATGAGACCCTATTTAAAAAAATTTACAAAAACAATTAAATAGTGAACCAGAAGGTAGAATGAATACATAAATGAAATAATTATTATGGTGGCACACACCTTTAATTTCCAGTACTTGCTAGGCAGAGGCAATAGGACTGCATAAGTTTCAAGGACATCCAGGGCCTTATACCAAAAACTCATCAAGAAAGAAGCAAGGAAAGGAAAAAAAGAAGGAAGTGGGGAGGGAGTAGTTACTGCTTTCCTGGAGTTATCATAAACCTTGAGCACCAACGTCTCCAAGATTCAGTTTCCTGTCCCTGTAAAATGGGAGCATTTGTTGTGGAATATTACTTTAACTATGGAAAGGTGTGTTACATTTGTTTATGTTGTGGACTATTAGTTTAACTATGGAAATGTGT
>NC_022013.1:65111657-65138670 GCF_000317375.1 Microtus ochrogaster | reverse complement strand
TATGTACAGAGAGTGAAAGAAAGGTAAAAAGTCCTGAGACAAAGCAGATGAAGAGAAACAGGTTAATTTAAGTTATAAAAGCTGGTGGGACAAGCATTAAGCTAAGGCTAAGCATTTATAACAAATAAGAAGTCTCAGTGTCATGATTTGGGAACAGGTTGGTGGCCCAAAAAGCCTGCTGCAGACATTAGTCTTACTACATAAGGTCTTATGACTAAGCAAGAAAATGCTGGAAATGCACAGTGCCTGGAACATATAGACAAGATTAAATTCTGTAATAGTATGGCCCTTGCTCTCCTGCTTATTTCAGAGATGATTCATCAATGCAAAGTCAGAAGAAATGCATGGTGGTCTAGCTTTCTCTCATTGGCTGCTGAATTTTGATTCCATGTCCTGAAGTCTGACCATCTTGGAAGACACAACCAACAGCAGTGTCCAAGAGCTGGGACTATGGGATGTGAGTATTCATAGGTTTCTTTTCCCACAGACGATATTGTAGAATATTCCTCTACAAAGCGTGAAGATGTTTTGCTCTGAATGGTTTAAAAACCTGAATGGCCAATCGGTAGGCAGATTTCCTGGAAGAGAGGATGCTGGGAAGAAGAAAGGCAGAGTCACCAGTCAGACTTGGAAAAAGCAGGGTGGGCAAATGAAGGTGAGGTAAAGAGTGTGTGAAAAAATGTAGATGAAAAATTATGGAGTTAATTTAAGTTATAAAAGCTAGTTAGAAACAAGCCTAAGCTATTGGTTGAGCTTTCATAATAATTAAAAATTTCCATGTTGGCTCTTTGTGTGTGTGTGTGTGTGTGTGTGTGTGTGTGTGTGTGCAAGCTGGTGGCTCAAAGAAAAATCTGCCTACAGGATTATGTGTTGAGAGCAGGTTTACAAATCTTTGTCACATCCTTGGTGCAAATTTGCAACTCACAAAGACTGACTACCCTGTGGTAGGACTGTATCCTGACAAGGAACCAGGAGTACTTCCAGATGAATGCAAGTGAGGTTAAGTGAAATATAAAGATATATACCCAAATTTCAAATTGTTTATATGCTATCCCCCATGTTCATTCCCCTCCTCCCCTTTTTGGAGAAAGGTCTCATGTTGTCCAGGTTAGCTTCAAACTCTCTATGTGAAGCTGAGGATGACCTTGAAATCCTGATTCTCTTGCTTTCACCCTCCAAGTGCTGGAATTATAGTTGTGGGCCACCACAGTCCTCTTAATTTTCTTGAAGACTTCTTCTGTAGTGATAATTCTAGGTCTGCACATTGGGTGTGTTTGTGAGCCGATTTCTTAATCCTTTAATTCAGTCAAAGACAGTAATGTTCAGAGTTGGACACTGCCCCCAAACACACAGCCAAGTCACCTTACTCCTGCCCTGAGTCTGATTTATATGACACGATCCTGGACTTGAATCCGATGCTTTCATAGTTTGAGATCCAGGAGTTCTGAGAGTGTATCTGGATCTTTTAGCGGTTTGCAGGCGAACTGTAACACCTTTCAAAAGGATATATAACTATGAATATTTCCAAAGAGAACCTGGACTGCCTTCCCACCAGGAAGTATATCAGGGGAATTTGGGAATGCTGATTGGGTTATTCACATAGGTATTGGAGTTACCTACTGTTCTGCCTGGTTGACCAAATAGAAACATAGAGGACAACTATGTGCCGGTTATTCTTCATAAATTTGGAGAAGTGGAGTTCAGGACATGATGTGATGAAAATGAGTGGTATATGTCACTGAGAAAGCCAGGGGAGGAGAGCAGTTACGGTACAGCTTCCTGGTCAAGCCTAGGAGACAGCTCCAATAATCCAGGCTAGAAATAACAATGCTGTTCTCACACTTCTCCTTTGTCTACAGTGGTGCTCACTTCCTCTGTTTCTGATAAACCTCTCTGAAAGCACTTGCAAAGAGGGTGACCACTTCAAACTGACACATGCTGTAAACAGGGACAGTGGTCTATGTCTTTAGAATTTGGCACAGAAGAGAACGTAAAGTGCTGTGGTTTTTGTATTAGTTGAGACGAACCATTTTCCAAGATACAGGGTTAAACATATATTTTGAATTATATTTCAAAAACCAGTTTCTTTTGCTTTACCTCCTCTGTGTGTGGCAATGTATGTTTACACACATCAATGTATACGATTGTGGGCACACATGATGAAGTACATATGTGGAGGCCAGAGGAAAACCTTGGGGGTTGATCTTCGCTTTCCACTTTGTCTGAGACAAGGTCTTTTTTCCCCCAATGCGTGTGCCCAGCTAGCAGCCATGGCTTTTCGGGACTCTTTTTTCTACATCTCCCTGTCTCTCCACTCACATCCAGTTTTTAATGGGATCCTAGGCAGTCAGCCTTGGGTCCTTAAACTTCTGCCAGAGTGCATTTACCCACCGAACCATATCCTCATCATTTTTTTGTTTCTTTTAAAATAATGTGTCTATGGGAGGTAGAGGCAGGGGGATTGCTGCTAAATCAAAGTCAGCCAAATCTAGGTATTGAGTTCTAGGCCAAACAATGAGACTCTTGTCTTAAATAAATGAGTAGAATAGCAGACAATAAAATGTTTCCTAGGAAATTTACAACTAATGTGGCTCACATTACATTCCCGCTGGCAGCAGGGTGCTTAGATAAACATACTGTGTCCACCCACATGTTATAGACTGTAGCATTTGCTCTTTGGTTGAGATCTTGATGGTATTCTGTTGTCATACACTAGGATCTCAGGAAATCATATGCTAAAATGGAGTCAGGAGTCTAAGGAGCCTGTTAAGAACAGCATCTGGGGAAGGAAATGGGAGGAAGACAGAATGGAAGGCAGCTAGGGGTCGTTAGGCAGACCTGATAGTATGCACCTTCCAGACTGATGAGGAGCTTGTCCTTTCATGGTGCCCCTCTTTGGGCAGAAATGCCCGGCTGATGCATCATTGTCTTGATCAATTATCAATTGGGAGTTGGCTGTCTTAGTCTGTTTGTGGTGCAATCCCCCAAATACTTTCTGGGCTAACTTAGAAACAAAAGAAACTTACTTCTCACAGTTCTGAAGATTGGGGGTCCAAGATCAAAGCACTGGTACTGACCCCAGTTAAGGTGACTTGTTGCCATATTCTCATATGGCAGAGGGGACCGGCTCAGAAGGGCCAGATGTTGTGTTAAGCCTCTTGTACAAGTCGTTTCCACCCTCAAGACTTAACCTCTGCTCCACATACTTTCAGGTTGGAGATCAACTTCCAGTCTGAACTTTGGAGGGACACATTCAGACCATGGCAAGAGTATCTAAGAAGAGAGTGGCTTCAACTTGAAGGCAGAAAGAGACCAGGAGGAGGCCAGCAGCTGGCCACATCGTCCTCAGCCAGGCAGTGAGTTCTCTCTTGAGCAGGGACCACTTATGTCTAAACATACCACAAACACACATGCTTATTAAATTCTAATAAGCATTTAATGATGTATATCTAAAATAATTCACATTTCTATGTACTTATTAAAACATATCAAAATTAAAATATACAATGAAACAGTTCCAACACCCTAGATACTCCTTTTATTTTTTTCCTAGATAGTATTAACCAGAAATAACCATTATTTCAACTTTCTCACTTAGATCAGCTTTGCCAGATCTAGTTTCATACAACTGAAATCATAGATACATACCCCTTTGGCCTGGATTTTTTAAAAACATAATTCTTTATTGATTCTTTGAAAAATTTCATATCATGCATCCCAATCCCGCTCAACTCCCAATCATCCCATATCTGCCCCCCACACATGCAACATCCTCCCTTAAATTAATTAAAAAGAAAACAAACAAGAAAATTCCTCACTCTTCCATCATCCCGTTGCCTCTCATTCATCCTAGCGGCACTGGGAACTGCAACGTGTCAGGCAGTATAACCTTCTGTTCAATCAGTGCCACCCACAAAATGTTCCTTGCAGTGAGTCACTGGTCTGGCTCAAGGGCTCTGGCACACCATCACCACTGGGCCCTCACTGAAACTCCTCTCGGATCCCCTGCTGTTTCCCAGAGTCATGGAGATTGTGCAGTTATTCTTCAGGACCACTCCCGGTATGCACTCCAGCAGGTCAGAGATGGGGTAGATGTTATGGTGGACCAACCCAAGGTTCAGGATTGTAGGTCTGACTGGTGAGGGTTGGAGTGAGGGGTGGGGCCATCTCTTCTCATTGAATGGGGCGGTGTGTGGGGAGGGTGTTCTCCCATGGGGGGTGGACCAGCTCTCCTAGGTCCATGGGGCCATCTCTGTGAGTGTGGGGAAGGTGGCAGTTCTCCTGCTGCAATGTCCAGTGAGAGGGAGGACCTGGCTGGCCCAACACAGCCCTTGGATTTCAACATGCATGGTTTCTATTACCTCCGGTGTTTACATGGGCCTTGGACATAATCACAGACCCCAGCTGTAGTAGGAACATGAACCCAGACATGGCCCACAGCAGCAGCTGAGGCCTGAACACAATGGCCCTGTGTGGCAGTGTAGATCAACCAGACTGGCATGGCCCCAGTGGTAGCACAGCCATCAGACACTAACACGGCCACAGGCTGTGGCCCAGACCCCAAGCAGTCACGTGGTCTTTGGTGGGACCATGGACAATGGACATCAACACAGAACTTAGCTGTGGTAGGACCAGAGACCCAGACATGGTCCTTGGTAGCAGCCCAGGCTTGGGTGTCACCATGGCCCCACGCCACTCAGATTGTCATGGCCCCTGTGGTAGCATTTCGCCTGGATTCTTTAATTCCTCATGTCTTTGAGATTCATCCTGTTTTTCTCTTTTTTTTCATTCTAATGTCCCTTTAAAACTTCTTGTAGCCAGGCAGTGGTGGCTTTAACCCCACACCTTTAATCCCAGCACTTGAGAGGCAAAGACAGGCAGATCTCTATGAGATCGAGTCCAGCCTGGTCTACAGAGGGATTTGGAGGACAGTCAAACAACCCTATTCCAAAAAAACAAACTAAACCCAAAACCAAAATAAAACAAAAAAAACTTGTGTGCTATTCAATTGCATAAATATGACTTCATTCACCTACCCATTCTATTCTTTTAAAACTTTTCTTAGATTTTAATTCAATTTTATGTGTATGGGTGTTTTGCCTGTATGTATGTCTGTGTAGCATATGATACCTGTAGTCAGAGGAAGATGTTGAGTCCCCTGGAACTGGAGTCTGATGAGCCATCTCTCCAGCCCTGACCCCTTCTGATCATTTCCAGTCAAGAGTAAAGTTGAGGAAAGCATATTTATCTATGTCTCACGGTGGATATGCACAGTCATTTCTCCTGCATATGGGTCTGGAAATGGAGCTACTGAATCAGAAGCTATGCTTCTTTTAACACAATAAGCAGCTAACAAGCCATTTTCCAAGTGCTTGCTCTAGTTTATATACCCACCAGCATGGACTCAGTGCTGATTCAACTTCTGTTCCTGAGGCCCTCCCAGCCCCGACAGCTTTCTCATTAATCACCCAAAGGTGCTGCCACCTGTTGGCTGGTGCAGGTCAGCAGGCCACCTTGCCTTAACACCCAGCGTATTTATTGAATGAATAAATTACCACTGCCTGGCTAGTAGTAGTAATGAAATAACTGATAAGTCACTTCACATTCAAGAAGTCCTTCCTATGATCATTTTTATATTTAAAAACCAATTTTATTAGCGTGAAATTTTTTTATACTCATATAAAACATTAACACTGAGAGCTCAGTGATCCTTCCCCATCAACCACTCTGCCCCACAGTTCTTGGTACACGCTGACATACTTTCTGTTATAATTTAGTTTATGTTCTCTTGAGTGTTAGAGATATAGGGTCAGAGAGCATACTCCTTTGTGCTTTCTTTCTTTGCTCAGAATAATATTTTTGAGATTCATCCACATTAGATAGGATGTGTCAGTAATGAAGCCGAGCTGAATTTCATTGTGTAAATATATCACGACTTTTCTATCTGTGCTTTGAATTATTTCTAGTTTTTAGCTAGTAAGAATAAAACTACATGAATTTGTTGGCTCAATTTAACCTTTCAAAAATATTTTTAAGGCAGCATGGATATGTATATTTACTAATTACAAGATAAATTTAAAAATAAAGTTGCTATGAACATTCATGGCTTTTTTGTGAAAAAGTACTTCTTTTAAAAATTATGTTTAGATTTATTTATTTTTATGTACATAAATATTTTACTTGAATGTAGTCTGGTGTGTGGCTGATGTCCTAAGATGTTAGCAGAGGACATAGAAACCAGAATTACAGATATTGTGAGCCACTAGGTGGATGCTGGGAATCCCTCCAGAGTCCTCTGCAGGAACCAAGTGCTCTTAGCCACTGAGCCATCTCTCCGGCCCTGGGAAAAAAAGTATTTACTCTTAAAAGCACTTCTTGCCTTTTAGGTTCATGAACATCCTTTTTGAGCTTCGCGAAACCTGGGAGATTTGACAGGTGAGGAAGGACCTGGCGTGTGTGAGAATAAGTGAATATTTCTCAACTGATGAACAAGTATACAAATGTGTAATTACCCACCTGAAACATGATTTGCCTGTCTCATCACGGTGCATTTGTGATGGACCATCCAAGACTAAGCCTCAGCCCAGAGCTTCCCTAGGGGATGACATGGAACAAAAGCCCTGGACCCATGCCACTGAGGGGCTGGTGCGGAGAAAATCCTAACGCTGGGGCTTGAGACAGTAAGCAGGGAAGGAAGAGACGACAGTCGTAGCTGGAACAAGAAAGGTGAAAGGTCCAGGTAGTCAAGATGAACAGGGATGCTAAGCACAGCCTATTTAGCTGGACACTGACAACAGCATGACCAAGAAGTTCCACATGCTTGTGACCTTGATAATGAACTTCCTGAACCACCAGCATTAGTGTTACTAGGGAGTCTTTCTTGAGTTTGCGGACAGCTGACACCACTCTGGACTGGATCACAATCAACTTTTCTTTTTCTTCTCTGTGACAAGGTTTCTCTTTGTATCCCTGACTGTCCTGGGATATGCTCTGAAGATCAAGCGGGCCTCAAAGTCAGGGCTCTGCATGCCTCTGCTTATGTCTCCTGAGTGTTGGGATTAAAGGCGAATATTCATCACCATGCTCAGCTCACAGTCAACTCTGAACAAGATATCCAGGTGACATGTTCGTGTTTGATGGAGAAGCATTGCACTATGACAGATATATACTTCCTGGGGTTGTTCAGGGTTTTTGCTGTGTAAAATGTGCTGGGCTAGTCCCCTTACCTCAACCTCCAGAATGCTGGCTTCCCGGCATGTGTTACCATTTGCTGCTCTAACGTTTCTTATTAGTAGAATTATACTACAGTATATAATTTTGTCAAGACCTGCTACTTTGACGCAGCATGAATTTTGAATTTCATCCAAGTTCTAGACTCCCCTATTTATTTTTTTTATCACCACTGAATTCAAACTTTTAAAAGAACAGAAGAAGACAATAAAAATATCACATATTTAATTACAACGTTAAACCTGTCTAAAGATACAAGTAAAAATACATCATCTGGTTCGTAGACAATTCAAACACTACCACCCTTAGGTGTACCTTGGAGCGTCATATAAGGTCATGTTTTAGTTTGTGAAAATGAACACAATCTCAAGATCACGCAACAGACCATCTCAAGAGCACGTCCTAGCCTCACTTCATATCTCTGATTTATTCCTAATTAATCCAGTTGGCGACGGGAGGTGCTACTGATTGTTTCTTTCCGCCTACCTGACACTTAGTGGACGAAAAGCTCTAAAGCGCATGCTCCTTTTAAGCAAAGCCAGAACCGTCTGGAACACGCTCACCTGCGTGGCCGCCTCTCCTAGGCGGCCAGCCGTAGAGAAGCCCTCGGCGTCGACCTGGCACCTGTTTCTTCTCGCCCAATCCCACGGAACACCGTTTAGGCCCCGCCCACCTGCGGTGCCTGGAGCCTCGCCCTCTCCGGAGGAAGCGCCTTGGGGCCGAGTGCGCCTGCGCAATGCCGCCAGTGGGCGGAGCGAGGGCGCGAGGAGGGGTGGACGTGAAGAGGGGCGGCCGCGGGGCTCCGAAGCGAAGCTGTTCAGCGCTAGCAGGCGTCCTGGCCGGTCTGAGGGAATAGAGGCTCCGTCTTCCCTTCCTCCGCCCTCGAAAGTCAACTTCACCGCTCCGCCCGCAACGTCTGCGGGCGGCGGGGGCCGGCGTCAGGGCTTGTCTGCCTCCTCCGGCGTGGGGCCTGGGCGCCATGGACGCGACGGCGCTGGAGCGGGACGCCGTACAGTTCGCGCGGCTGGCGGTGCAGCGCGACCACGAAGGCCGCTACTCTGAGGCGGTGTTCTACTACAAGGTAAGGCCAGGCGTCGGGAGGGCTCGGGCCGGCTCCCCGGAGCGAGCGCTGGCGGAGCCCGAGGCGGAGGGGCGGGGTCCTGCTGCCCAGGCCGCGGTCTAGCTGGCAGATGCCCTCGGCTCGGCAGGCGGCG
The DNA here is from genome assembly GCF_000317375.1 of Microtus ochrogaster. Classification (NCBI taxonomy): domain Eukaryota; kingdom Metazoa; phylum Chordata; class Mammalia; order Rodentia; family Cricetidae; genus Microtus; species Microtus ochrogaster. The sequence goes on along the minus strand of NC_022013.1, from coordinate 65,130,226 downwards.
GGCGGGGAGTGGACGGCCTCTTCGCTGTACCTTGGCCCTGATGTGTGGCTAGCCGTGGATGATCTGTCATAATATGCCAAGAGGGCATGTTCGATGTAGAAAAGAAAATGTAAATTAGAAAAGAAATTCATCTCTTACCAGCATTTGATGTGTATGTTAATGGTTGTTTCCTAAACGTTTGTGTACACAGATTTTTCACTCTGAAACTTGAATCCTATCGTTTATACTATTTTGACACCTCACTTCTGCATTGTTCTAGATAACCACACTTGCAGCCTATTCCGTAGTTTGGTTGTGGTCTAGCAATGTAATGATGCGGGCTAAATTTTTGGGCATTTGTGATATTCTTCTTTTGGATGAATGACTGGGAGCACAATTGCTAAACCAAAGGATCATGCGCTTCCGCAGCTTATCCTGATGGTTTGCAAATACACCCCTCCAGTTACAGCTTCATGATGTAGGCATTCTTGATTATACAGTGGTAGTAATCCCACCCCCCCGCCACATATGTGCTATCAATAAAGCATGGTTTGCTTTCCCTTAATATTTTATTGCTTTTGTTTTATGATCTACTGTACACTTAGAGACTTTTGGTGTGTTTTAGGATCATTCATTTCAAATTTTCTAGTTTTAGATTTTACAACCCCTATGTGTGTGTGTCTGTGTGTCTGTGTGTCAGTGACCCTCTCTCTCTCTGGGATCTAGCTATATAGTGGAGGCTGGTCCTCTCCTTGCCCTAGCCTCCCCAGTGCTGAGATTTCAGGAATGTGCCAGCATGCCTGACTAACAGTTGAGAGTTCCTAAAAAGAAAATTCCGTTTTAGTTTTGTGAAACGACTTCCCAACTACTAAACCAGTGAAACACTGCCACATAGCCTAATGGAGTAGCACCTGCTTATTTGCTTGTAATCCCAGCACTCAGGACGAAGAGGTAAGAGGATCACTGTGTTCAGGCCAGCTTGGACTACATTGTAAGACTTTGTCTCAAAAATAAAACCCAATAGTACAATATAAAAATAGCTTTTTTTTTTAAACAAAAGAAACTATTGAGCCATTTTCTTTTAGAAGAAGTTGTAATTTAAGAATTAAAATTTAGCCGGGCGATGGTGGCGCACGCCTTTAATCCCAGCACTCGGGAGGCAGAGGCAGGCGGATCTCTGTGAGTTCGAGGCCAGCCTGGTCTACAAGAGCTAGTTCCGGGACCGGCACCAAAGCTACAGAGAAACCCTGTCTCAAAAAAAAAAAAAAGAATTAAAATTTATCCTTTGAGGATGGCTATGGCTCTCCAGTGCCTCATAAAAACTGGAGTCAGGAGGATCAGCTTAGGGCGTATGAGACCCTGTGTGTGTGTGGGGGGGGGGCGGGGGGGACGGCAGGGTTGGTCAGGGGACAGAGGGAGAGAGATCCAGAGTCCTTTTACCCACGTGTAGTCCCCAGCACTTGGGAGGTAGAGACTGGTGGGTCTCTGTAAGTTTAAGGCTAGCCTGGTCTTCATCTCAGTTTCCAGGCTAACCAAAGTTACATAGTGAAACTGTGTCTTTAATTAAGGGGGGGGGGGAGTTTGAACTTTGCCTCTGATTATGTTTTCACTTTTGAATATAAGTGAAATGAGTAAAATAAGATTGATAGTTATTTGACTTTTTAGAAAGCAAGGTGATTATTTGAAAATCAGTACTTAATGTGAAGGGTAAACTATTTTCAGGTTACTATTTAATTTTGAGAATTAATATTTATATACAAGGGGTTCAGGTCATTGAAGTTTAATGTATTTTAATAATTATGATAAATATATAAGATTAGATATTTAATGTTTGTATGGAAAATTATTTTTTCTCCCTTGAAATACCTGCTTTATGGACCCTGAAGAAATGTTTTCTACCCTATCTGGCTTTTATGGTTGAATTTCTCATGGGTTGTAAACTTCATTTACTGACTTTGTAGGATTCAGTTAAACAGTTTCTGTTTAAAATCTGGTTTGCAAAGTGAAGCTGATTATAGCACACAGTTTACCTTAGAACAGTGATGGGAAAAGTAGAAGCTCTCTCTCCCTTGCTAGCCATAGTACAACTGACTATGGAAGTTAGGGAAAATTGGGAGGCAAATTAGGCTTTCTTAAGTTTGTTTTATAAAACTGAAATCTACTTTATGTTTATATTCTACTGTGAGACTTTTAACCTTTACAGTTTAAGACTTTTTTAATTGATAATTTGTTTTGGTGATGGTTTTACTTATTTGGTTTTGGTTTTGATGGTTCTGGATATTGAACACAGTGCCTTCCTTCCACATGCCAGGCAACTGCTGTACATAGCTAAGCCCTACATCTGTTTTCATGCTTTTAAGACTCGGTGTGCCTTTCAACAGTTGTACAGATTACACATAAAAAAAACACAGAAAACATGTAAGTCATTCAGTGTCTTTTCAGAGTATACAGTTTACACATAAGGAACACAGAAAACATGTAAGTCACAACTATTCTGAAGAAATGTTTAATAATTGGGTTCTTCAATTTTAAGCAGAATATAAAAAGGATATTGAACATGGAAAGAAAGATACTAAACTTTTTTACTTACTTGCTGTATAAAAAGAATTTGTAAATGCTTTTGTTTTGTTATGAAATGACTAGAAAATTAGGAAGTAGTAATTAAAATTTGTATTGTGAAAGTCTTTTGAATTCTTTATATTATTATTATTTTTTAAGGAAGCTGCACAAGCCTTAATTTATGCTGAGATGGCAGGATCCAACCTAGAACGGATCCAAGAAAAGATCAGTGAATATCTGGAAAGAGTCCAAGCTCTGCACTCTGCAGGTTAGTCAAAAGGTGCCACATTACTCCTGTATTTGTCTTTCCTCTTCATCTTGGATCTTTTTCGAGACATGGTTTCTCTGTGTAGCCCCTAGCTGTCCTGAAACTCACTCTGTAGACCAGGATGGCCTGGAAACCACAGAGACCCACCTGTCCTTGTCTCCTGAGTGCTGGGATTAAAGGTGTGTGCCACTGCCTAGTTTCATCTTAGATCTTGACACTGGCTCTTTCTGTTCACTAAGAAGAATCTCCTAAAGAGATTTAAGAAATCATGATAGGAGCCGGGCGGTGGTGGCGCACGCCTTTAATCCCAGCACTCGGGAGGCAGAGGCAGGCGGATCCCTGTGAGTTTGAGACCAGCCTGGTCTACAAGAGCTAGTTCCAGGACAGGCTCCAAAACCACAGAGAAACCCTGTCTCGACCAAAAAAAAAAAGAAAAAAAATCATGATAGGGAAATAAGAAAAATGTTGAGATCTATGTAGAGCACACTTTCCTAATTTTCTCTAGCTGTAGAGATAGTACATTCTCTATAGTAAATTCTCCACATTGAATTTATCATTGACAGAGTTGCAGTGAATACCATGTCAGAACCTGTTTTAAAGTTTTAGTTCTGACACTAAAGTTAGGACACGAATTGTTCTTACTGTTTAAAGACTTCAGCAGTAGGCAGTAGATTCTCAGACTTTTCTCTCAGTGTCTTCTACCTTGAGTGAACTGGGTTTTTTTGTTGTTTTGTTTTGTTTTTTTGTTTTTATGCTACACCTTGGAAAGACAACATGTAAGCAAAGACCTGGAGCAGCTTGTATTTAGCTTTATGAACAGCTTAGCAGGTACCACAAGAGGCGTATTTATTAGCTTAGTGGTCAGTTTTGTTAGAGAAAAAGGGTTTGTGTCAAAATCTGTTGTTCATATGGGTAGAAAAGAAAAATATTGCTGACCTTTGGCTTAGAAATATATTCATCTCACTGGGTGGTGGTGGTGCATGCATTTAATCCTGGTACTTGGGAGGCAGAGGCAAGTGGATCTCTGTGAGTTCCAGGCTAGCCTGGTCTACAGAGCAAGTTCTAGGACAGCCAAGGCTAACAGAGAAACCATGTCTCAAAAACTGAAAAAAAAGAAAATATTTGTCTTTAGGATGATTTTTAAATCTTTTATCTCTTTCTGTTGTTGGCTAATTCACAGAGGACTACTCAGGATTTCGTTTTAGATGGGTTCTGTTACCGTCCACCCCTCCTCAGTGGAATGAGTGAGCAGTTATAAGCATATAATTAGGATGAAGTCTGTGTGATCTGCTTTTGATTCCCTGTTACGACAGTCTTCTTAAAAGTTGATAGGCTGCTTAACAGTGGTGTCCAGAAGTTGCCTGAATTATAGGAATTGTTTGACAGAACGTTACACTAATCGCTGCATTCAGAATATCTTGTTGGGAGCTCTGGGAGTGGCTCAGCTAGGAGACCTATTTAGCATGCTTTAGGTTCTGGGTTTCCTTCTTAACATGGGGTGAAGGGGCATAGGACCTGCTGCATGATTAAAAAGAATTTCATTTTCCCAGCCAAGTAAATGATGCTCTTAAATGTAATTGCCTTGTTTAAAAAATGATTCACATTATTTCATATACTGTTTTCCAAGAAAATTATTATTTTAATAATTATTGTTTTAATAACAGTAAATGCTCTTAACTGCTGAGCCATCTTTCCAGCCCCAAGAAAATTATTTTTAAAGTTCATAAAATAATCCTTCAGGATTATTTCCATGATTTCCCTATTTTCTCTATAGATATTTTAGTTTATTTCAACAGTGATGTACTGAATTAATGTTTGAGCTGAATGGTAAATGGGTGGATGGTACAAGAGCCCCCAGGAAGCCCTAAGCCAGATGTGGGAATCTAAAAATAGGAACATTGCAATGGTTTAGAAACTCTTTCTGAAACATATTAGCCAAATGTGAACATAGACTTATCTAGAAGGAAAAGAAGGTGTGATAATACTAGCTTAGGAGTAGGAACTAGTAGCTGAGGGAATTTTCATCTTCTTAGTCCATGGGCTGTTATATTCATTCCAGTCAGTGATCTCTAAATTCTTCAAGTTCTTCCAACAATTGTGAAAAAAAATACTAATTTTTTTTCCCTAGAGAATTAGGAAATATCTTCCTAGTTTGTGTTATATTTTAAAATTTTAAAAATTGCTTTTAAACTGGTGTAGTGGTATGAGCCTGCAGTCCCAGTACTCAGGAGGCTTAAGCAGAAGGATCATTTGAGTCTATGAATGTAAGGCCAGCCTGAGCAATATAGCAACAATGCAGAACAAAAACAAATTGCCTTTGATCCTGGAAAGTAAATTCTAAAATTGATACTATGAATGTGATTCTCTCTTACAGAAGAATAACACTAATCTCTTAATTACTCTTTTGTCATTTGGCTTCTTTCACTGAGCTTAATGTTTCTAAGGTTTATTCATGTTATAGGATGTAGCTAGTCATTCTCTGTCCTGCCAGACAGCTCCCAAATCTCAACACGGAGACTTATTATTAATTATGAAACCTCAGCCAATAGCTTGTTTTTGGCTAGCTCTTATAACGTAACCCATTTCTATTAATCTGTGTGCTGTCCTGAGGCTCATTTACATCATTTACGTACTGCCCATACTGCTCTCCTGCTACTTCTGTGTCTCCTTGCATTTCTACCCTTCTTCCCAGCATCCTCTGTGCCTGGAAATCCTGCCTAGTTATTGGTTGTTCAGCTTTTTATTAACCAACCAGAGTAACACTTCTTTACAGTGTACAAAAAGATTATTCCACAGCAATAGGATATATCAGTACTTTATTCCTTTTCATGGCTAGATAGTAGTCCATTGTATTAACATACTACAATTTGTATGCCTATTTGTCAAGTGGTAAATATTTGGGTTTTCTTCCTTTTGTCTATTGTGAGTAATGTTGTGCACGTTCAGGTACTATGTAATTCTGTGCATAGTGGACTGTGTACACTCAGGTATAAAATGGCTGCACCATTTTATGCTTACTGTTCCACCAGCAGCATAGCTGGTTCCAGTTTCTTAGTTCCCTTATGTTCTTACTCTTATATACAAGCTCTCTCTTCCTCTCCTCTTTTCTGTGTATGTGGAGAGTGCTGGGAATTGCCTGATGTATGCTAAACAAGTGCCCTGCCACTGAGCAATGTCCATAGCTCTGCAACACCTTTTTTTTTTAAAGACTAGACCTTGCTGCCCAGCTTCAAACTCTGATACCCCTGTCTCCACCTTCCAAGTGCTGGGATTACAGAGCTCTGCCTCCAGTATTGCCTTGTTAATGACTTTTATATTTAGCCATACTGATGGATTATATCTCATTGAGTTTTGATGTGCATTGCTTGAGGAGTAATGATGTTGAGCATCTACACATGTGCTGTAGACTGGAGAGATGGCTGGGGAGTTAAGAGTACTTGTTCTTGCAGAGGACCCACATGGTGATTCACAACTGTCTGTAACTCCACTTCCTAGGAATCTTATACCCTCTTCTGACCTCAAGGGCACCAGGCATGATCGGAGTGTACAGATGTACATGCAGGAAAAACACCCATGGACATAAGCACATCTTTCAAACAAAACACAAACACACACAAAAACCAATTCCTGTAAAAGCATGATGGCTTCTTCTGGACTCAGATGGATAAGAAAAGCAGAGCAGGAACTTATCATCATGGTCTAGTATTATCTGTACTAGATACATGTAAAATTACCTTAAAATATGATGATTACTACTTCTCCCCCATCTCATCCCTTCTTCGTCTTCCTTTTCCTCTTTTCGTTTCTCCTCCTCTTTTCCTTTTCACCTCTTCTTCTGCTTTTCCTTTTCTGGTAGTAGCCATAGAGCCCAGGGCATACTGTGAAGCAAGTTTGTTCTGCCCCTGAGCTATGCCCCCAGCCCTATATGTTTCTTAATAGTTAGCATTTTCTAAGTTTTTACTTTGTTCATGTGAAGGGAGAAGGATATGAGGAAGACTCTCCTTTGTTTTGCTTTTTATTTTAATGAAGGGAGTGCTAGTAGAAAAAAATTCAGGGAAATTTTCAATAAAGCATTTCTAATACCCTGTCTCCGATGTCTGAACAATTGGGTTTGGCCAGGGGACTTAAGATTAGAGAGAGAAAGGAGAAATTATTCCTCTTTAAAAATATTTTTGTTGTATAACTTGCTAAGTCTTTTAAATGAGGGATGTAAAATTTAGTAAGGAATGTCTTAAATATATTAAAATGTTGGTATTCCCTGGCTACATTTAAATAATCTTTCTACATGTTTTTTTATTCTGTACTAGTTCAGTCAAAGAGTGCTGATCCTTTGAAATCAAAACATCAGTTGGATCTGGAGCGTGCCCATTTTCTTGTTACACAAGCCTTTGATGAGGATGAAAAGGGAAATGTGGAAGATGCCATAGAATTATATACAGAAGCTGTGGATCTCTGTCTAAAAACCGTAGGTATAGCTATGAGTTAAACTTGATGGAATTATGTTAGGAAATTGCTTCTCTTACTTACGAATTTAATTTGAAGGAACCCCTACATTCTATTGTTATGAATAAAGCTAATTTAATCTTCATTGAAAATGTTGAGTAGATCACTAATAATAGAGTTTTATACCTTATGAAAGTTTTGCTGCTACTGAATCACTAAGCAATTGCTTTTAAAACATTATATTTGCTTATTATATTTAAACTGTTTAAGGTTATCATGTAACTAAAACTACTATAAGAAGGATTCACTATCGTGAATCTGTAAATTTAGCATAAACTTATTTCAATTTCATACAGTAAAAAATAAAGTAGTAGTTTGGGAGAGCTTCATTAACTTGCGATATAAAATCTATATGCTGAGTGGCTCTTAGTACTCCCTAATGGACCTTGATTGAGATGCTCAGCTTCAAGGGGCATCTGGTACTTAAGAGTACCATGCATTTAGGAGGAGGATGAGGTAATGTAGTAGAGGATGTTCCCATTGTCTTCCACATGGAAGCTTTTTGGCAGGCTGTTGTGGTCAGAAAAACCACCCACCTTGATTTCTACAACCCTGGAGAACATAGATAAGTGCTGGTCTCCCTGGTTCCTCCTGCACAGCCTTCCCATGGTCCATGTTTACACATTTATGGTCTAGTTCACATTGTCTACAGAAATGTGACAAAATGTTCAATATGGTTTTAAGTGATAACCTTTAAAGACAGAAATAAAATGTTGTCTTTATTTACTCATAATTTCAAGAAATATATTTAATTTTGCATAGAAATATGGATTAAGCAAATTAAAGAACTATGCTTTAGAATGTCTCTCTTTTTCTTAAGTCTTATGAAACTGCTGATAAGACTCTGCAAAATAAATTGAAACAGTTGGCTCGACAGGCACTAGATAGGTGAGTTTTGTCACTTAAGTTCTTATCAATGGACAGCATGAATTGTGCTTTTTTTTTAATCATAACATCTTAAATGTGTGGTAGAGGTCTAAATGTTCATCCATAAGCTGAGACTTAGTGCTTCAGACCAAATAAGTAGCCTATTCATTAGTCAAAAAGTCTTTTAGTTTTTGCTTATTTAGAGAATTAACTGTGATAATTGGTTTGTTTTATTGTCCTGTTACTGAGTGTCTGTGGTAGTCTTGTGACCTGAACCCAGGACCTCGTGCATGGTATTCATTCTACCACTGAACCATATTCCCAGCTCCCCGCAGTCATATTTCAGATGGAATCCTTTCTCTGTGTTGTATAATATCAGACTTCCAAACAGCCTTTTCAGAAAGCTGTCCAGAGTTGCTATTAAAAGATAGACATTGAGAATGGCCTTACATTCATCCCCAACATCAAACTGTATGTGTTGCCTTCATCTTAAGCTTGTGTCCAGAGGCTTGCTAGAAACATTTTATTTAAAGTTGAATTTAAATTTCTTCCAACACTTTCATTCTGATTGCTCTGCTTGTTTCAATATTCTTTTCCATTGTTATTACCACATTGTGGAATATACAAAAAGACCAGTTTGTTGTATTTTTTGTTGATGTCTGTGTTACATTCAACCTTTATTCCCTAAGTGGAAACTTGTGAAGACAGAGTTGCCTATTTTGTTCACTGCTTAAGTGAGCACCCTGCAGAATGCCTAATGTAGATGTGTTCAGCATGTATTTGGTGAATGAATGGATCTGTGTAAGTGAATAATGCTGCCTCTTTCAAGAGCTGAGGTAGAAAACTTTCTTGTAAAGGAAAGGAGTAGAAATTTCATCTATTCCTAGAATGTGAATTTTCGAAATTCTTAGTTTGAAGCTTTACCTGTAGCTATGTTCTAGTCCTTTCATTGCAGAATAGCTTATCCCTTCTCTGCTTCATCAGTGAAGCTTTAGTTTGTTTACCCAAACTCATGAAGTATGAGCACTTGACACAGTTGCCTTCTCCAGTTTCCATGACATGGGAATCACTGTGTTCACCAGGCATGGTTGCCTTCTCCATCATGATTTCTTTTATCAGCTCTAATCATAGTTGGTTTTTATTCTTGTGTAGATAAGCCATCCAGTATTTCTTTTTTTCTTTTTTTTTCATTTAAACACTGCCTGGCCCATTAGTTCTAGCCTCTTATTGACTAACTCTCACATCTTGATTAACCCATTTCTATTAAAACTGTGTATCACCACGTGATTTGGTTTATTGGCACGATTCTAACTTGTGTCCGTCTCAGGCAGGAGATTCATGGTGTCTGCCACACTGCCCTTCTTCCCAGCATTCAGTTTGGTCTACTCCACCTATCTAAGTTCTGCCCTATCGAAAAGCCAAGGCAATTTCTTTATTAAATCAATGAAAGCAACACATGGACAGAAGGACCTCCTACACCATTTCCCCTTTTCTATTTAAACAAAAAAGAAAGGCTTTCACTTTAACATAGTAAAATTACATATAACAAAATAGTTATTGAGCAAGAATTACGGTTACAATAGTTAGTAATCTATTTCATCTTTGTGATTCTAAGGTTTATATCTAATTTATTTTTATCATAACTAAGGAAAACTATAATTATAATTATCTAGTCTTGAATGCCATCAAAGATTCCAGAAGCATATGATATTACCTAAGTAAGCAGCAAGTGCAATGTAAGCAACTTCTAAAGTTCTAGAATTGACAGAGACATCTCAATGCCTGGATAGTCATTCAAAGTTCTTCTGTAACATTTGGGCATCTAACTTCAGCCTACAGGCCCATAGTATCCAGCAGACTTTTCTACAAAGTAGCCATCCAGTATTTCTGAGTCCATCCTAGGTGAAGGTAGGTAGGGCGAGGTATCATTTAGAGGGTCCTTTGAGGATCTGCTGAAGGAAGATTAAGGACCTTCTTCTAGGAAAATGTATCTCTAGTGTTCTTGGCATATAATTTTGGAGTGTTATAAGACTCATGAAGCTCATATGTGGATCTTAGGTGAAGAACATTTTTAGCTTGTTAGTTCTTTGACAGAACAGTCAAAATCCCCTTGCATGTCATGTGATGCCCCCTGTCAATCAATTCTTATTTTCCTCTCACCTCGTCTCCTGCTGTCTCTCACTTGTACTTTTGACGAGGTCTGTATTGTATCCATCCTTTGATATTACCATCGCTTGCTCTGCTGTTTGGTACTGCTGCGTGTTCTTCACTGCAGAGGAAGTTCTCTAAGACTCAAGCATTAAGTCTCAGTGCCCTTCCCTCCCTTCACCCTCTTTTCTTGGTGACTAGGGCTATTATGTCTTTTGTGTATTCATTTGCATGAAACACTTCTGTCCTGGCATCTGTCGTTTTGACAGTTATCTTTTTTATCCACAAAATCTTTTAAGGATATGATTTATACATTATTATACCTTTATATAATAACATATATATTATTATATAATATTATATTATTATACCCTTTACCTTGCATATAATAAATAAAATGTTCATTTAAGTATTACTTACAAAATATGTGCAGTAGCTTACATGGAGAAATTTTGGTTAGTATGTAAGGATTTTATGAACTGATTTTACATTAGGATGCTTTACTAACTCAAAGTAAGTTTTGTGTCCTGTAAGTTTAAATGAAATACCCAAGAGGTAGAGGCAGGAGGATCAGGGCTTCAAGGCCAGATTGCTACATGGCAAGTTTGAGGCCAGTCTCTTTATTGAAACCCTGTCTCATAAAAGGCAAAAGCATAAATGTAAGAAAAAAACTAGAACAATTCTTCTGTGCTTCTGTTTTAGAGCAGAAGCATTGAGTGAACCTTTGACAAAGCCATTTTGCAAACTCAAATCAACAAATATGAAAGTGAAGACTGCCCCAGTAAGAACACATTTTCCTCTGGGGCCTAATCCTTTCCTTGAAAAGCCTCAGCCATTTATAAGTCCACAGTCATGTGACGCCCAAGGACAGAGATACACGGCAGAAGAAATAGAAGTACTCAGGTAAATCCACTCATGACTCGGGGTAATGAAAACTTTAAAATAACCAGTGCAGACCATTTTATTCGGAATTATATGAATAATTACATAGCAGTTATGGCAGGCTGCTCATTTTCTGTGTATCTTTGTAACCACAAGTCTCACGGGGATGGAGGGTTACTTTGAAATAGCCAGCAAACAAAAGTCTGGAGTTATGAATCCTTTAATTTGTTTGGTTTTTTTCAAGACAGGGTTTCTCTATATAGCTCTGGCTGTCCTGGAGCTCTCACTAGAGACCAGGCTGGCTTAGAACTCACATAGATCTGCCTGCCTCTGCCCTCTGAGTGCTGAGATTAAAGATGTGCACCACCACCTGGCTACTTTTCACTTTTTAAGAGTTTAAAAAAATGAAAACAGAATTATGACAGAGACCACTTTATAAAACTTAAACTGTGTATTATGTCAGTCTTTACAGAAAATGTTCATAGACTTCTGATCTAGACAGACAGCTCCGTGTATTTGAAAGCAGTCTTGGGGGCTATTAAAAATTCAAAGCCTGAGCTTGACATAGAACTTGCTTGTAATCCCAGCACTCTGGAGAAAGGATACTTATAAATTCAGGTTCAAGGCCAGCCTGGGCTGCAAAGGAAACCCTGCCTGAAACAAAACAAACAAACAACAACAACAACAACAAAAAAAAACAGTAACAGCAAGACCCATGATAATGTAGAGATCCTTTACTGTCTTCTGAACCAGTTGATCAGGTGAAAGAGGATAAATCTCTGAGCCAGCTGATGGTTCTTGAGTTGGGCAGGTCATTTAGATGTTAATTTTAAGTTTTCAGAGATTGAGCTGAAAGGAACAGTGTTCCCTCCTTGGTCACAGCCTTCCAGAGCATCTTCCTTTCTTCCTGAAGATTTCCATTACACATCTCTTAGTTTGCTTCCTTTGCCTAATAAAAATAGTACGTAAACAAAACAACAAAAGGGTCCTTTTAAAGATGAGGCTTTAGGGGACTGGAGAGATGGCTCAGTGGTTAAGAGCATTGCCTGCTCTTCCAAAGGTCAGAGTTCAGTTCCTGGCAACCACATGGTGGCTCACAACCATCTGTAATGAGGTCTGCTCTGCTGCCCTCTTCTGGTCTGCAAACACACACGGACAGAATATTGTATACCAAATAAATAAATATTTAAAAAAAAATAAAGATGAGGCTTTAAATTACTGAGTGTCTTAGTTAGGGTTGTTATTGCTATGATAAAACACCATGACCTAAGCATTTTAGGGACGGAAGGGTTTATTATTCAACTATGCTTCCACATCACTGTCCATCATCAAAGGAAGTCAGGAACTCAAGCGAGGCAGGAGCTGATATAGATGCCATGGAGGGGTGCAGCTTACTGGGTTGCTCCTCATGGCTTGCTCAGCCTGTTTTGTTTTGTTTTTTTTTTTTTTTTTGAATGCAGGGCCACCAGCCCAGGGATGGCACTCAGAATGAACTGGTGTTCCCCAGTCAATCACTAAGAAAATGCCCTACAGGCTTGCCTACAGCCTGATCCTATGGAGGCATTTTCTCAATTGAGGCTAGCCAGTACAGTGAGAATTCATCATTTTGGCTACTCAGAATCTATATACTACTTTTATATATACTACACATTTGAAGTTCCACACTTTAACAAAACAACTCATTTAAAACACAACTGTCCTTCATACAAGTGAAAATGAGTGCTGGGCGATGGTGGCGCACGCCTTTAATCCCAGCACTCAGAAGGCAGAGGCAGGTGTATCTCTGTGAATTCGAGGCCAGCCTGGTCTACAAGACCTAGTTCCAGGACAGGCTCCAAAGCTACAGAGAAACTTGTCTCGAAAAAACAAACAAACAAAAAAAGAAAGAAAATGAGTATACACTGTCCCAACAGTTATTGTATCCATTCCTGACTACATTAATCTTCAGGTTCACTGAGTATATTACCCAAAGACTACAACTACTCTTAAAAAAAAAAAAAGAAAGAAAAAAACAGCAGATGCATAAGAAAGAAGTAGCTACTAAACCTGGTGGCCCGTGCTGCAATTCCAGCCCTTGAGATTCCAGTGCAAGGATTTTTGAGTTCGAGGCCAGCCTGATAGCCTGGGTTATATAGCAAAGCCCTATCTTAGTTCAACAACAACAACAACAGACAACCCCCCTAACATAAAATATGCAGAACTTCTACAAATCTCACCGAATTTGTTGACAGATCATAGTTCTTTCTATGCCACGTTCTTCTTTCAGGACCCATCCATGTTCTGATAGCCAGAAGATAGAAAGATCACATTTTTAAGAGTTTATTGTGTCTTTTAGTTAGTTGGTTAGTTTGGTTGCCTTTTAGTTTTTCGAGACAGGGTTTCTCTTTGTAGCCCTGGCTGCCCTGGAATTTACTCTGTAGACCAGGTTGGGCCTGAACTCATAGATTTGTCTGGGATTAAAGCCTGTACCACCATTGCCCAGCTTGTTTTTTAAATCCCCAAATAACTAAGTTATTGCTTTTTTCTTTGATCTTAGGTTAGACTTGTCTTTGTCCCAAGTCTAGGAAGTTAATTTTAAAAGAACGTTCTTATTAAAATGAATTGAATCATAACAGTTATACTCTGGTATCTCTCTCTGTCTGTCTCTTTCTCTTGGTTTTTTGAAACAGGATTTCTCTGTGTTAACATCCCTAGCTGTCCTGGAGCTAGCTCTTGTAGATGAGTCTGGCCTCGAATTTACAGAGATCTGCCTGCCTCTGCCTCCTGAGTGCTGGTATTAAAGGCATACACCACCATGCTGTGCAATGAAGGAAAAATTTCAATGACAAAGTATGGTACTATATTAAATTGACAGCTTCATAGTTTTCAGATCTTTATTAGGATGGTTTTGATAAGAGAAATACCAAAGCTGGGCGGTGTTAGTGCACACCTTTAAAACCAGCACTTAGGAGATCAGGGGATCTCTGTGAGTTCAATGCCAGCCTGGTCTACAGAGCTAGTTCCAGGACAGTCTCCAAAGCAACACAGAGAAACCCTGTCTTGAAAAAAACCAAAATAAAAAGGAAAAGAAACTTTTCCTTCAGTATTAGCTAAAAGACTGAGATGCTATTGTATTTTAAACTTAGAGTTTAACTAAAATTGGTGATTTATAAGATAGACTTGAAAACTTAGATCTTTTTCTTGTGCCTTATAGGACAACATCAAAAATAAATGGTATAGAATATGTTCCTTTCATGAGTGTTGATTTGAGGGAACGTTTTGCTTATCCAATGCCTTTTTGGTAAGTAAGCACATTTAACTTTTATTTCCAGTACTCTGAAGTTCAATTTAATTCATAGCCTTGAAGTTAAATTTTATATGCAAAGTTGGTTGGAAAAGAGGAGTACTTTTGGGAAAGAGGTGGAAAGATAAAGAGGTTGAAATAAAGATCTGAGCAACATGAAGTTGTCAGTTTAATAGAGTGCGATGATAGAGAACCGTTATATCACATTGATCTTAATTGGCTTGGTTATGGGCTCAAGGGGATTTTTTTTTAACCTAACATTATAGACATAGTGCTTAATATAATAAATATAATACTTGGTACAGTGTAAGTACTGAGCAACCATTTGCCTAGTTAATGATTGGATCACTGTAGAAAAAACCCCAGAAAGTAATCTAAGTGTTTAGAGATATACTCAAATACCTACACAAAAGATACTATAATTGTGAATTATTAGAGTAAATCACTCTAGTATGTGCTATATATATGTATTTACACTAGAGTATGATTATATTTAAGGAGATATAAATTTGTGTTTTCAGTTTAAATGTAGCAAATTAAATCACATCTCTCATGCGAGAATGTCCAAAAGAAAAATATAGAAAAGTTGAGACAATTTAGTAATATGATTGAAAAAGTAAAACATGAAATACAAAAACTCTTTTAATTTGCAGGAGATCAATGTGTTCAGGGTGGTATGGCCATCGACAAAGCTCCCTCAGTTTAGGAATCAGTATTCCTAAATTGGGATTTCTAAATTCCACAGTTAGAAGTTCCCCCTCCACTTTTTCTTTTTTTGATAATTACTTGCTTAATACATGTCCCTATCTAGAAACTATAAGCTTTGTAAGGACAGAGATCTTGTCTGTTTAACTAAATTCTACCCTGTATCTAGCACAATATTTGTTTTTTTCTTTTTTTTAATTTCTATAATATCTCTTTATAGTAAATACTCAAGATTTACTTACTGAGTGAATTATATTTAAAATTATAATATATTGAATTATATTATCTATTTGAAGAATGGATAAATACTAAAATTGACTAAGTGGCAGTATTTTCCCACTTTTGTCATCTAAATTATTTTACATAGAGAACAATTATAAGAAGAAATGTAAAAATTTAAATTCATTTAACAGATTGACAGGAAAAAGGCTTCATAATTTAACATAATTTAGAGCAGTGGTTCTCAGCCTTTCTAATGCTGCGGCCCTTTCTCATGTTGTGGTGACCTCCCAACCATAAAATTATTTCCTTGTTACTTTATAACTGTAATATTGCTACTTTTATGAAATGTAATGTAAATAATTGATGTATAGTATATCTTATATGGGACTCTCCCAAAGGGGTTATGACCTGCAGATTGAGAACCAATGATTTAGAGACTGATTTAAATTTTTTTTTTTATTCTGGTGATATGTTAACCTTTAAATCATAAACATTGTAGTTTATAAAATACTTTTAGTACCCTTATGAGTCTAAGAAAAGAAATGTGTTTAACACTGACTTTAATCACTAACAGTGATTTGAGAGAACAAATACCGTGGAATCTTTCTTCAGTTTATTCTCTTGTATCTGTTATATGGAAGGCTAATAATGGATGAGCAATAGATAAAATTATAGGCTTGAATTAGTTTTGATTTTCTTCCTTACGAGTTTGTGGTTGCTCTCCTTTAAACTCCTAAGTTTACTGAGCCCTGTCTCTATTTATACTCGGCTCCTGACATGACACAGGTTCTAGCTAAAGTGTTACCTGAACAGCAGAGGTTCTGTGAGGTGATGATCAGAATGTTTGAGAGTCCAGGTGTGACCGCACACCTGCAGTCACAGCACCCTGAGGGCAGAGGTAGGGTGATCATAAGTTCAAGACCACTTCTCAAAATGTAAAAACAACAAAACGTTTTTAAGCAGTGTTGTAGCAGTTGTTTCTATCTAAGAGATTTGCAACAACATGGGCTCATAAAAGTCTAGAGGTGTTCTACCTACAGTGAAGAAACTAGTACTTTAAGTTTTCAGGTCATACTTGAGCACAAAATCTTCTTAATCTAATACTCATCAACATTCTTGGATAAAAGAACTACACAAATTTGTTTTAGTTTGCATATTACACATTACCGCAAAATCTTTTGAAATCCAAAGAGACCCATGTTGCCATTGCTGTAGGAAGGTGAAGACTTGGGGTTTGGGGAGGTAGGTGGTTTTTATTCGGGTTTTATGTCAGCTTTAAAGAGATCCTACAGCACAGAGTGAGTACAGTGTAGTGGGTGACATGGTGGATGTGGCACCACAGGCTTGGATTCGGTTGTCACCTCTTAGCTTTATGACCTTGGTAACCAACCAGTTTGTGCTTTTCTAAAAAGTTCTTAACTGAATAGTTATTTTGAGCATTTAAGTGGAGAATAGTATATAAAGCATATTGGTGTTATGCTTGGCACAAAGTCACTGTTTAGTAAATTTGCTGGTCTCTGTGCCCTTTCAAGAGCAAGGGAAGGAGCTGGTAGCTTCCTAGGTCCTCAGTGGGTCAGTGTGTATTGTTAATGACTCCATTTTATTGCTGAGTTTCCTGACCATCATAACTATGATAAGTGTCTATACCATATTTCTAAGTAAATATAAACTTCTGTCTTCACTTTTATTTTTTTAAACTGGAGAAGGTGTTCAGGTTGACTGATTTCTTTTAAAAAATATTTGTTTGTTTGTTTATTTATTTATTATGTATACAATGTTCTGTCTGTATGTATGACTGTAGGCCAGAAGAGGGCACCAGACCTCATTACAGATGGTTGTGAGCCACTATGTGGTTGCTGGGAATTGAACTCGGGACCTTTGGAAGAGCAGGCACTGCTCTTAACCTCTGAGCCATCTCTCCAGCCCCAGGTTGACTGATTTCAAGGTTAAGTGTAAAGAGCCAGATCTGACTGATTATTTTAGGAAGGCAGAAGTGTATGATATCTGTGCCAAAAAGGAGGTCTCATTCCCGCTCAAGTCATCTTTAAAAATTAATATATTCTTTTAACTTTTATTGTTTCCTCAGTGATAGATGGGGCAAGCTTCCATTATCACCTAAACAAAAAACTACATTTTCTAAGTGGGTAAGACCAGAAGATCTCACCAACAACCCTACAATGATATACACTGTATCCAGTTTTAGTATAAAGCAGGTAAACATTTATTTTGTATAATGTTTAAGAAAATTGGTACTCTAAGGAAATTTGAATTTAGATTTGATTTTTATTAGATTGTATATATTTAGATGCATGAGTATAATTGCAAAATTTTCTCATCCTTCACATTATTTCCAGCTTGATTTGGTAGCACATACCTATAATCTCAGCTCTCATGGTTTAATGCTGTCGTGGGCTACATAGTAAGTTTGAGACCAGTCTGGGCTACATAACAAGATAAATCTCAAAATGAGACTGAAAATTTGTTATTGTTTTTCTTCTGAGATAGCATCTTGCTCTGTTGCCTGAGCTGGCCTTAAATTCAGTGATCTCCAACATCAGCCTCCCAAGTAGCTGAGGTCACGGTGTGTGCCACCATGCCTAGTGCAATCTGTGCATTCTGTCTTTAACATTGAGAAAATAATACGAGAAACTGTTCTGAGCAATTATAGATTTTTTTTTCCAATAATGGGAATTGAATTTGGGATCTAGTGCATGCTAGGCAATCACTGTATAACTAAGCTACAACCCAAGCTCCATGTATAGATTTTTGCATTTGTAGGTTTGAAACTTGAGAATTGAATTTTATACTTGCCAAGGAAATTTTATGCTTATTTAAGTATTTAACTCTTGGAGGCTAGGGAAGTCCCTGCTGCATAAGCATAAAGACCTGAATTTGCATCCTTAGAAACACATAAAAATTCAGGAGGGGATGGAGATAGCTTAGTGGGTAAGAATACTGGCTGCTCCTCCAGAGGACCCAGGTTCAATTTCCAGCACCTACATGGAAGCTCATACCTGTTTGTAACTCTAGTCCCAGGGGAGTGAATGCCTTCTAATTTTTTTGGTCAGTGGGCAAACATGTAGTTCACAGAATTATATGCAGACTGAACACCCATACACATAAAAATTTTTATTATTTATTTATTATTTTTTT
>NC_022013.1:65081147-65111352 GCF_000317375.1 Microtus ochrogaster | reverse complement strand
TTAAAAAGGAAAAGGATGGCTGTACTACTGTAACCCCGCCTTGGTGATGCAGATAAGTGATCTCTGATGTTATCTGGCCAGCCAGCCTACTTGAATTGGGAAGCTTCAAGTTCAGTGAAAGACCCTCTCAAAAAGTAAAGGGTGGATAAGTTTGGTTCCCACTGCATGATATTGGAGCTCATAAACCTGCAACTCCAGCTTCAGGGGATCCAATGTTCTCTTTTGTCCTCCTTGAGTTTCCACACTCCATGTGCACATATAGCCCCAAATAGACACATACAGAGATACATAATTAAAAATAAACACAGACACGCATACACATATTTTAAAAGTAAAAGGTAGAAAGTGATTGAATGGAACAATCCTTATCATTGACCTTGGGCCTGCATATATACCTACTTACCTGCTTACACTTACCTATATACCTATACCTGCTTACACTCACACTAATACACCACCCCATAAAAGTATATAATACACCACAAACCTAAAAGTATTCATTGCGATACTTTTTCTAGGATTTGTTTGAATAAAATATATGAGTTAGTAACATGACAGCTCTATTTTTCTATTTGAATATTAATCAAGATATTTATATAAAAGCTAAAGTGGTAAATGTAATGTATAAATATTGTACAAATGCTGAAGTTACTTGAATGAAAGAATATGCTCTTATTAACAGACAATAGTATCAGATTGTTCCTTTGTGGCATCATTGGCTATCAGTGCAGCTTATGAGAGACGATTCAATAAGAAGTTGATTACCAGGTAAATTTTTGTGTTTGTCCTTCATATAATTGTTACTTAACTGAAAATTTAAGGCTTAGACCATATGCATGTAGTAGTGGAGAGGGTATATCACTAGATTATTATGACCCTTCTGTGTGTTAATTAGATAATTCCTGAATGTGGGAAGTTCATCTAAAGAACATGTACATATGTTGCAAAATAATGTATGTGGAATGTGTTTAGAAATTGATGTAATCATGGTAGAAACCATGTCCTATTTATACTTGGTAATTTTAACTGTACAGAAAGTTAGCCACTGGTTATTGAACACTTGGAATAGGTTAAGATGGGTGGCAAGTGCAAGAGGTCCATGAGATTTTGAAAACTTAACATACAAATTATAGAATTGGAAAATATTTCTCTAAGTATTGAGTATTTGTTGGAATTATAATTGGATTAAGCAAAAAATATTACAGAATTAATCTGATTTTTAACTTTTTTGTTTGTTTTTGGAGACATGGTCTTTATGTTGCCTGACTGGCCTCAAACTTAACAAAGATTTACCTGCTTCTGCCTCCCTAGTGTTGAAATTAAATGCTTTTCATCTTTAACTTTTAATATGGCTACAGGAAAATATAAAATGGCATGCATTTCTGTTGACTATAACAGCTTTAAATTGTATTGAAATGTTTGAGTTTTGTTCAGTTTTTGAAAATTATATTAAGCTTAAAAGCACTCAGTATAATTATAACCATGCTCTCATTTAGCTTGTCCTAAGAATAAACGATAAATCAGGCAGTGCTTAGTTTCATTTATTTGCCATATAAATAAATAATTTGGAATGTGCTTGATTTGGTGCACACTTTTTAAAGAAAATTGGTAATGATTATTCTTAAAATATTGTATAATTTTAAAAAATTTTAAAATGTATGGATAGATGTTTTGCTTGCATGTATATCTGTGCACCACATGCCTTTTGTGCAACTTTGTAATTTATTAATTGTATGATCATATGTGTTGTGTCTTTACTCTCTACACAAAAATTGTCTGGTGCCCTTAGAAATTAGATGGTTTTGGATCACCTGGATCTGGAGTTAAAATGGGTATTAGCCACCGTGTGAATGCTAGCAACAGATACCAGGTCCTTTGCAAAGACGAGAAGTACTTTTTAAGTGCTGAGTCATCTCTCTAGAATTCATTATATACTTTTAATTTTGTGTAGCCGTATTAGAATGATGCTAAGTGCTTTCATTATATTTATTGAAATGATCTTTTTAAAACCAATGATAAAAGATAATTTTAACTGGCTTAAAATATGTTTATTCAATATGTGATTTGTTAAAACTTGTAGTTAAAAATTGAGTGCTATAGACTGTAGCTCAGTTAATAAAGTGCTTGCCTAGTACACGGGGCCCTGGGTTCAATCCTCAATACTGTATAAACTTATCATAATGGAGTACACCTATCATCCCGCCATTCTGGAGGTGGAAGCTGGAAGATCAGAAGTTCAAAACCCTCCTCTGCTATATAGTTAGAAGCCAGCCTGAAGTATGTAAGACCCTAACGCAAAATATTGTGAAGATTTATGCTCTAGTTTATGATTTTAGAAGATAATTCCTTAAGTTGGGAATGGTAGTACATTTGGTAGGTTGAAGCAGGAAGCTTATGAGTTCAAGATCAGCTTGGCTACATAATGAGACCCTATCTCAAAAGGAAAACCAAAACCAAGCAATGTTTAAAATATTAAAATAAAATATTCTGTTTATTTTTATAAAGTTTGGAAGAAAATATCAGTGAATGGCTTATGTTTAAATGTAATATAAAATTTTATATATTAGTTGATGCTAAATATTAACATTGGTATTTTAATACTTATTTTTTTCTTTCCAAAGCATAATTTATCCACAGAATAAGGATGGAGAACCAGAGTACAATCCCTGTGGAAAGTATATGGTAAAACTTCACCTCAATGGTGTCCCAAGAAAGGTGAATATCTTTTTCCTTCCCATTCCCCACTTCCATCTCTTCTTTCTTTACCTCTTCACCCTTGAATCTTGAGGGAAACAAACTAAGAAAAGTTGACTGTGTAAAGATTTTAAAAGTCAATTTGTTTGATTTGAATATGTGATATATTGTATATTCTACTACTAATAGAATCATTTGTTAGTAATTAAAAATAAAACAAGTATAAAATTTTTCAAGACTTTTTTAATTTGTGTATATTTGTGTGGAGGCCAGAAGAGGGCGTCAGGTCCCTGGGACTAGAAATTATAGGTCCTTGTAAACTGATATGGGTACTAGGAGCTGAACTCTGGCCTCTTGAGGAGCAGCAAGTGTTCTTAACCACTGAGCTGTCTTTATAGCCCCATAAAAATATTTTCTTATAGATTTAATTGTTTTGCTCAAATTGTCTTCAGTTGGTCTCAAGTGATCCTCATGAATAGCTGGAGCTACAGGTATGAGTCACTGCACTAAAGTCTTTTTTAAAAATTGGTTTTCAAATACCTTATGCACAGTTCTAAAAGAATTGTTAATGATTAATAATTTTTAATCTGATCTAAATTTTTGTTTTGCTTCCTTTTTCTGACAGGGTGTGATTAATGTATCCCATTCTTGCCTCAAACCTGTAATGCTTTTGCCTCACCTTGAGAACAATGGAAAGGCTCTTTAATTCTTTTAATTAAAAGGAAATGGGGATCAGCCAAATTGTTTCATGGATAAAGGCACTTCCCTTGCAAACCTAGTGGATGAGTTCAATTCTTGGAATGTAAATGTGGAAGGGGACTCGAGTGCCTTCACTCCTGCTGTGACATACCCTTCCACACATGTACATGCATCATGCACATTCACACATAATAATAATTTTTTTTTAAAAAATTATAAATTAATAAGAGGTTGGTGGTTCATAACTTTACTCCCAGCATTCAGGAGACAAAGGCAGGCAGATAGATCTCTTGAGTCCATCCTGGTCTACATAGTGAGTTCATGCCATCCAAGACTACATAGTGATACCCTGATTCCTGCCTCAGCCTTTGGAGTAGCTTAGAATATAGGCCTGTATCTCCAGCCCTGGTTTACTTTCTCATTTAGCAGATCTGGGATAAGGCCAGAACTTGCCTTTTTAACAGTCTCAGTGCTAATCCTAATGCTGATGCTATTGTTTGGGAACACTTTAGAATTACTTTGATTACTTAAAAACTAAATAAACAATTTTGAGAAAGATAGTAACCTCTTGTTTAAAAGACCCTTTCGGTGTTGAGCATGGTAGCACATAGGCACATATCTATACCTAGGACTCAGGAGGCTGAGACTGGAGGATGGCTAGTTAGAGGCCAGCCCGGGCTACATAGCTTGTTTCAAAAAGTTTTTGAAGTAATAATCTTTGTACTATTTTCAGATTAGAACTCTTATTTTAGCCCCATGTCTTCCAAATCATTTTCTTCTTTTCTTTCTTTTTTTTCCTAAGTCATTTTTGGTATTAATTAGATACCAAATCTTTGTGGTATTGCTTGCTCAGTTATTTAAATGTATTTTTTAGTTAGAATATTCTACTGGTACAATCATATATAGAATAAATCTTTTTATAAAGATATACCAAAAATAGGAAGGCTCTTTTGTAATTTTAAATATAGTATACTGTAGTAATACGAGCAGTGGGCTGCTTCCTGCCACCCGGCAGCCATCACGGCTAGCTTTGCCCGAAATAATTACACGGACACTGTATTCTTTTAATCACTGCTTGGCTCTTTAGCTCTAGCCCTTTTCTCGGCTAACTCTCGCACCTGGACTAACCCATTTCCAATCATATGTGTCGCACCCCAAGGTGCGCTTACCGGGAAGATTCTAGCCTATGTCCATCCTGGGTCGGAGCTTCATCGCGTGTGCCTCAGAGAGCAGAGCTC
The DNA here is from genome assembly GCF_000317375.1 of Microtus ochrogaster. Taxonomy (NCBI): domain Eukaryota; kingdom Metazoa; phylum Chordata; class Mammalia; order Rodentia; family Cricetidae; genus Microtus; species Microtus ochrogaster. The sequence continues at coordinate 65,106,721 of NC_022013.1, read as the reverse complement.
TCGCCTCTGCCCGCAAGAGTGGAGCATCTCGTGTCTCTCTGAGGCGTCTGCCCCCGAGAGGAGAGCTGTCGAGTCTCTGACCTCACTTCCTCTTCCGCCCACCTACGTTCTAACCTATCAGGGCAAGCAGCTTCTTTATTTAATCAACCAATGACCTTCCTCCATCAGTATACATTCTAGAATCCCTAATAATCTTGATTTGTATATATATGTATATATAAAATATATATACACACACATACACATCTCTTGTGTGTAATTATTGGCTTTCTTGTCAGTGAAATTAGCTTGTAAGAATGAATAAAGACGTTGTATTAAAATGGTAAGCATTTTATAAAGCTGTCATTATCTTAATAATAGGTACATTGTGGCTGTTGTTGATATAAAGTTGGTTATTTTTAAATTGAGATTTAAAGATTGTTTCACCTAAAGATTGTTTCACCTAATGAAGTTAATGTTCTCTTTCTGCAGGTGATAATTGATGATCAGTTACCTGTTGATCATAAAGGAGAATTGTTGTGTTCTTATTCCAACAATAAAAGTGAATTATGGGTATCACTTATAGAGAAAGCATACATGAAAGTTATGGGAGGATATGATTTCCCAGGATCCAACTCAGTAAGTCATGGATATGTGTTACAGACACACACTTATGCTACCTAATATATTTTAAAGTTTAAAAGTCATTCTTCAGGATCTTACAATGCAAGGCAGTGAATGGAAAGGTCATACTTATATTGATATTAACAGTTTTACTTCCCAACCTGCACATTCAGTTATGTTTTTTCAGATGCTTTTAGTTTAGTTTTGTAATTAATTGCCCTTTTTTTTGTTTGTTTGTTTGAGATGCTGTTTCTTTATGTAGCCCTGGCTGTCCTGAAACTGGCTATATAGAGCAGGCTGGCCTTGAACTCACAGAGATTTATTTGCCTCTGCCTCCATCATGCCTACCTAGCTGATTGCCTTTTTATTCAACTTAGAGAAAGAAAGAGTAGGAATGTATGTAACATGCTAGAACTGACTGATTGTAAAAACTTATTGTGTGATAAATAGCTTGTCATCATAGCAATCTCTTGCATTGCATTTTGAGTCTTATATCTACCAATAAAAAAAAAATTCTTTTATGAGGCTGGATAGATGGCTTAGCACTTAAGAACTCCTGTTGCTTTTGTAGAAGACCTGAGTTTTGTTCCCAGCTTCCAACATGCCAGCTCCCAACTGTCTGTAATTCCAGTTCAAGAGGATCTGATGCCTGTTCTGGTCTCCATGGGCACCAGGCACACAAGTGGTGCACAGACACACATGGCAGGCAAAACACCTATACATACATATAGGTATACATATACATAAATCTTTCTTAAAGAATTCTCAAGTTCAGAAAGCAGAAAAGCCACTTTATCTTCAAGATCATTATGCCAAATCAGTAGCTCTCCTGGGAATTTATTAACAGCCTAAAAACACTGACAGTTCTGAATTGTGTTTATATTTCAGAATATTGATCTGCATGCATTGACTGGGTGGATACCAGAGAGGATTGCGATGCATTCAGATAGCCAGACCTTCAGTAAGGATAATTCATTCAGAATGCTTTATCAAAGGCACGTGTGTTTCCTCACTCTCTCCCTTCCTGTTTAAAGGCATCACACTTTATTTAGGGTAGGGATGGCAAAAACTGTTTGTTTTTTGAGAAGTATGGGTGGACCTCCAACTTGTGATCCTCCTGCCTCAGCTTTCTGGAATCACCTCTGCACACACTACCTCCAGTAAAAGCAGTCATTTTACATGTGTGCTAACTGACAGCCTTAGTTGTCCTTAATTGTGGACACAGTTAATCCAAATTTGAGATGTCCCATAGTTGTTGAATATGGAATGTGGAATGTAGAAAAACCATATGCTCCTGCCAAAGTACTTATAAAGTCTGAGGGAAGGTGGGAAAAGAAGTCTCGAGAGTTTAAACTGCAAATGGGAAATTTATATGGAGGTTCTGGGAAACTCTCCAAACCACAACAAACATAGAGTATCAGAAGTAGGAAACTTGTGATTTGGTAAACAAAGCCAAATCCATTTTGGAGAAGTAAATTTGATATTTCACATCTGTATCCTTGTTTGTCAGGTAAAAATTTAGCACTTGTTTTTCTTCACTGATAGGTTTGTGCCTGAAAATTAAGTTGTCCTGGTGGGGTGGTGGGTAATAAAAATGATAATTCATCTGTTAAAATAGCCAGTTTTTAAAACAGTTTTCAAATGTGAAGTTTTTGTGTAAGCCAGCAGACAGTAAGAAAGATGGTGTGATCTGAGATTTAAAGTGTGTCGTGCTCTAACTGCCTGTCTCTGGTGCCCGTGCAGATTTCACAAAGGGGATGTCCTCATCACTGCGTCAACTGGAATGATGACCGAAGCGGAAGGGGAGAAGTGGGGCCTGGTTCCCACACATGCATATGCTGTTTTGGATATTAGAGAGTTCAAGGTTAAGCCTTATAATTTTATCTTTCTTGATTGATAACATCTTACAGTAGCACAGTGATCAGACTTTTAGAGCCATTCTACTAGTGTAAGCAACTTGGTTTCTGCCATTGGAAATTAGGAGACCAAAGGTGCGATGAAATGCAGTGACAGTGCAGTGACAATGGAACAGAGATGCCATCACACCTTTTCTTCTCCAGGACAGTCACCACACTTGAGACTAGTACATAGCTCTGACGGGCCCAGGTAGCATGTTGGTGCTCTGGGTTAGTCATGGTAGAAAGCTCAAGGGCGTAGAAGATATATATCTGTGAAAGGAAATATAGGAAAATGGCTAGGAATAAGAGATATGATTGGGCCTGTGTGCACGTGCACTTCTCTTCCTTGAAGTTTTTGCATGCTGTCAGGACAGCCTTTCTCAGTATGTCCTTGGGCATCCTGAGATCTTCAAATGTGACCTTATTACTCTGCAGGTTATTGTTATTTTTAAATGAAAAGTTGATGAGTTCTCTGCAGTAGAAGATGCAAGTGGCCTTCCTTAATTGGATAGAGAGGTGTGATCATTCAGCAAAAACAGTACCCATTATTTGTTAATTAAACTGCCAAGTTGGCATACAGAAATTGGTTATTTAGCCCAGGATATAATCCAAGAAATCTGTCCGTGATTTTGTTATGCAGACACGAGAGTTCCTTACAGAGCCTAGATGGTATGGTCTATTATACAGCTAGGCAATATTCTGTCTGTCTGTCTGTCTTGCTCCTAGGGCCTTCAAGAAGAAATACCAGATTAAATCAAACAAGAGAAAATGGTGCAGCAGGAGACACAAGATGTGTGAAGCTCTTGTTAGCTTAAGGTAGCTGCATACAGTTTGACAGTTAAGGCTTTTTTTAAGATAGGGTTTTGCCAGGTATCCCAGGCTGGCCTTGAACTCCTAACCCTTCTGCCCAGCCTCCCAAGCACTGGGATTACAGGTACATGCCATCATGTCTGGTTCCTTTTTTTTTTTTCTTTTCAGTAGGAGTATATTCTAAAATGATGATAAAAAAATATAAAAAAATATAGGGAGTATATAAACTAGTGCCAGAAGTATTTGTCATTATTAGATATTGTGTACTTTGCATAATTATATGTGCTATACTCTTTACAGTTGACTGTACAAATACAATAGGTTTATTTTTACAAGCCTCACAATAAAAGAAAAGCAAATTTTAAAAAAAGGTTAAAAAACAATTCCAGAATTCCAGAGACAGGGTAAGAAACAAACTCTAAAGGCCAACCTGGGCTACATAGTCACCCTGGGATATGTAATGAGACCTTTCAAACAACAAATGCATAGTATTTAACAGTAATAACTGTTATTCATGATATTTTGGCCAATGATTGTGGTGTGTTTAGTTCTAAACAAACAAGCCTCCTAGCTTACTTAGTTAAAATGTGTATGTATAATGCATTGCACTCTGACCTTAGGATGGCTATGATGTCACTAAGCAGCAGGAATTTTCAGATCCATTATAATCTTTTTTTTTTTTTTTGGTTTTTCGAGACAGGGTTTCTCTGTGGTTTTGGAGCCTGTCCTGAAACTAGCTCTTGTAGACCAGGCTGGTCTCGAACTCACAGAGATCCGCCTGCCTCTGCCTCCCAAGTGCTGGGATTAAAGGCGTGTGCCACCACCGTATGTGATCACCATCATATATAAGGTCCACTACTGGCCAAATGCTGTTGTGACACATAATTGTGTAGGAATGAAAGGCAGTATGAGCCTGCCACAACAGTTAAACTTTAAATCCTCCACTGGATGATGTTGCTGAGCGGCAGAGCACTTCAGCAGGCATGAGGGCATAGATTCAATCCTCAGTCCTTGGTAAAACTTATAGATTCAATCCTTAATCCTTGGTAAAACTTTATGATCTTAAGGCTTTATGAATTAGGCAGGATTCCAACCCCAACCATGTTGTATAAAATTGTTTATTTCCTTAAACATGTCAGTAAAATTGAATCCTTTTTTTTTTTTTTTTTTTTTTTTGATTTTTGAGACAGGGTTTCTCCATAGCTTTTTGGTTCCTGTCCTGGAACTAGCTCTTGTAGATCAGGCTGGACTCAAACTCACAGAGATCTGCCTGCCTCTGCCTCCCGAGTGCTGGGATTAAAGGTGTGCACCACCACTGCCCGGCTAAATTGAATCCTTAAAGCAAAAAGTAAAAAGTTAATGCAAAGTTCAGGAAAGCCAAAAGGTGTGCTTGTTTTAGAATCGTAGTTTTCTCCACACAGGAAGTACTACAGTTAACAGTTACTATCCAGGCCTGAGCTCCTTTTTTGTTTGTTTGCTTGTTTGTTTGAGACAGGGTTTCTCTGTAGCTTTGGAGCCTGTCTTGGAACTAGCTCTTGTAGACCAAGCTGGCCTCGAATTCAGAGATCTGCCTACCTCTGCCTCCCGAGTGCTGGGATTAAAGGCCTGCACCACTACCACCGGAGCTCCTTTGTTAGAGCCTCCTGTGAGGTTGGTGTCAGTGCAGTAGATAGTATAGTAATATAATAAGATAGAATAGTAAGATAGTGGCCTGTGATTAAGTTTGGATAGTGAAACAGCAGCCTTTCTAGTTAGATTAGTGCTTTTACACTAATCTATACAGTCATTTTGTACACACTGAGGCATTTTATTAGAGTATGTGTAACCAAAATACGTTGTGGCCCAGTAATAGTTTTTTCACTAATAATGTTCCCTTTCAGACTGCAATCATGTGCATTGTTGCCCAGCTTGAGCAGGTTTTATAACCTGTAGAGTGCCCACTTTAAGCTTGCTTGTGAATTTCATGCTGTCAGAGTTGATCTTTGCTCAAATTCTTGATGTGTGTTGAAATTGAAAGCGTTAACTAGTGTTCTTTAATTGTGTATAAATTTGAACCTTTCCTGGACTTGTCCTTTATTGGGTGTCTTTGAAACATTTATTCAAATTTTAAGACAGGGTTTTACTATGTTGCCCTCACTGGCCTGGAACTCAGAGATCTGCCTTTCAAGTGCTGTAATTAAAGGCATATTGCCACCATGCCCTACCAATTTTGACTTCCTTCTAAAATGTTATTATGCCTATAAGACTTTTTTTCACAGTCTTAAAGCTACTTAAAATCTCATTTGTGACTTTTATTAATATATTCCTAAAAGTATTGTGTGTGTGTGTGTGTATCTGTATCTAACATGTTTGCATGCTGTGTGATCTTTATTTCCATTTCCCATCCTCTTTCAATTCTGTGTCTCCTGGAAGGACTGCCCCATAGTTTACTCTGAGGCCCATCCATGGTTCAAGGCCCTTGCTTTTCTGTCCACTCACCTTACAGCATTTCTTAACCTATATTAAGGCTTTCTCCTTTGCTGGAAATAACTAGAATTTGTATGTTGCTGCATATACTAATTTTTCTTTCTGAACTTTTCTTGCATTTCTTCTTCTGTTCTGGGCCCTTTCTGCTTATCAGTAAAATCTCCAGTCATATGCCTTTGAATATCTCTGATGCCTAAGATCTGCCTCTGGACATTTAGCAGAAATTTCTACTCCTTTATGCTCCCCTTTTAGAAAATATTGCTGTAAATTAAGAATTGCTATTTGAGGGGCTGGAGAGATGGCTCAGGGGTTAAGAGCATTGCCTGCTCATCCAAAGGTCCTGAGTTCAAGTCCCAGCAACCACATGGTGGCTCACAACCATCTATAATGAGGTCTGGTGCCCTCTTCTGGCCTGCAGGCATACACACAGACAGAACATTGTATACAGGCATACACACAGACAGAACATTGTATACATAATAAATAAATAAATATTTAAAAAAAAGAATTGATATTTGATAAGTAATGAAGTTTATTCTAAGAAGATTATAACATGGTAAATCTCTTTCAATTTAATGTTATCTTTTGCTTTTAATCTTTTTGTTTTGTTTTGTCTTTTAATATAGGGCCTGCGGTTTATCCAATTGAAAAACCCTTGGAGCCATTTACGCTGGAAAGGAAGGTACAGTGAAAATGATGTGAAAAACTGGACCCCAGAATTACAGAAGTATTTAAACTTTGATCCCCGAACAGCTCAGAAAATAGATAATGGTAAATACCTCTTTGTAACTTTAATACCATTTTGGGATTGGGAGGTGTGTATGAGTGCCTGTGTGTGCGTGCAAATGGAGGTCACAACTCAATATCAAATATCTTTCTCTGTTGCTCTCCACCTTTTTGAGAACAAGGTGTCTTGCTGAACAAGGAGCTTACTGATTGACTAGCCTAGCTAGTCATCAAGACCCCAGGATCCTCCAGTCTTTGCCTCCCCAGTACTGGGAATATATACACACACTGGCATGCCCAGCTTCTGTATGGGTGCTGGAGATGGGTGCAGGTCCTCATGCTTGTGCAGTAAGCACTTTGCTGACTAAGCCATCTCCCTAGCCTTTACTTGCTTTTATGTGTGTGTTTTGTCTGTATGTATGTATGTGCACCAAATGTGTGCAGTCTCTACTGAAATCATAAGAGGACTCCCTGGAAACTAGGGTTACACATGGGTATGAGCCATTGTGTGGGTGCTGGGAACCAAATCCAGGTCTTAGAGCAGCAAGTACTAACATTTGCTATCTCGAGCTCTCCAGCCCTTTAATGTCATTTCAAGATGAGATAGACCACTGGGAGGTGGTGGCACATGCCTTTAATTCCAGCACTTGGGGGCAGAGGCAGGCAGATCTCTGTGAGTTCAAGACCAGCCTAGTCTACAAGAGCTAGTTCCAGGACAGGCTCCAAAGCTACAGAGAAACCCTGTCTCAAAAAACCAAACAACAACAAAACAAACAAACAAATAAATAAATATGAGATAGACCTGTCTCAAGAGTTTCTAATTTTTAATTGTTATTTTTTTACATATGTAGGCGTTTTGCCTGAATGTATATCTGTACAGTATGTGTATGCTTGGTGACCTTGGAAACGGATCACTGAAACTGGAGTTAAAAAGAGTTGTGGGCCATTGTGTGGGTGCTGGGATTGAATCTGGGTTCTCTGCCGAGCAGCCAGGTGCTCTTAACCACTGAGTCTTCTTATTTATTGCTAAGATATGTTTTAGATTAACAAAGACATTTCATTTTTAGGAATATTTTGGATTTCCTGGGATGATCTTTGCCAGTATTATGATGTAGTGTATTTGAGTTGGAATCCAGCTCTTTTTAAAGAATCAACTTGCATTCACAGGTAAGTTTTTATACATTTTAGAGTATGCGTCATAATAGTCTCTACATTTGAAAGATTTAAAAATTTTTAAATTTATGTGGCAAATGAGAATGGGTGCATGTGTCTGGGAAGCCAGAAGAGGATGGATGTTGGGTTCTCAGGAGCTGGAGTTACAGGCCACTCTGAGTCACCCAAAATGGGTTCTGGGAATTAAACTCAGGTCATCTACAGGAGCAGTACATGCTCTTAACCACAAACTGTCTCTCCAGCGTGTATTCTCCACATTAAAAATTTTAAATACAGTGATCAATTCAGAAGGACCATCAGGCCCTCTTTTTGGTATTTGTAGTAGACATTCTTTCGATATTACTTTATTACACCAAAAACTTTTTTAAAGGATGAAACAAAAAAAATCTGATAGTTAATGCGTAGCAATGGTAGTACACACTTTTAAGGCCTGCCTGTCTACGTAGTGAGTTCCAGTACAGCCAGGGCTATACAGAGAAACCCTGTTTTGAAAAATAATTGATTAGGGCTGGAGAGATAGCTCAGTGGTTAAGAGTACTGGCTGTTCTTCCAGAGGACAGAGTTCAATTCTCAGCGCCCACATGGTAGCTCAAAACTGTCTGTAACTCCATTCTAGGGGGGAATCTGACACCTTCACACCAATGTATATAAAATAAAGTTGAAATAATTAAAAAAAACAATACTTAATAAAAAAATCTTTGAAAGTTTATTTGCATTTGAAGCACATAACTTTTTTTTCTTTTTTCTTTTTTTATTGGTATTTATTGATCTCTACATTTTTCTCTGCTTCCCTCCCTGCCTCTCCCCTCCCCCCTTAAACCCTCCCCCAGGGTCCCCATGCTCCCAAGTTACTCAGGAGATCTTGTCTTTTTCTACTTTCTACTTCCCATGTAGATTAGCTCTATGTAAGTCTCTCTTAGTGTCCTCATTGTTGTCTAAACAAGTTCTCTGGGATTGTGGTTTGTAGGCTGGCTTTCTTTGCTTTATGTTTAAAAACCACCTCTGAGTGATAATTGTCTTTCTGTGTCTGGGTTACCTCACTCAAAATAATGTTTTCTAGCTCCATCCATTTTCCTGCAAAATTCAAGCTGTCGTTATTTTTTTCTGCTATGTAGTACTCCATTGTGTAAATGTACCTCATTTTCCTTATCATTCTTTGGTTGAGGGGCATTTAGGTTGTTTCCAGGTTCTTGCTATGACAAACAAAGCTGCTATGAACATAGTTGAGCCCATGTCCTTGTGGCACGATTGAGCATCCTTTGGATATATACCCAAAAGTGGTTATTATCGGGTCTTGAGGAAGGTTGTTTCATAATTTTCTGAGAAATTGCCACAATGACATCCAAAGGGGTTGTACCAGTTTGTATTGTACCAGCAATGCAGAAGGAAACACATCACTTTTATGTTTTATTTTTTCAAGACAGGGTTTTCTCTGTGGCTTTGGAGCTTGTCCGGAACTAGCTCTTGTAGACCAGGCTGGCCTCGAACTCACAGAGATCCTCCTGCCTCTGCCTCCCAAATGCTGGGATTAAAGGCCTGTGTCACTGCCGCCCAGTGAAACATTTTAAAGTAGTGTTTAAAAGTTTAGTTGTGGACTAGAGAGGTGGCTCAGCAGTTAAGAGTTCTTGTTGGTCTTGTAGAGAACCCAGGTTAAATTTCCAGCACCCACATAGTTGCTTACAATCATGTTAACTCCAGTTCCAGAGGATCTGATGCCCTCTTCTGATCTTCACAGGCACCAAACACACATGCACAAAGATACATGCAGACCAAACATTCTTATACATAAAATAATGAAGTATCCAAAAAGATTATTTTTTTTAAAAAAAGTGTAAAAATAGCTTTATGGGAAATTTAATCATTGCTGTCTTTTTGTTAATTTTTCTTTTAGTTCTTGGGATGCTAAACAAGGACCTGTGAAAGATGCTTATAGCCTGGCCAACAATCCCCAGTACAAACTGGAGGTGCAGTGTCCACAAGGGGGTGCTGCAGTTTGGGTTTTGCTTAGTAGACACATAACAGACAAGGTATGGATACCTTCTAATGCCACATTCACCACATAGAAATTCTTTCAAATACAATTGTTAGAGCCATAGCTTTATGACTAGCCTGTTCCATGTATATAGGTGGTCAGGAAATGTTTTCTCAGGTATATAATTATTATCAGGTCAGTTCCCTTATAATTATGCACTAAAGTCTTAATCAGATTTCTCTGAAGGAGAAGCTTGCTTTTCAGTGAGAACATAAGGGTTGATACATACTTTGGAATTTATGAATAGTAAGCTTAGACTATTCTGGAAGGGATTTGGAAATGTTGGATCATTAGTTTTGATTGTAGGAAGGTTTACTGTAATCTTAATCATTCACATAGTCATTTATTCAGAAAAGCATGGCTCCTATAGAACTAAGTAGCTAAGTGTTCTTGAAAATGAGTTCAGCCAGGCGGTGGTTGCGCACGCCTTTAATCCCAGCACTTGGGAGGCAGAGGCAGGCGAATCTCTGAGTTCGAGACCAGCCTGGTCTACAAGAGCTAGTTTCAGGACAGGCTCCAAAACCACAGAGAAACCCTGTCTTGGAAAAAAAAAAAAAAAAAGAAAGAAAATGAAAATGAGTTCAGTAGGCATTTAGAATAGAGAACATCCTGAGTCCATTTTCCTAACCACCTTGCGTTCTCTGTGATTTTAGGATGACTTTGCAAATAACCGTGAGTTTATCACAATGGTTGTGTACAAGACTGATGGCAAGAAAGTTTATTACCCAGGTAAGTTCTGCTGAGCAGACATTGAAAGTTCTTATTTATAGAATTGAGTTGGAAAGGAAAGACTTGTATATAGGTGGCATGTAGAAATCAATAATGATTATGCTGTTAGGCTAATAAAATAGCAAAACAGATTGGGTATTTAGGTCTTGTTTTTAATTTTGAGATTCTTGGAACTTGGGTTTATATGTTCTTGCACATACCACCAGAACTTGATTTCTAAGAGGTGCAAAAGTCTACAAACCGCCCAAAAGAGAACAGAGGGAAGATGACATGGCTTGGGTTTAAAAAGCATTGAGTTTCTTTATTAGTTACAGCCCAAAATGAAGCAATTTTACTTGAGAAATGATGGTTTGAACTTGTTGTTGTAGTGTAAGGTAAGGAGGACAGATATGTGTTTCAGTAAGGACCCTGGAATCAGATGTAATAGTTACTAAGACAGATAAGAATTGGTCAGATGCAAGGAGGGAGCAGATTTATGTTATAGAGTAAAATCAGGTGTTAATTTTTGGCTTGTTAAATTTGAGGTAATATGACTTCTAGGTTAGGATGCCAAGTGGGCACTTGATTTCTGAGCGGGGATATAAGGCAGGTTAAGGACTTGAGGTGCAAACTGATGCAGAGGCATATAGGTAGCATTTGAAGCCTGTACTGTACAGATCATTTTTGGAGAGGGCTGTAGATAGAGCTGAATACCCAGGACTGACCCTTAGGTTCTCATACATCTTGAGGCTGGGCAAAGGAGTTGGCACTATTTACTGGAAAACTTGATCAGGATGCTTGATGAAACAATAGATGATACAGTGAGGTTTGATAGAACCTAAGCAGAGGAGGTATTCCAAGAGAAAAATGAGGACACCTATTTCCTGCTGTCTGAGAGGTCAGAGAAGATATAGTTGGACTTAACATCTGGTAGTCATTGTTGACCTTGACAAGAACAGGCCAGTCCGAAAGGTAGCTCTAGAGAGGATCAGAATGAGTTCATGTTTTTCTTTGTTCAGTCTTAAAGGAAAATATGAATTCTTCACCATTACACTGGTTATAGAAGGCACTAAACCTTAGTAGTCAGTATCTCAGTTTTGAAATTGGCATGACACATAAGGTCCAGTGGTCATCAAGTCAAACTAGCTGTTTTCAAATGTTGATTATATAACTAAAAAAAAAAAATAATTTCCATGCATGAAAATTTTATATGGCTTTATAATATCAAATGCATTTTATTACCCCCTTTACTTTTAAAACTAAAGGGTTTTTTTTGTTGTTTTTTAGTTAAACAGTGTTCCCTCTTTTATGTGTAGTGATTTTTCAGGATACTTCTAGGGTTACAGTTTTATTTTCATCACACTAAATCAGGTATTTTTGCTCTCCATTAACAAAATAAACAGACACAGATTAAAAACTTAGTCCATGGGCTGTTGAAATAGCTCAGTGGATAAAGGTGTTGGCTGCCAAGTTTGACAACCTGAATTCAGTCCCTGTAATCCATATGGTGGAAGGGGAGACTGACTCCCTCATTACCCCTGACCTCCACATGTGCACACACACAAATCACTGTTAAGAAAACCCCCTTTGTAAAAAGCTCCACTAAATCATTAGTGAAAGGAAGATAAGATTAGTAGTTAAGAGGGACTTTAAGAAACTAATTTAACATCCTCCAAGGTTTATTTAGTTCTGGGGTGGGGCTAAATAGATGTCTTTATATAACTTTTTATGTCTTTAAAAAAATGTTAACCTCCAAGAAAGCTAATGCTGGCTCTGAAAATCTTTTCTATAAACTCGATATGTGTGCAGCTGACCCACCTCCATACATTGATGGGATTCGGATCAACAGTCCTCATTACCTGACTAAGATAAAGCTGACCACGCCCGGGACTCACACCTTTACCTTAGTGGTTTCTCAGTATGAGAAACAGAACACAATTCATTACACAGTCCGGGTAAGAAATTCACCATGAACCACCACGCAGTGACAAAATACAGTAATGAGGGTCTACGCCATGTTCTGCTTTATAAGTGGGGCCATTTGAGATAGTCTTGCTGTATGGCTTCAAGGTCACTATGTAGTACAGGCTGGTGTTGAATTCATATACTCTGACCTCAGCTTCTAAAGTGCTAGAGAAAAGAATTATTTCTGAAAATCATTTTGTTTTGTATGTTTATTAAATAATTATGCTTTCTGTAAAAATGTAAGTTGTACTTTACTTTGAATAACATTTTAAGTAAACACATTTTCATAGTGATGGTTTATTCCTGAGATAATGTGGTATATTGAATTAATAAGTGCAATTAAATGGCAGCTTTCAGTAGGGTACAATGATGGCAGCATACACCTGTAAAACTTGAGAATTTCAAGTTCAAAGAAAACAGTTTTCAACTGTTTACTTATATTGCTTCAAAGGTAACTGTCCTTCGACAGTTGTACATAGATTTGTTTGTCAGATATAAGAAGTTCAATTTGAATGGAATGTCTTTTTTTTTCTTGAGACAGGGTTTGTCTGTATCTTTGGGGCCTATCCTGGATCTAGCTCTTACTGTAGACCAGGCTGGCCTTGAACTCACAGAAACCCGCCTGCCTCTTCGTTCCCCAGTTGCAGAAGCTAAGGCTGGTAAAATTGTCCTGAGTCATACACAGTAACAGACTAAGCCAGAATCCTCTAGTTCTGGTTACTTAATCCTCTGGTTACTTAAGTCTGACTTGATCCCAACTGGTATTTTAGCCGTAGAATAGATCCAGTGTATTCCCTTAATCATTGTGATTCATTCATGTGATGTTTCTCAGAATAATTTTTGGTGGGCCTTACCATGTTTTTAAATCTAGGTATATTCAGCGTGCAGCTTTACTTTTTCGAAGATCCCTTCACCATATACCTTATCAAAACGGGTAAGAAAGTCTGTGGGTTGTAATCTCATTTTTTTTTTTTTTTAGCTTTTTAGAAATTCATTTCGGCCGGGCGATGGTGGCGCACGCCTTTAATCCCAGCACTCGGGAGGCAGAGGCAGGTGGATCTCTGTGAGTTCGAGACCAGCCTGGTCTACAGACCTAGTTCCAGGACAGGCTCCAAAGCCACAGAGAAACCCTGTCTCTAAAAAAAAAAAAAAAAAAAAAAAAAAAAGAAATCCATTTCACTGCCATTAAAACACTTCCTGGGGCCAGGCGGTGGTGGCGCACGCCTGTAATCCCAGCACTCGGGAGGCAGAGGCAGGCGGATCTCTGTGAGTTCGAGACCAGCCTGGTCTACAAAGGGAGTTCCAGGACAGGCTCCAAAACCACAGAGAAACCCTGTCTCGAAAAAACCAAAAAAAATAAAACACTTCCTGGGATTTTACAGAAATAAAGGGAAAAAGTGTTTGCTTATTTTGGTTAGAATAAAAGATCAGTGAGCAACATTGTTTCTATGGAAATAGAATAAAAGTAATTCTAGAGACAGGATTAGGATAGCCTTGCTTATCAGAAGTCCACTTAGATGAATTGAAAAAGAATTTGAAAATAGTTTGCAGTGTGGGTAAAATAAATATGCAGAAGAGTCTAAGGAGAATTCCTGGTAGTGAGAACAATTTAACTGAGTGAGAGGCAGAGTATAGTAAAGCAACGGCTGAAGGAGGACAGGCTGTCAGTGACAAAGATTGGAGAAACATACTAAAACTATGGTGGAATCAGAATGTGAAATTTTGTTATGACAAACTTTATTTTATAGATTAATGGAAAGTGGAGTGGTCAGAGTGCTGGAGGATGTGGAAATTTTCAGGAGACTCACAAAAATAACCCCATCTACCAGTTCCATATAGATAAAACTGGACCGTTACTGATTGAACTGAGAGGACCAAGGTTTGTGATTCCTAGCTGCCTTTTTTTTTCCTTTTCGTGCTGCAGATGACCCTAGGGCTTTGTGTTTGTCAGCAACCACTCTAGCACTGAGCTATGTTTTTACAACTTAGAATCCTTAGTTTTAAATTAATGAGGATATATTAAAACTGATCTTAAAGGAACAACATTTGGAAACAAATCCATGCAAGCATAGGCAAAGTATTTTTGATAGTTACAGCATTATAAAGGGGAGGTCAGCCCTGAGTAAGTGTCCATGTATGACAGTAACTTCACCTAACTCACACCAGGCCTAAAAGTTAGTTCTAGATTACAGACTAGATGTTAAAAGTAAACAGTAACTTCTAGAATATAATACAGATGATATCTGGTATGAAATGCAGTTCAGCATTTTTTTCTCTGTGAATGAGTGTGTCTTGGAATGCCATATGAGTCACATACTAACTATTCTGTGAATTTAGATTTTGAGGGCTTTCTTCTGTTCTGTAGGGTTTTCTGTCAGTTACAACGACAGTCTTTCATCTAGAAATTTATGTTAAATGATGTTTTATCTTTTATATTATTCCCTGGGGAGCCTGTAGTTTAAAAAAAAAATCTAGCTGGGAGTGATGGCACAATGCCTTTAATTCAGCACTCAGGTGGCAGAGGCAGAGAGATCTGAGTTCGAGGCCAGCTTGGTCTACATAGTGAATTCTGGGACAGTCAGGGTTACTTTCTGAGACCTTGTCACAAAAAGCAAAAGTCTGTGTTAAGGTAAGCTTGATGCATTATTAGTCTTTATGGATTCCATTTTAAAACTAGATAGAAATTGTGAGTAAAAACAGTATGCAGAGTTTTGGGGTGCTTTCTTGTTGGTGGAGCACACACACATACATACTTTAATAGCTTGCAGTGTCTTTTAAACTGTTTACTAACATAGCAATGCTGTTTGATTTCTAATACCAGGCAATACAGTGTTGGATTTGAGGTGGTAGCAGTTTCCATAACGGGAGATCCTGGTCCTCATGGCTTTCAGAGGAAATCTAGTGGTGACTATAGGTAACAGTGGCATTTTGTGTTCAGTGTACACTTTATGTGACATTATGGTCACATAATAACCTTATTCTCATTTTCCTTCAATATAGGTGTGGATTTTGCTACTTAGAATTGGAAAATATACCTGCTGGAATCTTTAATATCATCCCAAGTACTTTTTTGCCTAAACAAGAAGGACCTTTTTTCTTGGACTTTAATAGTACTGTCCCCATCAAGACAACACAACTCCAGTGATAAAGAAGTCTCAGCTATTACTGGATTCTATATTTTGTAGTCATCGGCTCTTCAGACAGAGACAAATTATGATGGTAAACCATCAGAATGGAATTCAAAGACATGCTACAGTGAAATCTGGTACTTGTCATGCTGTTTGCTAGGAACTGTACATAGAATTACCTTAATCTTACAGGTACTGTTTACATGGTTTTGTGCATACAGAGTTGGCATGTATTTAGGGGCTAACTTTGTATAAAAATTATATATGATTACAGATTAGATTCAGCTATCACTGTGAGACGCTTTTGCTAACAGGACAAAGGAACTGAAACAAGATGAGGACAACAAGGGCCACAGATCCACTGAGTGCAAGAGCAGGTTATTTTAGTATTTTGAAATCCTTACATTATGTTTCCCATTTTTACAGAGCACGTTTAACCTGTTCATGTTGAATCCCACCATACATCTGAGGCAACTAATTACCAAATGAATCATGCCATTATAACTAATTTGAATTTTCCATTGTGTGTTTAAATGTTTGTTGCCTAGATGTCATGAAAGAATAAAGCTTTAAAAAGTACCATTTAGCTTAGTATGAAGATGCTCAGGCTTAAGAATGAAGGTTCTCAGTGTTAGATACATCATTCATTGTAGAGAGAGAACTGAGGTATATTTATTGTTGCCATTTTTTAATTCTTAGGTTGGTGAAATGTAGTAATCTGAGACTGGAAATGTTAAAGTTTAGTGTATAGAGTTTTAAACTGCTACGTAGTTTGTGCTTTCATAACAGGAATTTGGAGAGTCCTTGAGACTTTAGTATGTGGTGATCGAGTTATACAGCATTCATAAAAAGTGAGTTACCAGGAATTAGTGTTGTATAAATTCCCATTTGTTTACATAACAATGCAGAATGATGCTCAAGATTTTAAAATTCTGAAAAATAGGATGGGATCTGTTATTGTCTCTACTTTATAATTATCAAAACTATTTCTACTGCCTTTAATTGAAATAAAATATTTATACTTATGGAAATTATATAGTTTAACCTCCAGAACTTGATTTGAGTTAATCTACTGTGCTTTTTGTAAAAGACAGATGTATATTGAAAATACATGCTTCCACGATTTTTTTTTTTTTTGTAAGTTTTGAGACAGGGTTTCTGTGTTGCTTTGGAGCCTGTCCAGATTGGCCTCCAACTCACAGAGATCCGCCTGCCTCTGCCTTCTGAGTGCTGGGATTAAAGGCCTGTGCTTCAAGGATATCTTAATTCAGTAGTTGGAAGGTATTTATCAATGAAATTTTACTTAACTAAACTCTTAGGACTTTTGATTTAGCCATATAAACTTGAAATGTGAAGATAAGGGTTAATTTTTGCATTAAAAAACCTAATAGAAGGCTGAGAGGCAGCTCATTGGCACAGCACTTAGTATGCCCAAGGTCCTGGGTTCAGTCCCCAACAGCACAAAAACAAAACCCAGTGGAGAAGACCTATATGTAAACAGTATTGATTCCTGTAAGAAGCTCCATGGAGAAATCAAGTGTAGGCACTATTCCTACAATCCTGCAGCCCAGCTGCTTTCTATGTGGGGACAGCAGACTGGAATTGACAGTTGGATCTGTGTTGTAGGAAGGTGACACAATGGAAAAATTAGAAATTGCTAGTAAGAGGAGGGGATGGCTCAGGTTATCTCATTTCAGTACATGCATAGATGTTGAGCTTCAAGAAACTCCCCCTTGACACAAAAAAGAAAATTCTCCAGAAAAGGTGACATCCTAAAATTAGTAGCATATGGTTTGTGGTCACCTTAGGGGAAAAAAAAGCCAAAGAGGGGGAGCTGGAGAGATGGCTCAGTGGTTAAGAGCATTGCCTGCTCTTCCAAAGGTCCTGAGTTCAATTCCCAGCAACCACATGGTGGCTCACAACCATCTGTAAAGAGGTCTGGTGCCGTCTTCTGGCCTTCAGGCATATACACAGACAGAATATTGTATACATAATAAATAAATAAATATTTTAAAAAAAAGCCAAAGAGGGCCAAAAAACTGAAATTAGTAGCTGAATTTCAGACATGGTGACCATAAAGACGAACAAGAGTAAAAAAGTCAAAATAACAGTGATGGCACACTGTTGTAGTGGGACACGTGAGAGGAAGTGATGAGACAGGAGCCAGGGTCAGAGGTCATTCATGCATTCCCTTCCTGATGTAGAAGACAAGCAGGTGGCAGGCTGATGGAGTGGGGAGAAGCCAGATTATGAAGCCCCAGTGCTCAAGTAAGGGATATAGTGCTATGCTTCCCAACACAAAATCCATCTGCCATAAATACTCACGAGATTTTACCATGTGACTCCAACTTAGAAGGCAGATGTCAGGACCAACATTCAGGGTGACAGGTACTTGATCCTGTGGTGGATCCTGAACATTAGAGTACACAGCTGTAAACAGCCCTGAGGTAATGTGAGAGGGACTAACAGTAAAGGGCAAAGCTAACTAGGATGTCCTCCCACAACACATTTCAGTGTAGCATAGACATTAAAATCCAGTACTCGTCAGGTGAACCTGTACTGCAGGATTGTAGCTCCCCACCCCGGCCATCCCCAGGAGACTACACTGACCAGTGAAGCAGAGACCCTCTTTTCTTGGGCCTGTGGCTGCCTGCCTCTGTCTCTTCTTGGTGCTCCCCTTCGTAACACCAAAGGTGGAATTCTAATTCAGACCTTAGGATTTTGAGCTTAAACTACCAGGATGAGAGCAGAGGGCCACAGCATCCCATGGTCCTTCTTAACAAAGCAAGGGACATCCCAGAGTGGACGACACACAACAGTGGCTTTCAGAAGTCACAAAGTTTTCTTAGTTTTTATTACCCTCAAGGTATTAAAACAAGTACAAAATAACCTTGTAATTAGGATACTGTATCCATCAATAAAAAAGAAGAAATCACTATTGTATGAAGCTATACACACATGGCTAAAATATACAAGCTGTGAAATAATTAAAAGACAATTTGAAATGGGGTTGCTTTCTTCAGAAAAGCCAAATCGATAAAACAGGACAAATAAAATACAGTGCCCTAAATATGCATAAGTATAAACACTAAGAGTCTAAACATACTACTATTGGCATAACATCCACTGCTTCTATTTCCCAGCCCCTGCCAGCACATGCCTACTCCCTCTAAAGAATACTAGGTGCAGCATAAACCTTAAATAGTCTCAGTAGATAGAACAGTGGCATGCACTTCTAGAATAAACCCCCTCGGCTGGCAGGCTAAGTTAGGCTGTAAACCTCCTGCAACCACAAACCCCATATGCTATGTCCCTGCTCCCTCATTCCCCATCCCCATTGGCATTCAGTCACCTTTCCCACCCCCAAAAAGTGCAGTTCATGGTACCTTTTCTAGGAAATGGTTATAATGGGTGTCCCAGAAGACATGCTTTTTTAAAAAAATCCCTCCCTGTGCAGCAGAGGTGATGAAAATGAAATTGTGTTCTTGGCATTGTTTTTGAGATTTCACTGGGTCAAAACAATGTGTTCTGAACACTTGAGTTTCTGTTTGTGTGAGTTTTAAAATTATTTTGGTGCCCTGTGATATAATGGCGAGAACATCTCAGTTTCCCCAAATAGAGGGATAGAGATGTAGGCTGGTGACCCCATTCTGGTTAAGTGTCCAGTTTCCCTCCTGGCTCGGCTTCTTTCACAGAAACTAGTTATTGCTTCTACACTGCCGCTACAAGGGAACGTTCCATAAAGGCTGTGACCCTGGTCACAGTTTACCTGTGATGGCTCTGCTCTGAAAAATACCAGCCCAAGAGCTCTTACCAGAGGGAAATGCTTCAGCCCTCAAGGTCAGTGAAACTTGGTTAGTGCAGTTTAGAGTAAATGCATACTATCTGGCTTATGTTAAATGAATATTGGCACGATGTTCCTCAAGTTTCATGTATGAATGTGATTTGCACATGGGCCGTAGCCCTGGGTGAGTCAGCCAATCTGCACCATTTTTATGTCAGCGATAATCTCATCTCTTCCTTTTGAGCACTGTAGGGAGAGGTGCTTCATACGGGTTTCCAAGGCCTGGCCTTCACGGGATGTGCTGCTTTGGCTCCTGCCCTTGCCACCACCACTGTTGCCGTGAACACGGTTGTTGTTGGCTCTGTCGCTCGTTTTATTCTCAGCCCCTTCCGCTCTGTCTCCTGTAGAGATACAAAGGTTGCCGAATGGGAGCTGACAGTTCCAGCCCCCTAAGCCCTCTACGATTCCCACTGCCACCCACCATGCATCTCAGGGGCTCTCCAGCATTAGATAACACACTGTATTTATCCCTTAGTGTGTATCCTAAGATGAGATTTACTCTCCTTACTTTGGAGTTAGGAAGCAAACCTCTCTAGCAGGAACCTGCCAAGGGGATTTTTTTTTTTAAACATTTATTTATTTATTTATTATGTATACAATATTCTGTGTGTATGCCTGCAGGCCAGAAGAGGGCACCAGATCTCATTACAGATGGTTGTGAGCCACCATGTGGTTTCTGGGAATTGAACTCAGGACCTTTGGAAGAGCAGGCAATGCTCTTAACCTCTGAGCCATCTCTCCAGCCTGGGGATTTTTCTTAGGAGAGACTCGGGGCCTAAATTCTGTAACGATTGAAGCTGGCCAGGCAGAGTGCCAGGGGTCGAACTTACCTCGTTCCACCTCACATTCAGGGGAGGAGGCCCCACTGCATTCACTTCGAGGGCCCAGTATTGGAAACATCATTCCAAATTCAGACAGGGATACGGGGCTGGGCAGATCCAAGCTGCCAGGCCTTGCCACTGCAGGGAACTGGTCAGGCATATCAGATGGACTTGTTGGTCCTGAACTAAAGCTGGACACAGACTGAGTTTCTGAGTCGTCTTCAGACACTAAGTTGCTGCAGTTGTCGTCTTCAAAGGCTTCGGAAGCCACTGTGGGGTGAGAACATCCATCACACGGAGCCTGCTAACAAGTAGCCCAGGTCCCTAAAGGCTTGCAGACAAGCTCTCTGCTGGCAGGCAGGCAGTCCCACAGCATGAGGTGCAGGTTCTGCAACTGTCCTGAGCCTTCTGACTCGCCTCCTGCTAGGTCCCATAGAAAGTCAGTGTTCTAGAAATAAAATTAACTCCTGCTCTATAATTTTATGCCAGCAGGTGCTACCTAGAGAAAGGATAGCTAGGGTAAAGCACATATCTAGCATATACAAAGGCCTGATTTCACTTCCCAGCACTGAAGAAAAGGGAAGATAAATTTTAGACACTAGCCCTTTGTGATGTGTCCTACGGAGGCAATCTTACAATGAAGACTGAAGGTTTTCCTTCCAGCATAAGCAGCAGTTGCTGCTGGAAAGGGCAACTCTGCATGGAATGTATGTCTGTAGTAACTTTTGATCTCATAAGCCTGCCTAAACCACTGTCTGCAACAAAGAACAACTCATTTACAGTGTTCTGGATGTGCCTGTTTGTGAACCAGAATAACCAAGGCTCAGAGACACACCATTCTTGTTTTCAGAGCCTCTCAGCCTGCATTTTCGCTTTAAGATCCTTCCTAGTTCTCATTATGCCTATAGCGTCTTTAAAAATGATCTTCTAGCATTCCAGAGAGGGTTGCTATAAGTACTATACTGCTTGAGACAGACTGAATTCAGATCCGGACCCCACTGTTGACTGTGTGGCCTTGTCAAGCTACCTGACTGCTCAAATGCTCTACGTACAGGATTAATGAAGTGATATAAAGCAACTCATTCATAGCTATTGATTACATTATAGTTTCATTTCCCTTCAACCTGGCAATTCAACCTTTGTTGATGGCCTTCAAGAATTACTGAGGATGGGTCTAGAGAGGGCTCAGTGGTTAAGAGCACCTGCTGCTTTTCCAGAGGACCCAGGCTTGATTTCCAGCACCCACATGGGAGCTCACAACTGTAATTCCAGAGTATCTAGTATCCTAACACCAAGCAAGAATGTGGTATACGTGATACATGTAGGAAAAACTCATACACAAATTATTTTTAAAAATAATACTAATAAGGAAAAGAAAAAAGAATTGCTGAGGAAGGTGCCTAAAAGAGCCACAATGGATTATTCCACAGGAAAAGAGAAGCTGCAAAGTGTTCACTGTCACAGGGTAGCTTTCTTGATTAACAGAAACTAGGTCAGTCCTCTATTCTATCTGCACAGGATATCCTTGGACAGAAGAGACCCATGTGCTTCAGACCCCAGGGAGAGCTGCTAGGTGTCACTTCTCACAACCCTCCTGACCACTCTACTCAGCGGAGAAAACACTATCCCCTTCACACAGCTAATACACCAAGACCCCAGCTAGCCCACTCCATGCCATGGTAGAGTGGGGTCTGAATCAGATCTGGATCCCAAGTCCCTTTTAATCTTCCCTCAGAACGTCTTAAAGTCGTGAACATTCTAAAGTGAACTTAGACTTTCTGAGAAGGGTAAGGATAGAGCTGGAACATTTCCCAAACCTACTTGGTCATGGAATGCTAACATTCAGTAGCAATCCGACAAACATAGTGTCCCACAAATCATGAGAAATTACCAGATAGCCTGCAGGGCTGCCCAACTCTCCAATTCTTTAGTGATGGGCAAAAGACAGGGCCTGTGGGACAAGAGGGCCCTGAAAGCAGATCACATATGCTGTGTGGTCCCCGCTGGCCAGACTCACCAGAGATGGCATCAGGCTCAGGTCTGCTCCCAGACAGCTTCTCCACTGATATGCTGCTTCCCTCAGCCCCCACGCCACAGCCCCGAGGCCCCATGGCATTGGAACGCCGGCGCTCGTGGATCTCGTCTGAGATCCTCTCCAGGCTCTTCAGGGCTGCCTTATACTCGCCTTTTGCCAGGGCCAGCTTGGCCTGAAGGTCATCCACTGTCTTCTTCAGTTGCTGATTGGGAAGATGGAGGATCTGGTAAGCCAAAGGGGCTCTGTATATCCCCATTGAGAGAGGGACTACAGATGACTACAACAGAACTTTCTAGAACACCCAAGACATGATCTAAGGAGGATCCAGTTACTTTTATTGTGGCTAACCATTCACTGTAAAGAAAATGACTATCAGCCGGGCGGTGGTGGCGCACCAGCACTCGGGAGGCAGAGGCAGGCGGATCTCTGTGAGTTCGAGACCAGCCTGGTCTACAAGAGCTAGTTCCAGGACAGGCTCCAAAAAAAGAAAATGACTATCATCTCAACACCGGTCTACGTGACTCGAAAATATGCAGAAACAGCTATTAATGGAATGTAGCCCTCAGGGAAGGTCACAGGCAAGTTCTTGGCCCCATATTTGAAATCACCTGTAGAGCCACTTCCAGTGTAGACTGCTGATCCAATCCCCCAAAGGTTCTGGAAGTAGATGGAGAGCCTGGGAACTCTACTACAGAAGTTTCCGGGACCACTTGTCTTAGGCACTCACACCAAGATCAAATAAGTTAGTACCATTCAGTGAGCAGTGAGCGGCAAATAGCTCCAGACGACACACAACGCCCAAGACCTCTTGAGTACTGAGGTGGAGGAACATGTTTCCTTGTCCTCCTCTTACATGGGTCATTCAAAGGCCTGCACCACACTAGAGTTGAGTGGGGGCGGACAGGACACAAAACAGTGACAAATCCAAGGTCACACGTACCTCGAGTTGCACATAGTACTTTGCCTTGAGCTCAAAATAAGGCCTGCAGAAGACAGGAAGAAATGGTAAGAATATGATCTTATGGTCAACTCCTATTGATAAATCCGCTACAGCTAGTCAGGCCATGGCAGCGACAGACACCAGCAGAGCTCCTGGCTCACCCAAGGCCTCTTCGTTCCCATTTCAAAACTTTCGAAACCTTGCATCCTGGTTCCTTTTACCATAGGAGACTGCTTGGGTCTACTGACCAATAAAGAAGATGGGACTGAGGAACAGGCTGCTGAAAACGCTTCCTCCGCTGGGACCAGCTATAGAAGAAAGCAATACCACTCCCTGTCAGCTGGGTATAGCAGGACCACCACTTCCTCAACCTCAGATCCGTCCTCTTGTACAGTGATTAAGGCTAGGTGTTGGTGAGCTAACCAGGTTACAGGCAAGGAGAGAGAGAAGACCCCTGGACTTTGGGTCAGACAGGAAGTTGGCACTTTATAGCAACTTTGGTGTCTGAGCTATTTCTCGTCCGTCAAATTCCTATGTCCTGCCTCTGTAATTGCTGATGACGATACATTGGAGGACCTCTTTGGTGTGTAAGGAAAATCTGAAATGTGGGTATAAGTGGTTAAATGGGGGTGGATATCAGCCCAGCCAAGGTGCAGAGAAAGTGTGGGAGGTGTATGAGATTCCCAAGTGAAGGAAAGGGGAACTTGTCAAAGATGAACAAGGGAAGCAGGTGTGACCAAAGCAGGAGGGGAAGGCACTAGAGCCCCTGGAGCCATTCCATGGAAATCACAGACTGATGTTTAGTCTCACAAGCAGACAGGAGTCATCAGAAGCATCTGGAGAGGCTGGCAGAGTGGCCACAGGAGTTTATTTCCTTAACAGGTTAGTCATGAGTGAGCAGGTCCAATGTGAGAGGGGTGTACAGAAGGCACCATGGACTTTAAACTCCACATATTCACACCAGACAAAGCAAGCACGGAGACTTCCCCTCTGCAATAGGGGAGGGAAGGGCTTTCCAGGGTCCCTCACCACCTCTCCCAGCTGTGTCCCCTGGAAGTGCAGTGGCAAACAAAGCGTTTTCTCTGATGCATGGATGTGTGTGTGTGTGTGTGTGTGTGTTGTAGGGAGCAGGCAGAAAGCAGAGGCAAGCCCAGGAGACGGCATGGGGCGTACAGAACACAGAGGCTCCACCTCTTCCTTTAATAACGCCTTCCCCTACTTACCTGAACCCTGGTTCTCTGTCAAGCTTCTAGCTGTCCAGTCTCAGGACGAGCAGATAACCAGTAGTTTAGCACATGCTCTCTGTCCCAGTTCTGGCTCGCTCTTTCTCTCAAAGGCCCAGTGAATGAAGTAAGGGACCCGGTCTTCCCAGCTGTGCTTCCCACTGATTGTTACTTTGTCCACATGTAGGAGGGTGTCACGGAGAAGAGTTTGGGGAAAGCACCCACTGCTACCCTAACTTGTAGTATTTCATCAGCTACTTCATTGACCCATAGAGACCATGAATGATGAGCAGAACTCACCCCCATGGTGCTGACAGGTAAACTGAGGGACAGGGCCTGTCCAGTCCACACCATCAGCTACAAAGCCAAGCATACAAAGCAAGCTCCCGAAAGCATAATCTATAGGCCAAATAATGGTTTGCTTTGGAATTTCCTTTTCCCGTGTCATCTCCTGTTTCCTGCCAGCATCCTTGCTCATGGCAGCGGCAGCAGCAGGAGTACTATGGGGTGTCACATGTGACTACAGGGGCACAGGGCGCTAGGCAGCAAGCTCCAGACAATCCCTCAGTAACGGTACATAACAGGGGGAGCAGCTGCAGAAGAGAGCCGCTCCCACCCAGGCAAGGATGTGCCCAGACTTACTTGGATTTGTTGATGGCCCGCTTGAGTTTCTTCTCCAGCTGCCGCATACGGCCCATGGCTGCATTGTACCTGGCTGCTGTCTCCTTGTGTACCAGCTCACTCCTTGTCTTGGTCTGCTCGGCCTCCATGACCTTTCAAACAACAGCAGAGGCCAGCCTGGTTAAGCTCAGAATGGTGCCCAGCTGCGGTACTGTTCATACTTGTATCATTAAAAAAAAAAAGTTCCTTGAAGCCAGGGTGGTGGTGGCGCACGCCTTTAATCCTAGCATTTGGGAGGCAGAGGCAGATGGATCTCTGTGAGTTCAAGGCCAGCCTGGTCTACAAGAGCTAGTTCCAGGACAGGTTTCAAAGCCACAGAGAAACCCTGTCTCGAAAAATCAAAGAACAAACAAAAAGAAGTTTTTTGAGTAAATCTACAGGAATAGTAAGATTAAATGTCAATAAAACAGGATCTGCTTTCTTCCTGACGTACTTTGAAAAAAGCCTGTCAGATAACATACCCAAGTTGTACCCAAGTACTAGGGGAAAAAAGCAAAAGGTTCTTCTGCTTGGGCCTGCAG
>NC_022013.1:65080019-65080532 GCF_000317375.1 Microtus ochrogaster | reverse complement strand
AAGGCAGTTTCTTTATTCATTACCCAATGAAAGCAACACATAAACAGAAGGACCTCCTACACCACTGAGGCCAGCCTGATAGACAGGCAAATGCCCTAAGAGCACAAACTCCTGTGGCCACACTGTCTTCTGGATGACTCCTGTCTGCCTGTGAGACTAGACACCAGTCTGTGCTTTCCATGGAATGGCTTCAGAGCTACCTAACTAGAAGAACAGTAAAAAACACACCCAACTATGCATGACGGCAGAAAAGCCAGTGGGGTAGCCCTTCCCCAAAGGTCCTGAAGTTAGCTAGGCACAGAAAAGTCCAGAATGCAAAGGGGCCAGACTTCAGCAACACAGACACTGTAACAATTAATAAATGGGACCTCCTGAAACTGAGAAGCTTCTGTAAAGCAAAGGACATGGTCAACAACACAAAACAACAGCCTACAGAATGGGAAAAGATCTTCACTAACCCCACATCAGACAGAGGTTTGATCTCCAAAATATTCAAAGAACTCAAGAAATTGG
>NC_022013.1:65067398-65079378 GCF_000317375.1 Microtus ochrogaster | reverse complement strand
GTGCTCAACTATGTTCATAGAAGCTTTGTTTGTCATAGCAAGAACCTGGAAACAACCTAAATGCCCCTTGATCAAAGAATGGATAAGGAAAATGTGGCACATTTACTCAACGGAGTACTACACAGCAGAAAATAATAACAACAGCTTGAATTTTGCAGAAAAATGGATGGAGCTAGAAAACATTATTTTGAGTGAGGTAACCCAGACACAGAAAGGCAATTAACACATGTACTCACTCATAGGTGGTTTTTAAACATAAAGCAAAGAAAGCCAGCCTACAAACCACAATTCCAGACAACTTAGATAACAATGAGGACACTAAGAGAGACTTCCATAGATATAATCTACATGGGAAGTGTAAAGTAGAAAAAGACAAGATCTCCTGAGTAAATTGGGAGCATGGGGACTCTGGAGGAGGGTTGAAGGGGGGAGGGGAGAGGCAGGGAGGGGAGCAGAGAAAAATGTAGAGCTCAATAAATTTAATAAAAAAAAATGAAAAAAGAGTCTTCCAGGACAAGTGGGGCTCCCCAGCTGTGCACAGACTCTCGTTCCACCTCAGCTCCCACAACAAGCAAAGCCTTTCCAAACTTAAGTACTCAGAACGTCCTAAGCACTGGCTATCCTACCTGCAATGCCTTCAAAGGCAACACACATTAGGATTTCTACCTCACCAAGGAGACTCCTCCATCTGCAGCCTAGAATCAGGCATAAGCTGGGTGCAGTGATGGGGGAGGAAAGTTAGGCATGAGGGGGAGGCAAGTTTGGGGCCCTGGGACAGAAGCCCCTCCCCCTCGCAGGGAAGGTGGACTAGCATGGAGCAACCGAGATGGAACCACAGAGAAAGCCTTCCCCAGGGCCACCCCTGGCTCTTGGAAGCTCCCATTGGTCGAGTTTAGCCCAGACTCAGGTTCCCTATTCCCATCTCAACAAGGTGCTCTTCTGTCTCACTGCCACCACCCTCACACCTCAGAGCCGTTCCCACTGATCAGGCACCTACTGGGGCAAAGAACAAGAGGCCACACCTGTAGTCTGCAGCCTAGCAGGGGATGAACGCTCCTGCTGCAGTATGGATCTATCATTCAAAGCAGTGTGGGATCCAAGCAGCTGGGGTAGCTCTGGCTGCTCTAGGGGAGCTGTGATAGCAGGGGCAGCAATTGGAGTGAACATGTCACTGGGTTTTGTTTCATTATCTGAGATGCTGTATTCCCCACGTATCTCCATAGCATCTAATACACGGTGCATGTATCCCCGTGTACCGCCATGCCCAGCTCAGCGGAAATACTACAGGCTACAGCTTTCTTCTGCATCCATATGCCCCACTTGCCACTGCCACAGCCTGACCACACATAATGTACAAAGATGGGCAATGGTGCTTAGTTTTCCACATCCTTCTCTGAGGTAGACCTTAGCTCAGGAGACATTAGCTCAGGGACAACTGTCTAAAATGAAAGAGGTGTTCTCCTTAGTCAGGTGGTTTAGAAGATTCTCCCAACATGGGACTTGTCCTAGGGCCTGTCCACAGCCTCTCCCTAACCTGAAGCATTCGTCTGGACGGAAAGGGCTTTCCCATCTCCTCTCAGCTCCAAACTGTTTCCCACTGCACCTCTATGCCAAGGAGGGGCCATAAGGTGGCCCTCGACCCCCCTTCAGGCAAACTTCCAGGAAGTGACTCTTCTATCCCAGCCTTCATGGCTATCCTGGAAGCCTGGAGGAGCCGTTGGTTGGCTGCGTCTTGCCATTTCCTCTCCAGGAGCCCTTGCTGCCAGCTCACCAGCAGGGACAGCCTTCCTGTGTCCACGCCACACTTACCTCTTCCTCCATCTGGTCAGAAAAGCTAATTCCTCCCTCCCAGGCTACCAGCACTCCTGTCTTAGAGAGTTGAAAGTCCTTGCCTTCCCTAGAAGGCCGCTTCAAGATCAAAGCAGCCAAGAGCTGGAGAGGCCTCTGCTGCCAAACCTCCCTCTGGTTCTGGGGAACCAGACACAGCCCCGAGGGAGGCTGCTCAGCTGCAAGCTTGGCAGTGTTACTGGAAACATTTGCTGTTTGCCAGCACCAAGCCAAGAACTGTCCCCATGGCCTGTCTATGGTGTTACATGTGACCACCAGAGAATATTGGGGCTCCTGACATCTAGACTGTTAGCTTCTGCTAAAACTTCAAGTATGGCCATCTAATGTTACCATTAGAGTAGAGACTAAGAGGAGACAGATGGCCTCAGGTGAGGAACATGTGGAGAGAAGGAGGAGAGGGTTATAAAAAGCTCCGTTCCCCTAATGAACCAGGCTTTCTGGCATCTCCAGAAATCAGTTGGTGTCTGCATGGCCTTCTGCTAAGGCAGCCCAGCATGCGAGCCCCACAAGGCCTGGCAAATGGTCCCCAGGAGCCCCATTGGGAGAAATGCTCAATTCAAACAGAGGGTCACAGTCGTTCACGCTATTTCAGAGCCAAACATGAGCATCTGGACTGCAGGGAGGATTGGGTCTCTATTATCCTGCAGGCTGAGGCAGGGCAAAGGTCATGGTCTCGAGAGCATTTTTGTGTGCTTCCCCCCTTGTTGCTGGGTATGGATTTGATGGCTTGCAAGCTAAGTCCAAGCACTTGTTCCACTACTGAGGTACCTGCCCAGAGGGGAGGATCATTTCTCACCAGTTCAAGGAGAATCATCCTAGGGCTATGTAACCATGAAGGAACCATGAAAAGGAAGTACCATCTGTGATGGGGAAGGCCTGGCCTGTGACCCAGAACTCCCCACTGATCACACAGGTTCATAACATATATAGACATAGATGAACCGGATGTTTGGGTCCTTTGTTTTGGTGGTCAAAGGGTACACATCAGATGGGCATGGGCCATTGCGAAGCCCCAACTGAACTGAAAGGGCTCTGAAGCTATCTTGCAAAGCTCCACAGCCTGCTTGCTGCAGACCCCAGAGCCTTGTTTCCACAGGCCAAGCATGTGATTCCTGGAGACAGTGTGTGGGTCTCAGGAGCCTCTGTGGGCAGCTACCCACTGCCAATAGCCCGTGACTAAAACGTGGACTTTCCTATATCATAGTAACAGGCAATGGTTTCTTCCTCCTTTTTTATTTTTTATTTTTTTTAAAGATTTTTTTAATATTTATTTATTTATTATGTATACAATTTTCTGTCTGTGTGTATTCCTGAAGGCCAGAAGAGGGCGCCAGACCTCTTTACAGATGGTTGTGAGCCACCATGTGGTTGCTGGGAATCGAACTCGGGTCCTTTGGAAGAGCAGGCAATGCTCTTAACCACTGAGCCATCTCTCCAGCCCCCTCTTCCTCCTTTTTTAAAAGATGGGGTTCCCTCCATAGCCCAGGGTAGCCTTGATCCTTCCGTCTCAGTCTCCGGCCTGGCATCATAGGCACACACCACCATGAACAGGCGCATTTGGTAGTCTCTGAAATGACCTCTTACTTGTTGCTACAGATCTACAGCTTTGGAGGAGAAGAGTCCCAGAGGAAGGGCAGGCCTGAGGCTTGTTTAGTTGCCTCTTTTTCTACCCGGCTTGGCTTTGCACCGGTTCCAACCTCCCCTTTAGCTTTCTCTATAGCTGACCCAGTAAGATTTTTCTCAGCCTTGCTGGGTCTACAAGCATTATGGCCACTAGGGGGCAGGAAGCTCAAGGCTGCCAAGCCACAGGCAGAGCTGGTCTCCTGAAATCATTTGTAAGTCAGGCTTTTCTATTTAAAGACACTCAAGGCCACTTTAATCATCAGAAACCCAGGACTGAGCCATTGTGGCAGGTGACACTATCGGGGAGCAGCCACTGGCACCGGCTCCTGGACCTCATTTCTAACCCCACAGACAGCCTTTCTGACAATCACGGAAACCAGAGCTACAGTCTGCGCCCAGGGACTGGAGCTCGTCTGCCTGCCTTACAACAGCCCCCTGGCCTCGCGGGAGAACAGGCCTGTGCCAAGGGGACCAAGACTCAGAAGAACAAGAGCTGCACCTGGCTAGAAGGAAGCAGTGTCCGGGAATATTCTGTGACCCCAGCAAACTCGGGTCTACAGTGTCAAGCAGGTGGCCCCACTTGCCGGAGTAGGAATGTCCCTAGGGTGGCGATACCGTGGGCCTTGAGAGAGCAATGCTATGGGACCAGTACACTCCTTCATATTCCCAGCCCTGGTTCTAGACTTCCTAGCTTACAGAACTGTGAGAAATGTATTTCTGTGTGGGAGCCAGGCAGTTATGGTATTTTGTTAAGTAGTCTACCTAGACCAAGACAATTATTACTTCCAATTCTGAGCCAGAGAGTGCGTCCTGGGAGCAGGTGGAGAGCCACCTTATGGCGACATAAATTCCATAGTGACAATCACTCCCAGCTACTGCCTACTGCACATCACTTTCCAGACCCCAACTTTGCCTGGAAGGCCCTACTTGAGCGTCCACTTAATTCTGGGCTAGGCACTTCACCCACCAACACACACACACCCAAGTGCAGGTTCAAACTGTTATCAGGGCTTCCACTGAGGACCGATGGTCCTTCTGGGGTACTGGGAGCTGACCTTGGAGAGCATCCTGGCCCCTCTGGGAAACCCAACTCCACTGCCAAGACATTTGGGGTCTATGTGAACCAGATAAGTTCAGGCAATACAGAGAATGAGTATCCTCACGTGTCACTGGGAGACTGTCATGCCTGAGCGTGGCTTAAAGCCAGGCCAGCCGAAAGGTTCCGGAGAGCAGACAGCCTTAACAGGAGTATTCCACGCCATCCAGGAACCTACTTATACTCCTGTGGGGAGTCAAAGAACATAGAGCATACAGGCCCAGCTCCCCACAGCCAGGATACACACGGCCCTCCTACCCTCTGAGTAGCATGATTCAGCATCTCCTGCCACGCAGAGTCGAACTGCCGTTTGTCATCCTCCAGCAGCCGCTGCTCAGCCAGGGAGATGGTCTCCTTGGCAGCGCGGAGCACCTCGGTGGCCCTCTGGAAGTCCTGTGTGGCTTTCTGAGCTTCCAGCTGAGCCTGTTGAGAGAGGAGGTCTTGTGAGGCCAGAGGCAAAGACCAGGAGTCCCCGAGCTCATTACAGCCCCCTTCAGAGAGGAGTGGCCAAAGATTTATCTGTCTGCGTCTGCCTCTCTTGGATAGGCTCCACAGACAGGCACTCATACATGGGACAGGGTAGCAGGGGAGTGACTGACTGATGGCTGAGTGGAACCCAGATAGGTGAGCAGACAGTCTTGGCAGTCTGGAGCACAACAGAGAAGTAAATGCATAGATCTTGCGTCTGTGATGGCAAGGGCTAAGGCAGCTGTGGACGTTCTCCGAAGACCTGAGCCAGGCAGACGCAGAAGCCCTGGGCACCTTCCCTTTACACCACACAAAAGTGCCCCAGAGACCATGCTTGTGGGACTTCACGCTACAGATGAGGCAGAGAGGATGCAAGCAGCCTTTCCTGAGCTCCAAAGCCGGCCAGAAGCAAGGCTTCAGGCAAACACCCCACAACGCGAGTGCCAGCCTGGTGTGGCCACTGTCTCAGTCCACAATGACTGCACAGCCAGGCCAGGCATGACCAGTACAACCCTGCTTTCGGGAAGCAATTAATACAAACTGCAGCCATCCTCACAGCTACAGCAGACCCAGCACGTGTGATGTTTTTGTGTATGTGTGTACATAGGTTTATGTATATGCATGTGTGAGCATATGTGTGCATGTGAGTGTACATGTGTATATATGTACGTGTGTGCACATGTGTGTATGTGTGTGTGAGTGTGTGTGTGTGTGTGTGTGTGTGTGTAGAAGCCTGAGGTTTATCTTGGAGCCTTGTTCTCTGTGACAAAGTTCCTCACTGGCCTGAAACTCACCTGTTAAGCTAGGCCGGCCAGTGAGCCCCAGGAATGCATCCACCTCTCCAGAGCTGGGATTACAAGCTTGTCCCACCATGCCTGAAATCTTTTCTTTTTTTCTTTTTTGGTTTTTTTCGAGACAGGGTTTCTCTGTGGCTTTGGAGCCTGTCCTGGAACTAGCTCTGTAGACCAGGCTGGTCTCGAACTCACAGAGATCCACCTGCACCTGCCCCTGCCCCTGCCTCTGCCTCTGCCTCTGCCTCTGCCTCTGCCTCCCGAGTGCTGGGATTAAAGGTGTGCACCACCACCGCCCGGCCATGCCTGTAATCTTATACAGGTGCTGGGGATAGAGAACCCTGCTGCTCGCCCAGTGAGCTCTGTGCTGACTGAACCATCTCGGGCCAACACGTAACTCCTGAGCATCTGAAAAGTGGTTAGCAAGGAACGAATACAAACATCTCTCATGGCCAGGAGAGCTCAGGGGTGAATGTGCCTGCTACACAAGCAAGGACTAGAGCTTCAGGTCCCCAAACTCACAGAAACACTGGGGAGCTGTGGCAGCTGCTGCAGCTCAGAAAAGGAAGACGGGATCCTTGAAGCAAGCGGTTAGAGAGACTAACTGTATCTCAGACCTCTGGCTTTGACTGAGACCCTGCCTCAAAAAATAAGGTGGACAAGTGACTAAAGGAGATCCTGGTGCCCACCCCACACATGCGCATGTACAGTCATGAGGACCTGCTCATGTGTGTGCCACACATGTGGATATGCACACCTGACTCACAGACACAAGAAAAAACGCCTCATTTCAAAGACTCAACACAAAAATGTTAATTATCCCATTAGCCATTTTTCTGATCAATGATGAGATAATATTCGAGATACAGTAGACTAAATCAAATATACTGAAATTAATTTTACCTCAGTGGTCAAGGGAGTCTAAATGTGCACAGGTGACTCTCTCACACCACTTTTGGACATTTGATGCTCCTCCCTCAAGAGTAGGCTACATCCATCATGTGACCGCACCAGAGACAGGCAGGGGCGCTGGCCTGCTCTGTGTGTGTGTGTGTGTGTGTGTGTGAGAGCGTGCTTAAGGACCTAAGTTCGGGTCCCCAGAGCCCACATAAAGCCAGACCTGGTAGCACGCATCTGTAACCGGGCACTCCAGTGAGCTGGAAGACTCCCCAGCTCACAGGCCAGTTGTTAGCCAAGAGCTACACCCGAGGCTGTCTCCGACCTCCACACACACACACACACACACACACACACACACACACACACACACACACACTGCAGCACGAGCTCCCTGTGACAAAGAAAGCTGCACCACACTACAGGCCCCAGCCTCCCCTGGGTTCACCTCCAGTTTTCCACCCACCAGAACAGGGCAGGCCGCTGCAACCTGCTGATCTGCCTCTCCCTCTCTCGTGTAAATCAACAGGGTCCCTGGGGCAATTACAGAAGCCCTGACAGGACACTAACTAACAAGGACAGCCCCTGGGACTTTGGAGGGGATCAACAGGGCCTCACCCTTCCCCAGAAAACGTCTCACATGACACAGAGGAAATTGTCACATATACTGAAGAGAATTTGCAAAGAAAATTAAGAGGAAAAGAAACAAAGAAGCTGAGTCCACAGAACACAGCAGCCCTAGGGAAGCTCAGTGACCCATGATGGCCCGCGATGGGCATCCTCCTGGTCTAGCCTGTGCACAGCCACAGCCCCAGTTCTCCAGACCACAGGAGGGCCACACGGGAGACTGAGCCCCATCTGCAGCTGAAGGGCACATTCGTTTCCTGGCTGCCCAGATCCAAATAACCACACAGAAACTATATTAATTACAATACTGCTTGGCCAATCAATGGGTTATGTATATTCCTAGCTAGTGCTTACATCTTATTAACCCATTTCTATTATTCTGTGTATCGCCATGAGGCTGTGGTTTACTGGGTGAAGTTCTGGTGTCTGTCTCCTTCCCTGGCTATATGGCATCTCTTTGCCTCTGCCTACTCTCTCTCTATGTCTCTTCCAGCCTAGCTATCTTCTGCCCTGCCATAGGCCAAGAAAGCTTTATTCGCTAACCAACAAGAGCAACATATATATAGAAGGACATCCCACATCAGCCTTTGTGCTTGTTACTTTGTTTGTAGTGTATATGTGACATGTGCACATGTGTGTTCATTTGTTAAAAGTGGTTTTCTTCTAGCTGTACAGTATGGGTGCTGGGAATTGAACCCAGGTCTTCTTCAAGAGTGGTATGTGAGCCGGGCGGTGGTGGTGCATGCCTTTAATCCCAGCACTTGGGAGGCAGAGGCAGGCGGATCTCTGAGTTCGAGACCATCCTGGTCTACGGAGCTAGTTCCAAGACAGGCTCCAAAGCCACAGAGAAACCCTGTCTTGAAAATCCAAAAAAAGAAAGAAAGAGTGGTATGTGCTCTTCACCCCTGAGCCACCTCTCCAGGCCTGCATGTGTTCACTTGCCTTGTATGGGCACATGGGTGTGGGAGCCTGAGGCTGACAATGGTGTCTTCAGTGGCTCGCCACCTTATATATGAGGCAGAATCTCTCATTTGAACCAGAGCTCGTCAGTCCAGCTAGTTTAGATACCCAGCTTCTTCCAAGAGATTTTGTCCCTCTCCAGGAACTTGGGTTACAGGTAGGTGCAGGGGTTGCAGCGGCAGTCTTCACACTTGGATAGCAAGAACATGACTCCTTGAGCCACCTCCCCAACCCCTGTGTTTGCTTGCTCATTCATTCACTCACTCTCATTTTGAGACAGGGACTCTGTATGGCCCAGACAAGCCTCAAACTTGAATATGTAACTAGGAATGAACTTGAGAGCTAGAAAGGACTTAGTTCAGGTTAAGTGCACTTCCTGCTCCTTCAGACCATGACAGGAGTTCAAGTGCTTGGTAGCACTCAGGTCAGGTGCCTTACAGCCACCTGTGACTGCAGCTCCAGGGCACCCAGAATGCTCTTACACACACACACACAAAGGCAAAAAAAAAAAAATCCCAAAAAGAGGATGCTCGTGAACTCCTGCAGCGAGCACGCGGTGGGAGTTCAGGAAAGACCCCTCACCAGGCATTGACTCAGCGGGGACTCTGGGGACTTCCAGCCTCCAGAACATGGCTGCTGTTTAAGGTCTCCAGTCTATGGCATTTTGTCACAGTGATGCCAAGAAGTGAGGTGCTATATAAGGAATACCTATCAAGTAAAAGCATCTGTGGGACTTCTGGGGTATACACTGGAGACCACCTTCCATAAAACACTCCCCTCTCCTTTGGTCTTTGATAAGGGATTCCCCTCTGTACACTGTGAATGTGTCTTGTTAATGAATAAAGCTGTTTTGGTCCTATAGGAGGGCAGAATAGAGTAAGGCTGGAATTCCAAGCAGAAATAGGGGAGAAAGTGAGCGGAGTCAGGGAGATGCCATGTAGCCGCTGAAGGAGATAGAACCTTATGATAAACCATGAGACTTTTAAAATATAGAATAACAAAAATTGGGTTAATTTAAGATTCAAGAGCTTGCTGGCAATATGCCTAAGTGATTGGCCAAGCAGTGTTTTTTTTTTAAAGATTTTATTTATTTATTATGTATTCAACATTCTGCCTCGATGTACGCCTGCAGGCCAGAGGAGGGCGCCAGATCTCATTACAGATGGTTGTGAGCCACCATGTGGTTGCTGGGAATTGAACTCAGGTCCTCTGGAAGAACAGTCAATGCTCTTAACCACTGAGCCATCTCTCCAGCCCCAGCAGTGTTTTGATTAATACAGTTTCTGTGCGATTATTTCGCGTCTGGGTGGCTGGGAACGAACAAGTGGTCTCCACCTACAGCTCGCTCTCTCTGGTTTGAAACAGTGTCATGTAGTCCAGGATGACCTCATACCTACTACATAGAGAGGTGGGGTGTGAACCTGGGACTACAGGCACACACTACCACACACACAGAGCACTCCTCTCACACACTCCCTAAACTAAACACACAGGACACACAAGGCAGGCACACAAGGGGACAGGACATTCTATGGCTCATTGGCCAGCAAGACACAGAAGGGTGTGGTTCTGCCTCTATTGAATACTTCCTGGATACTCGGGCTCCAGAACACAGAGGCCAGCCTTAAATAAGGGGCCCCAGGAAAGTTAGGAACTTTCCTATGAAGACAGTCATGAACTGTGAGAGGCACGAAGCGCTGATGGCGTGGAGAGAGAGGGTGGTTAGTAAAGTCTCTTAGGATAGATTTCTCGGGCATTGGGCCTGAGGGCATGCCATCAGAATCATCCAAGAGCTAATACCTGTACTTGAGATTTAACTTGAGAGAGCCTCCCAGTTAGATCACAAGATGCGGAACTTCAATCCCAGAGAGCTGGTTCTCTAGTTCGAGCATGCATGCATGCATGCATGCATTCATTCATTCATCCATCCATCCATCCTGTGGGTGGGACCCAGGAGCTCACACACTCCAGGCAAGTGTTCTCTTGCTGAGCTACACACTCAACTTCCTTATTTCCACCGTGGTAAGAAAGAAGACACCCAGAGATCCTTGACACACCTAACAAAATCAGCCTCTGAAGCACAGCAGAGGCCCGACCGACCACGTGATCAACTAAGGGCTTTGGGCTCTGGGCTCTGAGGTGTGGCTCAGGTCATGCAGTGGTGCACTCAGCAGAGACAACCAATGAGCAAACTGGAGAGGTGAGGCCTGTAGCTAGAGTACCACTGAAGCAAACACTAACTCTGCTTGGGCTGTAAGACACCCACAGGAAAGGACTGGAATCCCTCCGTGACTCAGAGAGGCTGCTCATGAACAAACTGGATAGGTGACCTTCATTACACACTAGTCAGTCGTGTGTGCAAAGCACATGAAGCTGTACGGGTGTTCTACACAGTGTCACAGGCGAGGTAGGGTGAAAAGTAGATGTTTCCAGAGGGCAACAGGCAGGGTATCCTTTGACTCAGCATGCACTCCTCTCGTCACCGCTCTCAGAAGGGCATCCAGACACCGGTCTTGGCTACCACAGAGGTTTGGGTGTAATGAGGTTTATAGGCCACCCAATCTAAACCCCCTCATTTTTCTAAGGAAGGCTATGAAGTGATGCATCTCAGACACATCAATCGGGAGCCCGAGCTCCTGGTCCCTGTATCATGAAGCATTGCTGCTGGGTTGCTTCTGACACTGACATCATGGATGGGTGGTGGGATAATCTACAGTCAACAGTAAGGACAAGGACAGTGACCTGGGACTCAGCCTGAATCTGCATCAGTCATTTCTACTTCCTCCTCGTGCTTGGACCTCTGTCACAATGATGAGTGACTTAGACAGATGCCAGCCACGTGCAGCAGGGCCTCTAGGAACAACCCATTCCAGATCACACTCTTCCTGTGGCTTCAGGGATATACACAACAGATGCCACCTTCTCCCTGCCCCCCTCTCCAGAAGGGTGCACCCACAGTGCTCCCACATCTGCTGTGCTGCAGCAGTCACAGGCCCATCTGCTGCGGGGCTCCTGATGGCAGGAGTCCTGGGCCAGGCACGTGGCAGGGGCATAGGACAGGGACAGATAGCAGTGACCGTTCTTCCTGGGCCCTACACATTAGGCAAGAATGAACTACATTCTATATCTATAAGCTACAAACTACCCTCTGCTGTGGCAGTTTCCCCAAGGCAGTGAGACAGAACCTCCATCCCACACATCCAACACATGACTTGGCCTGCAACCATGCCATCTGCAGGATAGGCAGCTAGCTTCGGAGTCTAAGACACATATGAATCTGATAATACAATCATCCTTCCTTCTACTGGGGAGCAAAATGCGGACTCAGGGCATAAAAGTGGCTGAGTCACTCATTGCCCAATACTCCAAAGGTGGCGGCATGCTGCCTTATACCAGAGGAGATGCTGAACGCTCACTAGGGGAAAGCCACATACTCTGTCATCATCCTCACGACAGTCCTTGGCAGCTAATAAGCTGGCGCTGACAGGAGCGAAAGCGTGGGTAAGGACCTAGGGTGGGCTAGGGCTGCAGCTCAGTGACTAGGATGCATAAGGCCCCAGGGGCCATCACAGAAAGGGGAATGAGGGGCCGGGCGATGGTGGCGCACGCCTTTAATCCCAGCACTCGGGAGGCAGAGGCAGGCGGATCTCTGTGAGTTCGAGACCAGCCT
>NC_022013.1:65066021-65067298 GCF_000317375.1 Microtus ochrogaster | reverse complement strand
AAAAAAAAAAAAAAAAAAAAAAAAAAAAAAAAAAAAAGAAAGGGGAATGAGGGAAAAAAAGAAGAGTAAATGGGGAAACGGGGGAAGGAGAGGGGATGAGGGAAGAGATGGTTAGAGATGGGGAAAGAGAGAGGCAGAGATAAAGTACCTGCCAAGCAAGCCTGACGACCTGCATTCAATCCCGAGAACCCACATATATAGAAGAAAATTGACTCCACAAGTGCTTCCTGACCACCACACTGGTGTGCACACGTGCACACCATACATATAATAATAAATAAAAAGAGGTGCTTTAACCTCTAAAAGAAAACAGAACTAGGAAGCTGGAAGTGGACACAGTGTCCCCCAATCCTGGTCTTGGTCCCAGTCCTAGTGTCAAGGACCTGGAAACATCAAGTTCTGACCCCTGCAGGTATAGCCTTGTTGCCCTGGGGACTGTGAGGAAAGGTACCCATATTTCCCAGCATCCTCAATACAAACAGGCCCCCTGTGGTGTCCCAGTTCCCACTACACCAGCATGCTAACAAAAGACACATTCCAATGCCCTGTACAGAACCGGCATTGAAGGCTTAGACAATTGGGTCACTATGAGGCAGGAGGCTGTGCCCAGAGACACGGGAGGAACAGGGCACATTCCTGGCACCAACAAAGACCGTTGTCTTGGGCCTGCAACCTTGAACAAGTAGCCCCCCCGCCCCCCGTCTCTAGCTGAAATGCCAAGGCCTCTGATAACACCCAGGAAGTCTCACACTATCTAAGCACAATGTCACCACAGAGACCCACAGGAAGGGTCCTGCAAGGCAGAGGTCGGCTGAGGCACATGCGTCAGGGGACAGCTATTGAGCAACTCTGCTTGGGCTGTCTTTATTTTTTAAAAAGATTTGGTGTGTGTGTGTGTGCATGAGTGTGAATATGTTTGTGTACCTGTGATCATACGATTGCCACTAGACACCTCACAGCTAGAGTTAGGACATCTGCAGAATGCTCAGTTTGTCATGTGTGTGTGCTGAGATCCAAACCCTGACCCTCACAGCTGAGCAAACACTCTTAACTGCTGAGCCAGGCATTTTCTTCCCCGGACATTTTTTCATACCATATATTTTGATCATATTCCTTCCCCTCCCCAGTCCCTCCCAGGCTCTCTCCACATCTCTAACTCACCCAACTTCATCTCCTTTCTCTCTTAAAAACAACAACAACAAAATGAAAATCAAAACAAGCAAAACCCAGCAAGACAAAAAACTACCAAAACAGAACACATGCTCCCTGCCCGCCCC
>NC_022013.1:65064840-65065838 GCF_000317375.1 Microtus ochrogaster | reverse complement strand
CTGGAGTGTGGCTGATGTACCAAGTACATGCCATGAGGGAAGACTGATTTTTTTTCCTTTCCCAGCAGGCATCAGTTGCAAATATCTTCTTGGTGAGGGGGTGGGACGTTGTGCCCACTTCCCCCTGGCAGTGCTGGGATGTGGGCTGACTCTGCGCAGGGCTTGTGTGCGCTTTCACGGTCTCTGTGGGTCTCTATGGCCATCAGCCCTGTTATGCCCAGAAGGCACCGTTTCCCTGGAGTCAGCCACCGCTTTTGGCTCTCACAATGTTTCCACCTCCTCTCTTGAATAAATCCCTGAGCCTGCACATTTCCTTTTCTTAACAGCTAGATTACACTCCACTGTGTAACACACCCTATTCTACTGCCCATTCAGCAGCTGATGGACATCCAGGCAGCTTCCAGTTTCTGGTCATTGTGACTAGAGCAGCAGCGCACATGGAGGAGCAAGTATCTCTGCGGTAGGATGCAGGGTCCTTTGGTATATGCCCAAGAGAGGCACAGCTGGGTCATGTCTCTGCGGTAGGACGCAGGGTCCTTTGGTATATGCCCAAGAGTGCCACAGTTGGGTCATGTCTCTGCAGTAGGACACAGGGTCCTTTGGTATATGCCCAAGAGTGGCACAGCTGGGTCTTGTGGCAGAGCAAATTTTGAGGCCCCTACACACTGATTCCCACAGTGGCTGTAACGGTTTGCACTTCTGCCAGCAATAAATAAATCTTCCCCTTCCCTGCATCCTTGCCAGCTGTGCTGTCCTTTGTCTTATCAATCTTGGCGATTCTGATTGGAGATGAAAATCTTAAAGTAGTTTTAATTTGTATCTTCTTGATGACTATAGATTTTGAGCATTTTTAAAATAGTTTTAATAGTTTACTTATTTTTATTTTATATGCATTAATATTTCGCCTGCCTGTATATCTGTGTGAGGGTGTCAGATCTTTGAGTCATAGACAGTTGTGAGCTGCCATGTGGGTGCTGGGAACTGAACCCAGGTCCTCT
>NC_022013.1:65057976-65063271 GCF_000317375.1 Microtus ochrogaster | reverse complement strand
GAAAAAGAAAAAAAAAAAAGAGTTTATGAAAGTGCCTCTTTCCATCTTATTTTATTTCATTTTATGAGACAGAGCCTTGCTACACAGTCCTGGTTATTCAGCATGTGTGTGTGTGTGTGTGTGTGTGTGTGTGTGTATGTTTGAGACAGGGTCTGTCTCTCTGTAGCCCTAGCTGATCTGAAATTAATTACGTAGACCAGGCTGGCCTTGAATTTAAAGAGATCTGCCCATCTCTGTCTTCTAAGTGCTGGGAGTAAAGGTGTGCCCAGCCTGCCTCAGTCTCCTGAGTGTTCCCAGCTCCCCGCCCCCACACCCAGCCCACGTGTCCCCTCTCAGCTATCACTGCTGATTTTCTGCTACATAGCTCTTTCCTTAAACTCAGAACTATGACACTGGCTTGAGCAACCGTGCAAATGAGCCAGAGGGGTGGGTCTCACTGTACATCCAAAAGACACAGCTTTTCCCATTCAAATGCTTTAAACCTGGCAGGTCCAGACTGTGGGCCACAGGCTGCCTGTGTTTCATGATAGCTAGGAATGCAGCCAGCATATTTGTAGGTGACGTCATGTCACAGTGTCAAGGAGCTGGACACTACTGCTTTAAACCAGTCACAATTACACACTTTTAAGCATGAACTATTTGAGACCGTATTTCAATGCCACCACCACCTCCCATCCTCAGGAAGAACTGTTAGTGCTGGCAACAGCACATGGTGTTCACTAGTTACTCTTTCAATGTGTGTGTGTGTGTGTGTGTGTGTGTGTGTGTGTGTGTGTGTGTGTGTGTGTGTGTGTGTGCGTGCGTGTGCACGTTAAGAAATTCCTAAGTAGCCAGGCATGGTGGTGTACTCCTTTAGTCCCAGCACTAGGGAGACAGAGGCAGGCAGATCTCTGGGAGCTTGAGGCACTGAGTGCCTAAATTTTCAGACTGGTGTGGTGAGTACAAGGTCCATATCTATAATTTCAGTACTCAGAAATCCAAAGCAGGGGGAATTTGTGTGGTGCTAGAACCTGGCAATTGAATTGGGGATATTTGCGTGTGCCTTGTAAAATGCCCCGAGCCATGTCTCTAGCGTCTCTTTTCATAATTTCTAATTCTAGGCAAAGACTAAGTTGTTCTGGCTGGCCTTGAACTCTGAAACCTAAGCAGGCTTTGAGGCTATGATTCTTCCTCAGCCTCCTGAGTGAGTAGATTACAGACCCATTTAACCAGGCCAGGCCTGGCCAGGAGGATCGGGCCACACAGGAGACACTTTCCACCTACCCGTCCAACCCCACCGGGCCACTGCGGGACAGTGCTGGGCGAGTATAGTCTCCACGCCTGCACGTGGAAGGCCTGGTGCTCTTTGCGATGTGCATGTCTGGTGATGTCCGGCACCATCGGCCTGCCTAATGACCACCTCAACATAGCCACAGCATGAGTCCTGTCTGCCCTCCATTCAGTGAGCCACAGTTCCCCGCCCATTCCATATCCTTACACCTGCCACTCCCTCACCATCCTGGTGAGACCCCCGACACCATCCTGGGGGACTCCTATTCACCCTCTGAAACCCACTTCAGAGTCCCAACTTCTGGGCATTCTCGGTTGACCGCAGAATACTGGCCTTGTGTTAATTATTCTATTTTCTTTCTTCTGCTCTTTAAAACTTACCAGCCAGAATTGTCCTCCGAGTCCTATTCTTCTAAGATGCTGGTCGCACTATGTAACCCAGGCTGAACGAGAACCTCCTGCTTCTGCCTCCAGTGCTGGGATTACAGGCGTGCGCTGCCACACGTGGTTCTTCTTTTCTGAGCTCCTGTTTAACTTAGATGTCCAACCTGTGGCCGCTAACTTTCAAAGTTATTGATGACTTCCTGCACCGCCCTGCAGCAGCTCAAGTACGGTCAAGAGCGGCACAGCTACCACAGGTGACCATTGGGCCCGCCAAACCCGCCTGCACTTCAGTATACCATCCTTCTCACCCCACAGGCAGATGGAGGAGGAAGTGTCCCCATCCCCAGTGTACCACAATCAGGTTCTCCCTGCACAGACATCTGCCTGACAGCACACCACTCACAAGCCAACCCCCCGCCCCCAGGACAGTAATCACCGTCAGGCCAGAGACACTCCGTAACACTATAAAGACACGAAGAGACACGAGATCATCACGTTCAGAGATTCAGAGACAGGGGTGGGCGGAGGGGTAGCCACAACAGGCCCACAGCCTCCGTCTGCCACTCCACCAACCCACACACTAACCCTGACCCACGCTAGTCTTTGGGTCAACCTTGTGCGCTCCTTATGCCCACCTAGAGGCTGCTTTCCACAGTGCTAACGTAAGTTCACAGTCATTAACAGTCTCCATGCCTCTGTGACAGAAAGTCAGGAGTGGCTGGCCACGGCCCCTACCGCATGTACAGGGCCTGTGGGCACATCTGTCCTGGACAGGCTCCAGCCGCCTCAGTTTGGGGCTTCTGTGGCTTCCCTTCGAAGAGCTGAAGTCTGAGGACCCAGCATTCTATACAGAATGACTTCAAGCAAACACCACTTCACTCTATGGTGGAGGCTCAGTGGCCTCCCCGTCTGAAGACCTGCAACAGAGCCGGGGGTAGAGGGGGGGGCGTGAAGGGAGAACGTGATGGGAGGAGACCAAAGGGCAACTTGAATTATAGCACCAACACCACTAGGTGAAACCTGTCCAGTTCCCACGCCCGAGAGCCTTGGGGTCAAGATGCTACAGCAAAAGTCCAATCTACACCATCCCCTCATTCATTCACAGTAAGGCACAGTCTTCCCTAGGACCAGGGAAGCCTCCTGAGGGTACAGCTGTCGCTTTTGTCTTTCATGTGTGTGTATGTGTGGGGTGGGGTGGGGTGGGAGTTTATGAGTGTGTGAGCGTGCACATGCATGTGCTACATGTGTGCAGGTACCCAGAGAGGCCAGAAGAGGATATCAGATCTGCTAGAGCTGGGTGGATTATGGAAGTTGTGAGCTACCCAATGGATGCTGGGAACCAGAGTCCAGCTCTGTGGAAATGCAAGAGCCCTCTTAACCACTCCACTGGGCCTCTCCAGCCCCACTGCTGCGGTTTTCCCTTCCCATACCTACAAGGCTGCCAGTGTGTAAGAAATATTAGTTTAATTAAGGTATCTTGCTATGAGCCATGCTGTGTGCAACCCCTCGTGGCCACTTATTTTAAGGCATTTGTGATTCTTTTTTGCTCTCCAGTGGCTCACACAATAAAATCCATCTCCCTGCACATTTGTTCTCGGAAGTCTCCAAGGAAGGACAGCGTGAAAGCACACAGCCAGGGGTATGTGTAAGTCACCACAAGAACGCCCCCTTCCAGGCGGATCTCTGTGAGTTCGAGGCCAGCCTGGTCTACAAGAGCTAGTTCCAGGACAGGCTCCAAAGCCACAGAGAAACCCTGTTTCGAATGCCTCCTTCCCTAGCTCATCCCCTCACAGTACCTCATCTTTTCCGGGCTAGAGGTTGCATAACCCCGATCCCAAAGAGACTTCAGCAAACACAGGCGTGGGGGGAAGGAACCTTAACATCATGGAACACACAAGTCCAGGGTTCTGTGTTTTGCCATATGGTAGCATGTGTGAAAGCAACTTTGAAACCGCCCAGCATCTTCTGAAGTGTGGTCAAGGATGCAGGAGAGCTCTCTAACCCTCATCTGGCCTCACCTTTGTTTGCCCTTAGTCAGGAAGCTAATTTCCCAGCTATGACTTTTCAAAATACAGAAAGACACCCATAGAACCCAAATAGCCCTTACCAGGTGCCCCGTGAAGTCTGGAGAAAAGTGGATGCTGACTTGCCCAGGGGCATAAAGGAAATAATCCTCAGATAATGAAAGGACCAGTGTTGTATAGTGATATTTTATTGATGTTTTAATAAATAAAGCTTGTCGAAAGATCAGAAGGGAAAAAGCTAAGCCACTAGAGGCCAGGCAGTGGTAGCACACATTTTTAATCCCAGGATTTGGGAGACAGAGGCAAATGGATCTCTGAGTTCGAGGCCACCCTGGGCTGCACAAGATCAATGCAGAAACAAATCCAGGTGGTGGTGG
Organism: Microtus ochrogaster; assembly: GCF_000317375.1. Lineage (NCBI taxonomy): Eukaryota > Metazoa > Chordata > Mammalia > Rodentia > Cricetidae > Microtus > Microtus ochrogaster. The sequence goes on along the minus strand of NC_022013.1, from coordinate 65,059,217 downwards.
CTCACACCTTTACTCCCAGTACTAGGGAGTACATGCCTTTAATCCTAGCACTAGAGGGGATATAAAATGGAAGGAGAGAGAGGCTTAGCCTTCTTAGTCTGCAGTCACCTAGCCTTGGTAGAGGTAAGACTTCTCTAGTGGCTTGGCTGCTTTGCTTTTCTGGTTTTTCAGGTTGAACCCCAATATCTATCTCTGGGTTTTTATTATTTGTGCTCTAAGTTTGTATCTCATCAAGACCTTAAGAATCACTACAAGAGGCCATACACGGTGGCCTGCACTTTTAGTCAATGCCAGCACTTGGGAGGCAGAAGCAGGCACATCTCTGCAAGTCTGAGGACAACCTGGCCTACAGTGTGGCTCAGTCCTCGAGAAAACAAAAAACCACCACCATCACCAACAAAAACACCATAAGAAAAACAATGTGGGGAGAGTCTGAGAGTCCGCAGGCACTCAGTGATTGCACTTCTGGGTGCTAAAGCAGTGTTGAGCAGGAGGCTGACGTCACCAAAGCAGATGCCTAAGATAGTTCTTTTAATACACTGATTTATCGGTTAAAAAAGGGCTATGCAGTGAGATGGCTCAGGAGGTAAAGATTTGTTTTGGAGATTGATAGCCTGAGTTTGTTTCCCAAGACTCACATGGTGTAAGGGAGTGCTGGCCTCTGTAAGTTATTTTCTGACCTACACACACACACGCTTTTTTTTTGTAAAGAAAAGAGAAAGAAAATTATCAAACTTTTGGAAACCAATATCTTGAATGCTTTTGCCAGCTGATTGTTTTTCTCAATAGCATTGCAAACACCTTGGAGACCCTGAGTCTCATCACCAGGACAACAGATAATCTGCACCCAGAAACCCAGGTCAGCCAGGGATCCTGGCTTCCCATGCCTGCTTGCTCTGACTTCTAGGGTTTCCCTGGTTCACTTGGCTCTAGCAGTTGCCTGGTGCACTTAGCCCATTAGAAGTACCAAGCTCCCACCCCTGACCCAGCCTCTAAGCCGGTACAGCTGCATTCACTCAATCACAGGCTGAACATCCCTTACCTGAACCCTTGGAACTACAGTGTTTTTTGATCTTGGACTTTTCAGCTTTTATAACAGTTCCATAGGTTTTATTAGTTGAACATCCAAAATTCTAAAATTTCCATTAAGCCCCAAACCTTTTTTATGTTTTTGAGGGCTAGTCAATCTGGGGAGGAAAGGCGACAGAATGCGGAATGACTCAGAACACCCCTTGACTACT
>NC_022013.1:65054251-65057606 GCF_000317375.1 Microtus ochrogaster | reverse complement strand
CCAGGGCAGTCGGAATTTGAAAACTTCTTGCCCTCTGTTTGCCTCTGAGGCACAGTGTTCAGCAGTTCCTCTTCAGGGAACAGGACCTGAGTTGCATGCACAAATCCAGAGTACTAACTTTTCTTTTTCTTAAATAAATTACATTTTATTTATTTTGTGTATTCATGGGGGGGGTATGCATGTGCCAGGGCATAGTATGAGGGTTCAGGGGACAACTTGTGGAAGCTGGTTCTCTCCTTCACCATGTGGGCCCTGGGGATCAAACCCTGACTGACCCTGACCATCTGGCTGGGCACCTGGCTCATGTATCTTGCAAGCCTGCGAGCAGTTAGTTGATTTTGAAGTTCCGTCTCCTGTGATTGTGTAGTAAGGTGAGCCTAGATGCTGCAGAGGGGAGTAGAGTCTCCAGGAAGAGACAGGGCTGCAGTTCAAGTCTGCACAGTGTCCGTTTGCTGCAGGGAGGTCCCTTTGTTCTGTTCAGATGCCAATTGCTTCAGCATCCTCATGGAAACCCCTGTAAGGTCTGGCCACATGCCAGGCACCATGACTTGACCACAGAACATGTAAGATTAACCATGTGGGAGCTCCTCTGGGTGAGGCTATCAGCACAACTGGACTTTGGAAAGACGGCTGGGCTGGGAGGTGGTGCAGAGATGCGGGGGCACAGGGAGATGGGCTAGGGCAGGGGCAAGGCTATCCCAACAGTGTGTACCAGCCACGAGGGCTTGTTCTGAGAGGGCCCTGGGAAGTGAGTCATTCAAAATCATATTTCTTTTTTTTTCTCTATTTATTTTCAAAATCATATTTCTAAAAGGAAGTCTGAGTGGATTCTACAACTTTACAAAACACAAGCACATCCACTTACAGATGTGTGGGAGGCAAGGATTTTCCTCACAGGACTCTGATACAACACAAGAGAAAGGAAGTCGCCCACACTGCAAGGCCAGCACATTAGTCAGCCGAGGAATCTGGGTGGGTACACAGTGCTTCTCTGTCCAGAGGGGTCCCATGTCTGCTCCGTGGGTCACATATGCCTGCCTGTCGTCTATTCCAGCCAGGCGCCTTTCTAGAAGATAGTAAACCACAGAGCAGAGATGGAGAGGCCGTTAAGGGGCCACCCAATATCCATTCTCCCTTTTGTCCCTGGAAACAAACCGATCTAGCAAGCTCAAAGCCAAGCCTAACAGCTCCTGTGACCACATAACCAGGTTCTAGTAATATAGGGGAGGAATATACTAGGTGAGTCTTTAAAACAAGGGACAAATGCCCTCCCTCCTCTCCGTTCATCCTGGAACACAGATACGGGAGGGCTGGTGAGATGGCTCAGTGCTGAAGAACACTTCCAAAGGACCCCTGTGCAGCTCAGCACCCACCTCCACCTCCAGCTCCAGAGGACCCGATCCTTCTGCTGGCCCGCCATTTACCTGTGCACACATGCACGAACACATAACCATAAATAAAAAAAGAATACTTAAAAATACAAAGAGCCTGGTACAGATACCTCCTACCACCTTGGAGGAGGACCCAGGCCAGTGTGGAAACAGACTTCCAGTGGGCTAGCCTGGGCCTGAGGCTGGGACCTTGTAGTGAGCTGCGTCGAGCCACATCTGATAATCAGCTTCTAATTATGGCTAAGACCTGACTTATGCTGTGATCACGCAATGGTTGTCAGCTGCTTGCATATGCGTGGACCTATGGGCAGTGCCCACCTGGCAATCCAGGGTTGGTAGCCCGTGCCTTTTTAAGGGCTGGGAGAGGTTTGCCCAGAGAGAGAGAGGGAAGAGAGAAAAAGAGACAAGGTCCTGAATAAACTGCCGCAAGAAGAGCTCCGGGTGTTGCGTCTTCCTTGCTGGTCGAGGCTGAACGTGACAGGACCTGAATTCTAGGATCTGGGAGCTCCAGTGGGCTAGCCTGGGCCTGAGGCTGGGACCTGAATTCTAGGATCTGGGAGCCCCAGGAGCTCTCACACTCATCCCTTTTACAAATAAAGAGACCCAGCAGCTCCTCCAGAGTGCAGCTTCTGCCAAGGTCGGGGCAAACTAACAAGCAAACAGTAGCTTTTCTGGTGTCCACTGAAACCATCCTCCAGTAAAATGGACACAGAGGCTCCCTAGACTGCGCTTCACGGCCCAAATGAGGCGGAGCTGCTGCTCTCCCTTCTAAGGAAGCAGCGGCTCCCAAGAGTCTAGGGAAATCTTACACAGAAAGAGCGAACCGTCAATAGTCCGTAATTAACTAATTAAGGCAGTCATAATCATGAAGAGGTCACTATGGCAACCCGTGTGGAGGTTCCTCAAAACACTAAATATAGAACTACCCTAACCTGTGACCCAACTGCACAACTTCTGGGCACATTACTAAGGACTCTAAGTCACCATACCACAGAGATCCCGGGATGCCCACATTCATCACAGGACTGCTCGTGACAGCTGAGGCGGACAACAGCCTAGATGCCCATGAACAGATGGTAAGGAAAACATGGTGTGTTATCCGCCACGACGAGTAAGCATGCCATTTCTAAGAAGCATTAGTGGGTCTGGAGATAACCATTGCTCTGGTTACTTCACTGCCGCTGTGACAGAACTCTGAGCAAAAGCAGCAAGGGGGAAATGGGCCTCCTTCAGCCCCGGGCACTCTTGGAAGGAAGCTGAGGCAGGAACTTGTGGTAGGAATCTGAAAGCCGAACTCTGCTATTCCACACAGCATCACCTCTGCCCAGGAGACCCAGTCCAGGGAATACAGCAAGAGATGGAGGCGGCTCGCTGGCTCACACACCGGCTCAGCCTTAGCTACTTTTCCTGTCCAGCTCAGGACTGTAGGCCTCTGTAGGGACAGAGTCACCCACTGTGGGCTGGATTCTCCGGCATCAGCTCATGAGACCACGCCCTTCAGAATGCCCACAGACCAATCTGATTCGGCAATTCCTCCACTGAGACTTTCCTCTCAGACGACTGACTGTTGGCTGTCAGGCTGACTGAAACCAGGACAGTCATGTCAGGCAGAAGGGCAGGTATCATGTGTTTTATCTCACATGTGGAAACCAAGCTAAAAAGAGGAAGCCATGTGTGGTTTTGCGTGTCTGCAGTCCCAGGATAGGGATGGTAGGTGAGTGGGATGATTGGGAGTTCAAGGTCATCATTCTTGGTAACAGTAAAATCAGTGCTGGCCTAGGCTACATGAGACCAGTTCTCAAAACTCAAACAGAAAAACAGGCTGAAGGAGGAGACTAAGGATTCAGACATCCTAGCCTGCACAGTGAGACTTGTCTCAAAACTATCAACTTGCCGGGCAGTGGTGGCGCACGCCTTTAATCCCAGCACTCGGGAGGCAGAGGCAGGCGGATCTCTGTGAGTTC
>NC_022013.1:65043039-65054114 GCF_000317375.1 Microtus ochrogaster | reverse complement strand
AAAAAAAACTATCAACTTAATTCCCTTTTAGAAGACGTTATATAAAAAGGGCTACACAGAAGCCGAGGACAGGGGCCAGCGAAGAGGAGAAGACAGCATCACAGATGATCACACTATCATGAAACCCACCACCTTTACAATCAAATATGCAAACACAGAGGAAAGAGGCGGGCAGAAAGCTGAAGTCGGGTGTTGTAGCTTGAGAAGTTAACCCCCAGGCTTCCTCAGGAGGCTGAGGTTGCAGGACTGCCATGAGGTCAAGCCTGGGCTACACGGTGAGTTCTAAGTCAATATAGGCTACAGAGAGAAACTATCTCAAATAAACAAAGGAAGGGAGGGAGGAGGAGCTGGAGCGAGGAGAAAACTACCAAGAGAGAAACCTGGAAGTGGCTGGAGAAGTCAAGGGAAGAAATAGCCTCGAAGGGGCCCGAATTCTAAGAGATTCTTCAGAGAGAGCCAGCTGACGTAGACTCCCATGAAGATCTTGGGAATTCTGTCTGGTGCTGACCAGCCCCCAGCAGCTTTGTTAGTGGAGTTTTATGGGGCAGGAAAAACCTCCAGTTCTTTAGCCGAGTCTCCAAGGCTTGTCAATCACCCAGCACAGCCGCACCAGATCATCTTCGCTGGTGCCTGAGCCTGGCTCACCCCAGCTAAGCCATGGGTGTGTGCACAACAGGCCTGCGTGGCTTCACAAGCCGTGAGTCAGAAGCCCAAAGGAAGGGCAGCTAACACCCCAAACTCTCCTTCACCTGCTAACACCTCAGGGCAGCTTCCTTCTTGCCAGATGTAGCCCATAAAAATAAATACAAGAGGCCGGAGAGATGGCTCAGGGGTTAAGGGTGCTTGCTGTTTGTGAGAGAATTCCTGGAAAGAAGCAGCGCTGCAGAGGCCGATAACCGGCTGTGGAATGCTGCAGGTCCAGAGGCCAATTACCTTATCTTAGTCTAGCTGGAGGCCCCTGGATAGCCATTCCGTGCCTAGTCGGTATCAGAACATCTTGTGACTAACAGATAAAAACCTTCTGGAATTTAGTAATGTAACAGACCACTAGCATCCACCGAGCCAAAAGCCAAGAATGTCATTGAATAGCATCTCAGGCCCACAGACGACCCCATTCCTGCTGTTACTGTGTCCCTAATGCACCCAATCTATTTTCTAAGTGCCTTGATTCATAGCCTTCTTTGTTTTGTTACTATAAAACTCCATGAGCCCAGGTGGTGGTGCACACCTTTAATCCCATCACTTGAGAGGCAGGTCTATCTCTGTGAGTTCGAGGCCAGCCTGGTCTACAAGAGGAGTTCCAGGACAGCCAGGGCTACACAGAGAAACAAACAAACAAACAAACAAACAAACAAACAAAAAAAAGAAAACTCCATGAAGCTGCTTGTGTGGAAAAAGGGAACCTGAGGTAACCTAGCTCTGAGTTTCCTGGGACTTGGTCACTCAAATCTAGTTCCAGAATAAATTCTTATTCCCTTCGAGGTAAGAGTTGTGTTTTTACATCAACATGCTCTTGCACAGGCTGCCTTAACCTGCTGTCCTCTGGAATGCTGGGAGTACAGCTGTATGTATGTCATTTTTATGGGTTTTTTTTTTTTTTTTTGGTTTGGTTTGGTTTTGTTTTGGCAATTCTGGTTCTAAAACCCAGGGCCTTGAACAGACGAAGAAAATGTTTTACTGAGCCACATTCCCAGCCCAATTAATTGACCAGATTTTTTTAAAGGGTCATTTTCATGGGGAAATATAAGTCGAAGGGGGAAATATAAAGTTACATGTGGGGGTGGGAAAAAGGAAAGCAGGGGCACCCCCAAAGTAAAAAAAAAAAACAAAAACAGGAACCGAAATTATACCAAAGTGCTCTTGAGAAGCCCTGCTCTCTGGCCAGAGCTCAAACCATGTTGCATGACAGCACAAAAGGCCTACCTATGTTGACCAAACTGGTCACAGAAACACGTCCAAATTAAGAGTTTCTGCGGCTCTTTCCAGGGAATGCCTGAGGCGTGCAGAGAGGGCAGGAAGGAACTATCCACCCACTCCAGTGCCACATTCTAGTAAAAACAGGAAGCATAAGTGGGTGTGGAGGTTCCAGCCTGTGACCTCAGCTCACAGGAGGCAGAGGCAGGAGGATTGCACGTTCCAGGTCAGCTCGAGCCACGCAGCAAGTATAAAAATACATAGCAGCTAAGCAGAAATACCAAGGGGCTCCGTGGTTTCAGCCCATGTAGAGAACTCTACAACACCGTTCTTTTCTCACCGCTGTGCCATGGTGCCCACGTGCTGCCCACCCAGCAAGGCTTCATGGGAATCAGCCATGCCCCACAGGAAAGCCGACTCCCAGGAGATAGAAAAGCAGGCTCTTGGTAAAGAATTCCGGGAATGGCAATGGGCTCCTCTTGCCTCACTGCCTGGCTAAGGCTTTGCACAACCAATCCTCTGGGACCATCTTCCTGCCACCTGCACTCAGGAAGAGTCAAATGCAAGTGCGTCCATGCCACTGCCAGAGAACCCTTCTCCAGATGGGCCAGGCCATATCTCTTTCTGGTTTGAGCCCTGGGCCAGGATGCTTGAGGCAGAGCTCAATAGCCAAGCAGGAGGTGCAGCCAACCCCAAGGTGTGGAAGAATTCGCTGCAGTCAAGACGCATCCCTGTGCGCTGGGGGTGGTGGCTTGGCAGAGGCTGCCACTCATCTCCAGAGCCCACTTGAATTTAAAAGTGCTGCTTTCAGTCAGGTGTGAGGCTGCACATCTTTAATTCCAACTCTTGGCAGGCAGAGCCCTCAGCTTGGTCAACATAGCAAGTTCCAGGCCAGCTAGAACTACATTATGAGACCCTGTCTCAAAAAAAAAAAAAAAAAAAAAAAAAAGTAAATATTAGTTTCCTGAGCATGGTGACACACACTAGTGATTCCAATGTTTGGGAGGCTAAGGCAGGAGGATCAGTAGTTCAGGGCCACCATGGACTATGTAATGAAAACCATATATATATGTAGAGATAGATCTTTATGAGCTCAAAGTCAGCCTGGTCTACATAGGGAGTCCCAGGCTAGCCAAGGGCTATATAGAAAAAGCTTATCTCAAAACACACACACACACACACACACACACACACACACACACACACACACACAAGGAAGGAAAAGAATCTAAGCTTTCCCAGACTCTGCAGCCAAGACTGCAAAGCAGGGCACATCCTCTGGGCATGAGAGAGGCTAAGGCAGCCTTCCACTTCCTCCACACTGTAAATCACTTCTCCTGGGGGCCGAGCACCCCCTCACTCCACTGCAGGCTTACTTCAGAGGCAGTATGCATGACGCAGTTCCCAGAAACTGGCCTGTGGCCACCCAGAGGAATGTGACCGGGGCCACAGATGTACGTCATCCAGCCAGATCTTCTCACCCAAGTCCCACAGTGAGAACTGACTGGGCAGAAGGAGGCACAATGAAGCCGTGCTGCAGTTCCAAAGACAGACAGTGTGCTGTGAGGGGCCCAGGCTAAGACAAGCACCTCCAGCATAACCGGCCAGCAAGCCTGACAAACCCGTGTTCAATCCCTCAGGACCCACATGGCAGAAAGAGAAAACTGACTCCTGAAGGCTGTGCTCTCACCACTTCTACATGCTCCTGGACAGACAGACACGCACATCAGCGAACATAAAAATCAAAAGGACCCTCTGGCTACGCCAGCTATAGTGATAGATTATTTGTGTTTTAATAAGTAAAGTTTGCCTGAAGATCAGAGGGCAAGGCAACCACACTCGTCAGCCATACAGGCCAGGAAGTAGTAGCACACACCTTTAATCCCAGGACTTGGGAGACAGAGGGATCTCTGTGAGTTCAAGGCGACTCTTGCGCTATACAAGATTGAATCTGTCTAAAAGAGAAACAGAGTTGACACAGTGGGGGAATCACAGGCCTTTAATCCCAGCACTAGGGAGGTGGAGACAGGTGGTGTGGCTGGGAGGAGAGGAATATAAAGGGGAAGAGACAGGAACTCATGGAGAGTGCAGTCTGAGGCTGGTGGAGAGCACTGCAGGACTGTCCCTTTGTTTGTCTGAGCCCTGGCAGAGGTAAGAGCTCGCTAGTGGCTTGGCTGCTTTGCCTTTCTGATCTTCAACTTGAACCCCAATATCTGTCTCTGGGTTTTTATTACTCATGCTACACCCAGCCCAGAAGAGACAGGTAGCAGAGAGGAAGGACCTGCAGGCAGACATCAATCCGTTGTGCGCCCTGCAATCTCCTCAGTTTGCCCATGGGTTGGTCAGTCATGATTATACAGTCCCTAAGTGCCTACAATGTGCCAACAATCAGATGGCAGCCAGAACCAGGCAAACCAGGGTCCAGTCCTTACTACTCTCTTCTCAGGGTCTGGGAACCCCTCTGTACTTCCTCAACCTGTTACCCCCTGAGAATGAGGAAGCGAATCCCACTCTGACACCTTGACACAAACGATCTAACTGCCACAGGCCAAGCTGCCTGGTCACCTTCACTCAGGACTGCAGGGCCTTGTGGCCAGCTTAACCTCTGCAGGCCAGTCCTAAAAGGAAGTCCCCTCAAGTGTGTAAAAGAGTACCTCCCCTCTCCCCTCCATCTTTAACCTCTTGACTCTTGGCCTTCCACGCACACCCTGTCATAACCTCCCCATCACTCTGAATTTCCTGCCCTCTCAAGATGCCTCCCACTAGGGCGTCCAGCCACCTCCAGCTAATTGTTCTGAGAAATGACGCACACCCAAGCTAGACCCGCTCTCTGACAACGTCCTATTGGCCAGTCAGCTCGCCACACAGTCCTGACCAAAACTAACTACTAAGTCATTTGGCATTAACCTGCTTCGTGTTCTCTCAGATGAAGCCTCCGAACTGGAAAGGTTTGGGGAGAGGCCCCCAAAGCAATCGTCAGGCTCTGATATTAATTTTATCATTTGTAAAATAATGAGGAGGAGGGAGAGGTGGGAAGATGACCGAGCAATTAAGAACACTTAACTGCTCTTCCAGAGGACCCAATTCTATTCCCAGCACCCACGTGGTAGCTCACAAACCATGTAAAACTCCAGTTCCGGGAGACTGACACTTTTCTGGTTAATTCTTTTTAATGGAAGCTAATGATAGCAAGCACGATACCTAATGTAGTTAGAGCCTAACCAAGTGGTGTTGCTGACCTGGGCGTGCGGGTTCACACCGGAAATCCTAGCACATGGAAGACCAGTTTCGGCTACTCTGACTCAAAGCCAAACAAAGCAAAGTGGTGCTCATTGATATAGGAACACCACACAACATAAGAGCTCTCCTGCATCCTGCCCCACCATGCCCCAGTGGGTCTGCAGCTTGTGTGCTTTCTCTCACTGGCCCTTCATGCTCCATCCCTCAATGGTACTTCAGCTCCCTTGACCGCTTTTCCCAGGCCCCTAAGCAGACATACTTAGCCCTGTTCACATTCATGCCACTTTCTCCCTTAGACCTCTGTTCTCCTGCCATCCCCATGGCCTCTCTTTTTGGCCTCAGGATCTCAAGCATGCTGGTCTCCAGGCTTTCCTGGTCAGTAGCATTCCAAAGAGATGTTATTCCATGTTGTGGTCAGCACACTCACTGGGCCTCTGGCTCTTAGCAAGCCCAGGTGACCCCCGCCTCACACATGAATTCCATACCTGTAAGAGTCCCTGGTTGCTAAGCTTCCTTCTAACCCCAAATCAATGCTTGGGATGCTCCCAGGGTCATTGAGAGACATGCAGGGAGCGACAGCAGCCTGCCATCTCTGCCTTCTGGTTCTGCCCTCATGCAGTAAGAGGATCCTCTCTCCATGGTCTATTTTTTTACATTTGTGTTCGTTCTGCGATTTTGCTATTTAAATTAGCCTCAAAGGGCGGTGATAGAGAGACCTAGTGCTGGTGAACACTCGACTGTGACACACCTCATGGAGAAGAGCCGTGTGCTAGCTGAGCTTCACACAGCCCTGGGCTGTTGGTGGCAATGAGTTGGTTAAGGAGTTAACTGTGCAATACACATCTCAGAAAAAGGAAGGGGAAATTTGCCAACATGAATGTGTTGGCTCTCCTAAGTGCTAGGACATCCGTGGTACATAAACAAGCTACAGATAGATGGGAACGTGGCTGCATTTGTGGAATGCATTTGGTATTGATCTCTTTGTATGTATCTGCTCCCAGTCAGGTAAGGTCTTTCTCTTATTCTATCTATCTAGATTCTTTCTTTTTTTTGTTGTTTGGTTTGGTTTTTATTGTCTTTTTAAAAAGACTTATCTTCATTATTTATAATTAGCTGTGTATGTATGTGGCATCAAACTCCCTGGAGCTGGAGTTATAAGCAGTTGTGAGCTGCCAGGAGTTGGTGTTGAGAAACACTAGGGTCCTCGGCAAGAACAGCATGTGTGCTTAACTGTGAAGTCATGTCTCATTGTATTTAAGGTGGCAGATTCACCATGATATACGATATTTGACAGAAAGATTATCTAGAACAATGCATTTTCTATCTAATGCTTCCAGGACACTAAAATAATCACCAGGGTAAATTACACAAATGCCTACAGGTGCAGATCATTTTTCTCCACCTCCTGGAACAGGGCTGGTCATGTGACTCACTCCAGCAAGAAGGATATCAACAAACATAAAATCAAGCAGAGACCTAAGAAGGGCATGCTCTTTCTGCTCCTGAAATCCAACACCACGCGAAAGGGACCAGTCTGTCCTATTGAATGAGAGACAGTCACCCCTGCCACCCCAGGTGACAACCAACCAAGTCTAGAAAATAAGGTCATCCAGGATGAGCTGCTGGCAGCCAACTGTGTACACACAGGATTGGCAAAACCACTGCTTAGCAAAGCCATAGGCTAAATAAGCATTTCAAGCCACTACATCACAAGCCGCTTGATTTGTAGCAGAGCTAACTGACAGAGAACCCATTTTATTCGAACGGGAGGCTCAGACTCTAAGAGAACTAACTGCTAAGGTCCCATAGCTAACTGGTGACCTGGGGATCCTAAGCCGGGCAAGTCTGACGCCACAGGTCAAGCTTTGCCAGTTCTTCTCCAGCCAAGTCACTCTACAAATTCCAAATGTTTCCTCACTTCACGACTCTCCTACAGAAGGTTAAATGTAGACCACGGCCTCATGTGGCCCCAGAAACATGCAGCGCTGAGCCTTTTGACCCGGTCATTTCGTGCTGACACTGCCCTTACAGACGACAACGGGCTCAGCCTCCGCATTCCAACCATTTCACAACAACAAGGCTGCCTGTGCTGAGAGATGAGTGCCATGTGGTAGTTCAAACAGGAGCGTACCATCACCCTAAAAGATGGGGGCAGTGGGATGGCTCAGGGGACAAAGAACCCGATCACCAGGCCTAAGTACCTAAGTTTGTAGCTACAAATATTCTATGTCCCGCTGGTCCCCCTGGACCAGGTTTTCTTGGCCCACCTTCTCCCAAAGCCACTTAAAAAATAATCATCCTGAGGCTTAATATTAATTACATATTCTTTGGCCTACTAGCTCAGGTTTCTTACTGATTAACCCTTACATCTTAAATTAACACATTTCTATTATTTTATATTTTACCACGAGGCTCATGGTTTGTTACCTCACATTTTGCTTCTTGAGCAGCTGCATGGCATCTGCCTGACTCTGTCTTCTTTCTCCCGGCATTCAGCTTAGTTTTCCTGCTTAGCACTATTCTGCCCTGCCATAGGTCAAAGTGGCTTCTTTATTGATCAATGGTAATAAAACATAATCAGAGCATATAGAGGGGACTCTCACATCATCTCCCCTTTTCTGTATAAATAAAAAGGTTTTAACTTTAACTTAGTAAAATTTATATATAACAAAACAGGTATCAAGTAAGAATTACAGTTACAAGATTTAGTCTATTTGTATCTGACAAAATTAAATATTTTATCATCTATCTTTGTGAGTCTAAAGTTTTATATCTAATTTATCTTTTATTATAACTAAGGAAAACTATAACTATAGTTATCTGTCTTGAACTCCAAGGACCCCATACGGATATAATATTACCTAAGTAAACAGGAAATGCACTGTAAGACTTGAAGTGACAGACATCTTGCTGCCTGGACAGTCACCCAAAGTTCTTTTGTAATATTGGGGCATCCATCTTCAGCCTATAGGTCCCAAAATATCTGGCAGACTTTTCAGTGAATTGAAGATCTGATCTGCCTTTTACTGGCAAAGTTTGTTTGTTTCTTTCTTTTGTGTCCTACAGAATGTCTGGTAGCTTCTTCTGTGAAGCAAGAACCCTGAAGGACTATCCTGTCTTTGGAAAGTTTAGCAGTCACTTTTCTGTGGGTCCTGCATGTCCAGTTCATACAGCATACCACCAAGCAGTCCAGGCAAGAGCAGTTTCTTGCCAAATGAGTAGCCTTGTCGTACTAAAGGCAAATTCCATAATGAGTTTCTTCAATGCCCATCAACCCCTCTTTAGTAATTAATACTGCCAGAAGCAGATATGTCTCACCGTCAAGAAAAGTCTACGATCTTAAAACCTTTTAAATGCAATATTTTATAAGTCTTTGAAGTGTTGAAGATTTTCTAATTTAAATGTATTTCTATATATCTAGAAAACCTAACTAACATGACTAAAAGTTTGACTATTATAGATGACTATTAATCTGTATTTTTTAACTGTACATTATATTTTTAAATGAGCTGTATAAATACAATACTTTTACACACACACACACAGTGTTAACAAACTGGACCTTACATTTGTATCAATAGATCAAAATCCATACTAATGTAAAGAATTTATCTTCATATCATATTCCCCTTGTTTTTTTTAAAGAAATTTACTATGACCATTAACCATTTATAGCCAACCCTTTTAAAGTGAAAATAAACATTTGTAAACAATTATTTTTGGAATTTGGGCATAGTTTCTCTAAACTGCTTCCTGTTGCTTGTTGGGTGAAGTATTTTTAGGGTTCACAGAGACCTTTCAGGGTGTCTTGTTATGACAACCAACATTGGACTGGAAGGAATCCATAGGTTCCCATCCTCTGTGGAAAGAAAAGCAGAACCTCTTTTCCAAAGTAACATATCCTTAGACTCAAATTTTGAAGTCAAGATGTTTAAAAAATTCAAAGAAAACACAATATACAAATCCAGACTCTCCTGTGTATTTTTAATCTTTAATGTGGTTTTTAAAAATATTTTTACTGTCTCCTTAAAGACTTTGGTTTGTTTTGTAAAACAATTTATTTCTTTTTATAACTGTCTACACTCTTTTTTCAGTCTCTCCCAAGCCTATGTACATTTTTTAAAAAACACACTGTGACTCATTTAGAGGTCTTTTATGTTTGAATCTGTCCTACTGTGTATTTGTAATCCTTTCCAGACCAGGAGCATTTTCTTAAAAATGGTAAGCAGCTTGGTGGCAGTGGCCCTGGATGCTGGCTCTGCCTCTCTCAGCCTTTCAATATGGTGGCGGTACCTTCACTGTCAGCTCTGGGACCGCCCGGTGGGAGCTCTGCTTACCACCTCAACTTTGGGGAGCAGCATGCGGCACATAAACCCTTTTTGTCTCAGTAAAGGCTAAATTTGCCATGCAGCATGCTACACAGTCTGGAAATGTCTGTGTGTGGTGGCGGGAATCCACCATGCTCTCCTGCCTGTGTACACCTAGCAGCCCTGATCCAGGTACTTGCTCAGGTGGGAAGTATTGAGCTGTGGGTGCGCTCTCAGCTACTTTCCTCTTAATCCAAAGCAGGTGTACAAGCACTTGGAGCTGAAGTGGGTGGTGGGTCATATGGGTCAGCCCCACATTGGGCGCCAGATGTAGCTACAATTATTCTCCATCTCACTGGACCCCCTGGACTGGGTTTTTTTCTGCTTGCCTGTTCCTGAAGCCACTTATAAAATAACCATTCTGAGGCTTAATATTAATTACATAGTGTTTGTCCTACTAGTTCAGGATTCTTATTAACTAACTCTTACATCTTAACACATTTCTACTATTTTATATTTTACCACAAGGCTCATGGTTTGTTACCTCACATCTTGCTTCTTGGGCAGCTGCGTGGCGGTGGGCTGACTCCCTAGAACCCACATTGTAGAAGGAGGGAACAGATGTCAATAAACATACACATGAGGGGAATGCTGACATGTGACACACCAGGGGTGAAAACTAGGGACATACATCAAATAAAATGGGTCAGTCACAGATAATGACTTTGATAACTCAATACTTATGGGGTGTCTAGAGTAGGCACGCTCCTAGGAAAGGAAGCAGCAGGATTGTTGACAGGGTCTGTGGTGAGAGGAGTGGGGAGTTGACTCTCTAGTCATGGCTACAGCATCTAAATCGGAGAAGAGAAAAGTTCTGGTGGTCTAGGTTGCATAGCAAAATAAATGTTAAGGCCGCTCAATTGGTGCACTTTAAGATGGTTAAATGGAAATTTTCTTGTTATATTCTTGTTTTACCAGTTTAAAAAGAGAAAAACAAAACAAAAAACCCAGCAAATAAACAAAGGTTGGACTGCCAGTGATAACGAGAGGTCCAAGAGTAAATACCGCTGAGGCAGTTCGACCCCACAGAACAGAGCAAGCAGAGGCACAGGCCACCGCAGACACATCAGGGCCGCCCTGAAAGCAAGGTTTCACCCAAGCACAACAGCTCTCAAGCCAGTCCCCTGGACCAGCCCAGTTTAGAAAAGATGGCATGGTCTGGCTCCTCTTTGTACTACCTGGACTTGGTCTCAGGGTCACAAGATAGCCTGATTTATTGTCAGGAAAACGATCTGACGTCGAGAACAAGGCCATGCAGGGTTCTGACGCACAGTTATAATTTTTTGCTGGTCCTATGACTACATGTCTTTCTAAACTCGTTACAGAAAACCAAGTTGTAGGAAAGGTTTTTCTCCTTGTAAGTATCCTGTGGGATTCAGTGAGATGTTGGCTGGGGACACAGGCATTCCAGATGTGCGAAGCCACCGCTGAAGAGTGCAAAGACAGAGAGGGAGGAAGGGGAGGAGGGAGCAAGTAAGCCAGTTCTAAATTTTCCACAAAAAAAAAAAAAAAAAAAAAAAACTGAAAGCCAAGCTCATCCAGGGACTCCGCTAT
>NC_022013.1:65027358-65042928 GCF_000317375.1 Microtus ochrogaster | reverse complement strand
AAAAAAAAAAAAAAAAAGACACTGAAAGCCAAGCTCATCCAGGGACTCCGCTATCAGACACAACCTCTCATTTCAGCCCTAAGAACAATGCCATCAGCATTTCAAGAACGGGATGCAGAAGCTCAGGATGTGCTCTTAGAGGAAGTGCTTGGCAGGACCCTCAGCTACAACCCTTGCTGGGGGAGTCAGAAGGGTTTGCAAACATCAAAAGGAAGGGCCCAAGGAAGAAAACAGGAACCCCACTTGGCAGCAGCTGAGGTGGACACTCTCCTACCATCAGAAAGGTTACAGGGCCACTCACAACATCTGGCTCAAGCCCAGGTAACCTGTCACCCAAAGAGTGAAATGTAACATCCTGCCTGCCTTAGCCTTCACAAGCTTCCAGTTCCTCCACAAGAGACCAAAGTCCCTTGGAGATGAGGGCAGAGGCACCTCAACCCTTCTCCCCACTTCCCACCAGCAAGCAGGAAAAAGGTCCATGAGAGGCTTTGCAGGTTCAGCTGTAGATTCAATTCCCTCAAGACTCATCTTGCCTCTGTCCACTGCAGCCAGCTACCTCCCGGCTAGGACCTGGAACTATCTGGCTACACCTGATAACTGGATAGTTTCCCAAGAGACTAGGTGACCATGGTTGTCATCCTCAGTGTCAAAAATGAGAAGAGAAGAGAAGAGAAGAGAAGAGAAGAGAAGAGAAGAGAAGAGAAGAGAAGAGAAGAGAAGAGAAGAGAAGAGAAGGAAGAGATATGCCACAATCCACTGCTCCCTAGCAGATAAGGTGCCTCCCAATACAGCTCCCTCCTACCCATGTCCCAACAGAGATTTGGACAACAGAAAAGAAAGGAAGGTTATGAAACCCACTTGGGTGGAGTGGTAGCCAGATGAGGCTCCACCCACCAAGTATGATTCGGATGAAACCAATCAGACTGCTTTGCTCCCTCAGCTATGAGCAGGAAAGGTTTGGAGGGATGTGAGTGATGATGAGAACTCTAAGTCAGGGAGGTAGAGGAGGATGAAGGATTGGCTTGTGGTTCCCACACCCATCATTTTACTTGTTTCTTTATTGATTCCTTCTGTAGGCAATACCCTAGACAAAAGTCGACGTGTCAGGAGGTGAGAAGTACTACCCGAGAGGAGGAACACACCAACTCTGGACACATTCGCAATGCCCAGGAGTCTAGTCTAGCTCTCCAACTCAGAGCAATCAGCCAAGTCATGCAGCAAGAGACATGTCAGCACCCGTACGGTGTCATGGAGTTGATGGGGGCAGGGTCTAAGAAAAGTGATCAAATACAGCCATCCTTGTACATTGTACAAAGCCATGGCCATTTCACATGGGACCTACAGTGGGTGACCCCCAAGTGCCGTTGGGAGCAGTGGCAGTGGAGACATCTGCAGGCCACCTCACCTGCCGCGCCACCCTGAGGGCCACCTCACCTGCCGCGCCACCCTGCGGGCCACCTCACCTGCCGCGCCACCCTGCGGGCCTCCCAGTAGGGCTTCGAGTCCTCCACGGCTTTGCCAATTTTCTTCACCAGTTCATCTAGCTTCACTGTTGCCTCGACCAGGACGGATCGGAATTTCTGACGTGCGTCCTGTAGCCAGGGGGAAGATGGAGGAAACATCATCAGGCTCAGGGAGGAAGCTGCCAACACCTGCTGCATCTGACCAGAGACACCTGGATGGAATTCACACATCGCAGGAACCCAGTACCAGGCGTGGCACCATCCAAAACCTGCCAGTCATTCTAAGAAGGATCCAGAACCCACACTGTCCAATCAGTGCTACCACCAGCTACATGAGAGCTTCAAGCTTGTCACATGACCGAGAAGAAACCGTATTTGCAACTTACTTTAGCTACACGTACACGTTAGGCTTTCCAATCACTCACCCATCCGGTCACCCATTCGGAGTCACCTGACCATGGCACTGAACACACAGATCTTCCTGCTTCCACCTCCCTGGCACTGAGATTTAATCCGCATTCACCACCACACCATGTAATTTAGGTATTTTATTTATGTGATTTAAAAATCTTGTAAAGATGTATCTAATTGCTGGGCAGTGGTGGTACACACCTTTAACCCCAGCACTTGGGAGGCAGAGGCAGAAGGATCTCTGTGAGTTCGAGGCCAGTCTAGTATAGAGGACAAGTTCTAGAAGAGACAGAGCTATTACACAGAGAAACCCTGTCTCGAAAAACCAAAAAAAAAAAAAAAGAAAAACCAAAAAATTGTCTAGTGACTTACGTGGGATAATGCTGTTGTATATTGTAAAGATTTGTCACTCGTATTGGTTTAATAAAATGCTGATTGGCCAGTAGCCAGGCAAGAAGTATAGGTGGGGTAACCAGACTAAGAATTTTGGGGAAAGGAAAAGCTTAGATGCAGAAGAAGCAGATGAGAATGCCTCACTGAGAAAAGGTACCATGGTGGCTAAACATAGACAAGAATTATGGGTCAATTTAAGTTGTAAGAGCTAGTTAATAATAAGCCTGAGCTAAGATGCCAGTTTATAATTAATATAAATCTCTGTTGTGTTTCTTTGGCACTGAACGGCTGAGGGGCCAGGTGGACAGAAACTTCTGGCTACAATGACTTAGATTGGACACCCTGTGTATGTTAAACCTTCCTGATCTGGGTAAGAGCTCTCAGCGGTCTTTGGTGGTTTCAGTTCACATGGCCACACCATTTCCCACACTTCCTCAGAGCTCTAAACCATGAGACTCACAAGTGTTAAACAGAGTACAAGCTTACCCTATGTGGGGCCCTGACCTCAGGGCCCTTCCAGCCTGGCAGTGCAGGGCTGCTGTGGAATTTAGAGATGCCGTGGAACTCAGAAGCAGAGACTCTCCCTACATCAGCTACGCAGAGGATCCCTAGAAAACCTTCAAAGGAGCAGGCAGGATCTACACAGAAGCCTGAGGGGGAAAAGACTCTTGGGGAGCGGGGGCTGATCCCAAGAAGGACACAATGGCCTTCCTTGGCTGAGAAGAACAAAAGGATGGCAAAGTTTACAGGCATCTAAGGGAGCCAGATGTCTCCTCCTCAAAAACTTGTGTTGTACATGTGGAATTGGAGGACCTCGTGCAGGTGGAGGAGGCTTGGATCAGTTCTCCCAGTTCATACCGTCATCATCTCAAGCTACAGGCTTGGAAGGGAGGGGGGGTGTCTGACAATGCTGCTGGCCTTCCAGAACACGAGGGAGTGGCCTCTGCCGTCCTTGGGAGCTCCTGAGCCCGAATCCCACTTCTGAACCAGGTGTTTGCCCCAGTTCTGTATCACCGTCATGGTTTTTTGTAGTATACACAGTCATCTCTTCCTAATTGAAACCTTCCCTCCTGGAGAATGGCAAGTCCCTAAAGACTCAGGAAGTCCACAAGCTTACAGGGTTCAGGGTGCCCAGAATGGTACAGCAGCCATAAGCCCCAAGCCAGGGCTAGCAATCCTCCTATGGAGCTATAGCTACAGATTCTATGAGTCATCACCCATGCTGGGGTGGGATAGTAAGAGACAGGTCCCTTCCTCTGTAGTCCAGGCTGACTTGAACTCATAGCCCTCCTGCCTTAGCCTCCCTGGGAGGCTAGCATCATAGCCTGTGATGGATTTCAGGGCAAACGACCTGATATATTTGGGCCTTCTCGAAGGTGCCTTGGGCAGTGAGCCCATCATCAGCCTGGCTGACATCTTTTGTGACTCTCTGTACTGAAAATGTGACGGCTCAAGGGCACGGGGAGGGGGGACACACAGGTTTGGCAATCATTTCCCCAACAGTGAGCTATACACATGGGCATCACACAGTCAGCTCCATCCCACCACACTCCCGCTGAGGTGGCCGAAGAATGGGACGGAACCATGAGAAAGCCCGACAGAGCACAGTGGTAGGAGAGAAGGCAGCCCTACACTCTACTATTCTTTCTCTTCCTTAAGACAGTAGCCCTCCCCATCACCACCCACATCCTTGCTTTCTCTTTTGCTCAAGCCGAATTAGACGTCTATCAACTGCAATTGCAATAGCCCTTTAAAAACCAGGAGACCACAATGTGTACCTTGAGTTACTATATTAGCTACACTAATGCGGGTAAGAAGAGAAGGCCGATCTCTGCGCCATCCCGGGTACAGCCTTGTAACTAAACACAGCTGGCTGCGGGAGGGCTTCAGTCACTGGCGTACAGTGGGTGGGATTTAGCTCAGCTAAAAAGATTTCCTTAAATACTATCTGAACAGCTAGTTGCCACAGACTCGTGCCTCCTGCTCCATTCCCTAGCTCTAGAAAAGCCTAGTTCTTTGTCAGCTACATCATAGTCAAATGATCCTCCAAGATAAAGAGTAGGGCTGCTTCAGGATGGAGTACACAGAAAGTTGCTTTCCTGGGAAACAATCCATGAAGACAGGTAATCAGGACAAACACTCCGGAAGATGGGCAGGTCTTTACCTGTCAAAACGTGAACTATTGTAGGCGCTTACAAGAGCCCTGTGATGCCAGAGCCTGGGATTTAGAGGCAAGGAGGATCTGGAGATCTGGAGTTCAAGGCCAGCTTGACCCCGCCCAAAAAAACCAACAACAAAAAAAAAAAACAAAAAAAAAAAACCCAAAAAATCAAACCAAACCCAAACCAAAACAAACAAAGCCCTTTACCATCCCAGGGCTGTTTTGAGGTGGGTTGTTGGCTTGTCACGTAGCCCAGGCTGGTCTGGACTTCACACTCCTCCTCCACCTGTAAGTGCTGGCATTATAGGTGTGTGCCACCACACCCAGCAACCCAGTTGACTTAAAAATCTGCACGCCAAGGAGTTCTGAACTGGTTCCCGCTGAGCCACGTCTTCTAAGCTTCTGTGACTCACAGGGAGGGTAATTTACTTAGGCAGAGAATCGCTGACAGTGGAGCTCTCCTTGTTTGAATGTGTCAGTGTGTCAAAAACACAGCCCCACATCAGATAAGAACTCCAGCTAAGCCACCCAGAGCCAGTGTGCCTTAGGGACAGGGTGTCATTGTCACACTGTACTGGGGACAAGTCCCTGTTTTCTGGCCAATCAACTTAGCTGAGCCTCAGCCACCTCGCTTGTAAACTGGGAATAATGACTGGTTTCACGGAGGAGTCCCCAGAACCAGCTGCATAAAGATGGGGTGGCAGAGTTTTCAAAATAACTGTCCTACATATGAGAGACGGCGCGGACTTCAAAGGTTCCTTGGTGATGCCGTTTATAAATACACAGCCTTGGTTTGGGAAGAGAGGCTTCCACGATGCCTGGGCTGAGCCTGGAAATGACCCTGTAAGACAGGACCAACAGGAACCACAGCCAGCCACAGAATGCAGATAAGAAACCTGGAGCCAGGTGCTGTGATTGCGAGGCTACAGGGCAGGTATCTCACGCTCGACAGTGAACCTTCCAGTCCAGCATGCAGAGGTCTCTAGTGGTTCTCTTAGCGTGCGGTCTGCAGGATCCACTGGGTGATGCTGGAACCCACTTTCATGATACAGTAGGACTGGACTTTTCATTCTTAAAAAATTATTTAGTGTGTAGCCATGTGTGCGCAGCCTCGCGTGGAGGCCAGAGGCTGACTGTACAGTTGGTTCTGTCCTTTCCCCGATACAGTGACTCCAAGAAACATTCAAGTCAGTGTTGGTGGCGAGTGCCTTTTAGTCACTGAAGTCCATTCCCTTCCCTGGCACCCTCATCCTCTCATGAGTGTCCCCCGGGTTTTTCCAGAGGCCATGTGCCTTGTGGCATCACAAGAAACAGAATGCAGACAAGAGACAAACACACTTCCACTGTGATGAGATGCAATTTGGATCTTCCTCTCTCTAAACCTGAGAAGTACACAATTACATATATATATATAGCGCCAGGCACACACCTGTAACCCCAGCACTCCCCAGCACTCAAGAGGCAGAGGCAGGCAGATCTCTGTGAGTTTCAGGCCAGCTGGTCTAGAGTGAGTTCCAGCACAGTCAGGGCTACACAGAGAAACTGACATGAAGCGGGGAAAAAAATAACCTTTTATTGGATGGTTGCCCATGTGTAGAAATGAAGCTTCCTCTTTGGGCAGGGTGAAGTAAAAATAAACACCAGTTTAAATGACTACGTGGAGTCAGAGTACACACAGTCCTGGGACACGGAGGAAATGGTGCCAGCAGGCAGCTGCCCAGTGTGAGAGATGAACCCGAGTGATGGCCATGTCACTGTCGGCAAGAACACTCCAGAGTCACCGTAAAAGGGACCACTGAAGCGTTTGGGCTTACCGGCCGGTAGTGGGGAGCCTGAGCTGGGAAAGTGAGCTCACTGCAAACTGTGCTCTCCAAAGATGTCCAATCCAGTCCTTGAGAGTACTTGTGGGAGCGCCCAACACACGCGAAGAGAGCACTTGAGTGATGTTTGGAGGAGAAGGAAAGTGCTCTCTGCCAGTTCAGAGAACTATCTGAAGGGCTCAGAGGCCATAGCCATACCACAGGTGGCTAAAGAACACTTGATGTTGTTTCTGCAACACATTTTAATTAATTTAAGCTTTAACTTCAGCAACCACACACGGCTAATGGTTGCCATATTGGACAGCACAGCCCTATCTGTAAAATTTGCTCTTAATGACTGCATCATGCTCCTGGGACCTTCTGGCTGCTGCCACTGTCCGTCAGTTTTTCTCTCAGTCCATACCCCACAGCCCTGTGACAAAGGGAGCCAGGACAGCTTCTACCTGAAGAATCCCACAGCAGGCTTTGAAGCTGCTGACTGTGCAGGGTGGAGCAGGGACCAAGAAGACAGGTCAGGAAGGCTGAGCAAAGCAGGAGGGCGCGGGGCCAGGAGGCGGCAGAGTCGGCCAGGGGGAGCCAGAGTGGAGAACGGCAAAGGCTGGGGATAGCCCTGTGTAGCACATGACACCCCTGACCACTACGCAGGTCCCACACCTGACAAAGACACCTTAGTTAGAAGGACCTCACAGCCACTGAGGAAATGAACAGGACGAGGGAGAAAGCACAAGAACCCTAAATTGGGGAGACCTCCAGATCACTGTTATCACAGCCCCATCTCCTTGGTCACATTCTTTCCCCACTTTAAGCCCTGACTTTGGTAGTAGAGACCTGTTGGGGGGCCTGCCAGTCTTGCTGGTTCCCTCCCTGAGGACTCTCTCCACACAGCGGGGAGCCCTGATGCCATGTTTCTGATACAAGCCCCTTCCACAGAGACCAGAACAGAGAAAGCCAGAAGGAGAGACGAGACAACCAAGAACCCAAGTGCAGGCAAGAACAAGAGGTAGCAAAGGTGCCAAGTACCTGGGCTCTTGCTAGGGACAGAGTAACGTGGTCATGGAGTCTGTCACTTGGACGACACCTTTGCAGGATGAGAGTCACAGTAGTAACTGTGAGGACAGCCACGTACACCAAGATCCCTGGGAAATCTAGGCTCTCCCAGGAAGATCCAACAACTCTTTCTTCCCTTAGCTCCCAGAGATGACTCCTGCGGACTTCAAGAATTTCGAGTGGACAGTGGGGCAGAGCACAGAGGTGTCTACACCTGGGCAGGTGCCAGGTCCCTGGACAGTTGTGGTGTCCAAGTCAGATCCTGCCCCTTAACCTAACCCTTACATGTCCTCACACGAACCATTCTGGTTCTGAACCAAGAGAAAGAAAGATAGGGGCCATCACAGCGTCTTCCTGCAGGTTCCCCCCACAATTAAGGGGAGGGCTTTAGAGACATTTTAGGCCTTGGTAGAATCCATCCCCTCCATACAGAAGGGCTCTCGTTAACTCTGATTTGACTAGAAACACTCCCACACAGGCAGATGAGTACCTGGGCCCATACAGAAGCTCACAGCCTCCCTTTGAACACGCGGTGGGTGTCCGGATTCCAAGTCAAAATCGGAATGGGAAGAAAAGCTTGTAAAAAGCTTTTCATTCTAAAATAATTTCAGATTCAAAAAGAAGTGTGGGAAAAGTGGAGATGTGAACATTTGGTGTGCATTTTCCAGAGCGAAAATTGCCTTATGTGATAGCTCAGTGACCAAAATCAGAACATTAACCCTGGCCTGATATATGACTGTGCACATTACACCAAGTACCTCACGTAAATCTGAGGGCACACACCTATCATCCCAGCACTAGGAAGGCTAGGACAAGAGAAGTATGGGTTGTAGGCTGGCCCAGATCACACTAGAAAAGAAAAAGGGAAGGGGGGGGGGGACAAAGGAAACGAGTGAGGGAGAGGAGGTGGGAACAAGGCTTTCCCCAGGGTTCGTATATTTCACTTAGTTATCTTATTCCATCCTTCTACTGTCCCTTGATCTCAAACCTTCAGCCTCATCTTTCACGGCCTTTATTTGATCTTTAACAACATGGGGCAGTGATCCAGACCCTTAGTTAGGAGATGGCTCCTTTTCAGGTCACCTCTGTCACCAATGCTATAGGTCCACGCCACAAGAAAGGGGCTAAAGTCATTAAGAAGAAATGCTTCAACCCCGAGGCCCCAAACTCCAGAGACGAAGGAACTCATCAGCCTTTGCAAGTACCCAGTGCATGCGTCAGCCAGGCAGGACCCCAAGGAGGAACTGCAGGGAAGGCCACCCTATGGGCTCAGGCCAAGACACACAGCTAGAGAGACTGGCAGGTCCCATGTTTTCTCGTGTGTCAGCCACACACAACATTCATGAACCAGCAGGATTCTTTAAGTACGAGAAGGCAGAACGGCCCAAGTTGCCCAGCTTCCCTGAACTCAACCACAAGCAGATGGTTTCCAGGCTTAGGCCAACAGGTTTAACTGTTTCTAATTTGAGACCCGTGCTTAAAAACAAATCTGGGTCATTACATGTCAGACATGCAACTGACGTGCGCATTAACCAGGCAGATTTATCAACCACCAGTGGAGCCGCTCCAAATACAAGGTCCACTCTCTGAGAAGCTCGAGTTCAGAACCAGGACAACAGGGCAAGCTCAGAGCCCAGCTGCCAGAAGCTCTGGAGGTCATCTGGCACTGCCTTCGCTTCCTCCGCCCTCAGCCTGTGTCCGCCCACCACAGCATTCCAGGCAAGCCGAGCTGTGTCATTTCTGCTGGCTTTCAGTTTGTCTCTCCTCCTGGCTGAAGCTATCAGTGTGGAAGCAAAGGAGCACACAGAACACAGGGTACAAAGAGTCAGTGTCAAAAGTCCCTGTCAACCACTTTACAGACACACCAGAGGCAGCTGTCAAAAGGCGTCTGCTCCTGGGATGAAAACGGGGCTTGAGGACAGAGGCCTCCCACTTTCAACCTTACTTCTCCAGGCCCTTGAAAACTGTGTTAAGTACTGTTTCAATAGAGCTTGAGTTTTGTCAGATCTTATGGTACTAGCCTAAAATCTCAGCTACCTGGGAGGCTGAGGCCAAAAAATGGCAAGTTCAAGGCCAGCCTGATCAACTTACTGAGACCACATCTCAAGATAAAAAATGTAAAGGCTGGGCATGCCGGGCGATGGTGGCACACACCTTTAATCCCAGCACTCGGGAGGCAGAGGCAGGTGGATCTCTGTGAGTTTGAGACCAGCCTGGTCTACAGAGCTAGTTCCAGGACAGGTTCCAAAACCAGAGAAACCCTGTCTCAAAAAACAAAAAACAAAAACAACAACAACAACAACAACAAAAAAAAAAGGTTGGGCATATCAGTAGCATAGACTTGCCTTGAATACATGAGGCCCTAGGCTCAATGCCTAGCACTGTAAAAACATTAAACTACATTAAAGTTTAATCTGTTGCGGCACAGACTGACAGAAAGCTCCTCAACTTCCCAGTGTGTCAAGACTACAAGTGCTTGTTCTGGAGGGAGCATGTGACTAGCCGAAAACTGAAATCCCACGGTTGCTGAACGGAGAGCTGGAAAGGACTCTGCCCACCAGTTAACTCGGATGCTTCCGGGTCACAGGAGAGGACACCAAGGGTGTCCCCCACAAACACGAAGCATGGTGTCGCCACAAAGACGGGCAAGGCAGCTTCTAGGCCAGCACTCTCTTTGTCAGTCTCAACAGGGGTCTCAGAGCCTCTTCCCCATTCCCAAACATGGACCCCCACATCATTAGAGCACAGGGGTTCCAGCCTCAGTCCTGGCTCTAACTCCACTGGCTGTGTGGCTGTGTGACCTGGGAGGACCTCCACTTACCACCTCTTCTGTTTCTCTTCAACATCCTCCAGGGCTATTATTAAGAGACCAAGATTACCTACACAAACACTTAACACATACTTAGCTCATAGCAAGCGCTCGCTGAATAGCTATTTTTATGTAGGTTAGTCAACAAGAGGAGGTAAGGGCAGACCTGGCCCTAGCTCAGAATTACATACCAGGGACCATGCCAGGCATTGCAGGAACACCATTTAATCATTAACAGCCCCTGCCAGATAAGTATTGACTTTTGCATCTGAAAGAGAGGAAAATTAAAATCCAGAATAGCAAAAACAAGCCAGGGCTGAAAAGATGCCTTGAGGGTCAAGAAGCCCAACTCTTGAGAGGACCTAAGCTTGTTTCGTAGGACCCATGCCACAATTCACGGTCACCTGTGACAAATTCTAGAGGTTCCCATATCTCCTCCTGGCTTCTAAGTCAGACACACACACACACCTTAACAGTAAAAATCAGGGCATGGTGACACATACCTTGAATTTCAGTGCTGGGGAGGTAGAGGCAGGTGGGTGGATCTCTGTGACTCTGTGAGTTCAAGGCCAGCCTGATGTTTGTGGTGAGTTTGAGGGCAGCTGGGGCTATATAATGAGACCCTCTATCAAATAATAAATTTTTCTTTTTTTGAGAAAGGATTTCTCTACAGCTTTGGAAACTGTCCTGGAACTTGCCCTGTAGACCAGGACAGCCTTGAACTCAGAGATTCAGAGATCCGTTTGTCTTTGCCTCCTGGAGTGCTGAGATTAAGGCCTGCAACACCTTCACCTGCCAAAACAAAACCCGAATGTCTCCAAGGCTGCACAAGGAAGGCAACTCTCCCGAGCAGCCAACAGCAGTCTCCACCACAATGGGCTGTGGAGTTTCTCTTTACTAGTTACCCCTATCAAAACTCTCCTCAGAGATTTCTGACGCTAAGCTTCACAGTATTAGAGGGCAGCTTCTTGAACAACTTCCAGTGGGGAAGTAGTTCCAGTTTCTAGAAAATGAATCAACACTGGGATTTGATTTCTCTAAGGGACCCAGCAGCCAGCAAGGAAGGACACACCAAGGCGGGAGTGGCCACGGACCTTTAGAAGGTGCTCTTCAACTTAGCAAGTATAATTTCTGTCCCATCTGCTCTAGGTGGCACTAATTTTTTTCCAACAGGCATTGACGATGTAACATAATTTTAAAAAAAAAACCCTATATTTGTGTGTGTGTGTGTGTGCGTGCGTGCACACACACACACAAAGTCATGGAATGTGTGTGGAGTTCAGAGAACAAGTTGCAGGAGTTGGTTCTCTCCTGCCACGTGGGTCACAGAGATCCAGCTCAAGCTATTGGGCTTGGCAAGTCTCCTTACCTACTGAGCCATCTCGAAGGCTCACAGAGGCCATTACTAAAGAATGGCAAAGCAGCAACAGCTCCCTATGTCCAATCAAGACCTACAGCACTGTCAATACCTGCTCCCTGTCCCTTCATGTGGTTGTCTCTTCATGTGGTTGGCTCACGAGTTCTAACCAAAGTCCTTGTCTTGCTGGCTCATTAAACAGCAAAACAAACCTCTCAGAAACGTGAACTGCTTGTGATGTGTGCCCCCAAAGGAAAGGAGAGTCGCTGTATCTCTGTAACCATCATGAGTATGGTGGTTTCTAAACACGACCCAGAATTCTTCAGCACTGCTCCCATTAGGAGGAATCTGAAGTCAGGTCTGTCTGTGCTTGGATCAAGAAAACACAGAAGTGCCATACGGAAAGTTCCAAGGATTAGACAGAAAAAGCTGTCAAATTTCCGTGTGGTCGGTCATCTTGGAACCAGCAACACTCTGGGAGATGCCACACATCCTAAGAAAGAGAATCTGAGAATACCATATAGAAGAGGTACTTTCCAATGCTCTAGTTAAAACCACTAGCTTAACTCCCAACCAAAGGCCAACAGCCTGTCAGGCACCTGACACTGTGGATGCCATCATACCCTCAGACGACCACAGTCCAGCTGCTACCTAGCTGCAACTGCAGGAGACTCCTCAAGCAAAGACAGGCCAGCGGAGCCTCATTGCCTCCTCTCCAAATCCTGAGGCACAAACCATGTCCTAAATAAAATGGCTGCTGTCAACAGCGAAGCGGTAGGTGCAGCCAGAAAGACCACCACCATCCCCTTTCACCTCTTCTCTCCCCCCTGCCCCAAAAAGTCAAACATCAAAGAAGAGACAAACATTCAACCAGTGGGCTTCAAATCTATCACAAGAGCCTGAGCCCTTCCGCTGCTGGCCACAGAAGCCGTAAGAACCCATTCATCGTGCTTTGGCTGAGTCTGATGCCAAACAATGAGAGCAGCCCCGCTGAGTGGCTTTGGCCCTGGCTACAACAAACAGCGGATATTCCTTTCATTGTCTGCCTGCAAGCAGCTCATTTCAGTCAGTGCAAACATGAGTATCTCTCACAGAATCCAGCAAAACACAGCAAAGGAAAGCTCGGACAAGAATAGAACAAAAAATTTCCATCTTCCTGTAAGGAAATGAAAGGGGCTGATTCACCGAGCTCTCTGAGAGTCGCTTTGCAAATTTCTGTGACACTCTTGGTTAGAATCCGCTGGGGGTGCAGGGAGCCCTCTATGCTTACTGCTAAAAAACATCCACGAGTAGGAAGAGGAAGTCCAGAGAGAAGGGCTGAGCAAAGACAACCGGGATGCCTGCCAAGGACTAAGTTAGAGAGATGTTTAATACCCCCAGCCAAAACACACACACGCGCGCGATGTTAAATGTCCTCACAACAAATACTGAGGAAGGAAAAGAAAATCATGGTTCAGTAATAAAAGGTTAAGGTCCATGGGGACCAGAGCGCTCTGTCAATTTGATCATTCCTAAGACAAAGGAGACAATGCTGAGTCCATCTGTCAACTGCCGCAGCCTGCCTTCTGCAGTACACCTCAGAGACAGGGCTGCAACCTGGGAGAAGTCAGTCTGTGCTACAATAGCAGGCATGTGTCACCCAGTGACAGTCCCAGCTAAGGACCCAAGAATGTTCTCATGGGGTTTTACAGCTTCAAAATGAGACATTCCATTTTTTCTGTCAATGGTGTCAACTTTAGGATTACGTGGGTATTTCTATATTTTAGCCAAAGGCCAGACTGCATCATTTGCTACTGTGGCTATAAGTGAATGAATCTGTGCAAGCCTTGAACCTTTAATACATGACTTGAGCCTACATGTGCTCACAAGTCTTTGTCCACTTAGAAACGACTCAAATACGCTGGGCATGGTGCTCACACCGATTACCCCAGCTTTCGGGAGACAGAGGCAGGAGGATCTTGAGTTCCAGGCTAGTCTGAAATACAGACTGAGACCTAGCTCAAGAGACCAAGTGGGGGCAGGGCAAACAAAAGACCTATAATCCTACCTGAGCTGCTAGATGAGAGTTTCCAAAATCGAGATGGGGCAGAGGTATTCAAATACTCAAATACAGACAGAAATTATATTATTATCTTCAATGTTTTCTATTGCTTTTCATCAACCACCCAAACAAGCATTTCTTGGTTACAGCCCAATCTAAATTGCCTTTAAGCTGCTCTTTATTCCCCCGGGAGTCACCCCAATCAGGCAACCCGACTGTCCTCGTTTGTTTTCTGCCTCTGTAACAACACTGACTTTAAAAGCAGGTTAGGGAAGAATCAATTTAATTCACCTTCCAGCTTATAGCTCACTGTGCAATGCAGGAATTGAAGAACTAACTTGGAGGGATGCTGCTCACTGGCTTGCTCCTCACGACTTGCTCAGCCTGTTTTCTGACACAAGCCAGGGCCACCTGCACAGGGGTGGCACCATACTCAGTCAAGAAAATGTACCACAGGCTTGTCCACAGGCCAGTCTGATGGAGAAAATGCCTCCATAGAGGTTCTCTCTTTCCACGTGACTCCGATTTGAGTCAAGAGGACAAAAACTAACCAGTTCACCCACCAACATTGGGGTCCACTTACAATTTAGGCAGAACTGCCAAACAGCGTTTATGGTTCCTAAAATTCCTTCCATAGAAATCAAATTTCTTGCCGGGCGGTGGTGGTGCACACCTTTAATCCTAGCATTTGGGAGTAGAGGTAGGTGTATCTCTGTGAGTTTGAGACCAGCCTGGTCTACAGAGCTAGTTCCAGGACAGTCAGGGCTGCACAGAGAAACCCCATCTCAAAACAAAAAACCAAAACCAAAAATACACCAAAAACCAACCCCCCCCAAAGTAATTTCTTT
The DNA here is from genome assembly GCF_000317375.1 of Microtus ochrogaster. Taxonomy (NCBI): domain Eukaryota; kingdom Metazoa; phylum Chordata; class Mammalia; order Rodentia; family Cricetidae; genus Microtus; species Microtus ochrogaster. The sequence continues at coordinate 65,028,578 of NC_022013.1, read as the reverse complement.
GGCACAGAAAGCATCTTTAATAATAGTTTCACTGCTCCCCTAGCCTCCTGCCTAAGATGATAAAATCTACTCATTGAAAATAATTCAGAAAAGTGCCAAGAAATGGAAAATAAAGGCACTAGCCTTCCCAGAAGCAGCAGCAACCGGCGGAAACACCTGAGTGTAGACTCTTAGTTTTTGGAACCATCTTCTCCAACTACAAGGTGACAGATTGTTAAACTCCATTGTGAACTGATATTTCTATAGAACATAATAAAAACAAACACAGAAAGTAAAATGCCACAGCAGTGTCAAACTACTAAAAACTAAAAACAGATTTGCCAACGTCGTCTTTGTGACAGGATCTAACGCAGCTGAGGTTGCCGTGAGCTCCGGATCCGCCTGCCTAAGGCTCAGTGCTGGGATTGCGGGCATGAGCTACCATGCTTAGCTCAGAAGACTCACTGTTAACTTCTGTTATCTTAGCCCTAACTGGTGATCACAGCACGTTGCTCAGCCCACAGTAGGGATACTGGAAGTAGACCATTTTTCCTCTCATATGTATGCTTTTATTGTATATACCTTATAGTTTTGGGGTTTTTTATGTGTACATATGAGTCTTGTGAATGTATACTGTTGGGGGAGCTACTCTCAGAGGCCAGAAGAGGGTGCTGACTGCCTGCAGCTGGAGTTACAGGTGGTTGCAAATGATCGAGGTGGGTGCTGGGAACCAAACTCTGGTCCTTTAGAAGAGTAACAAGTACTCTTAACTGCTGAGCCTTCTCTACAGCCCCAACACACACTTTTCTTACCTAATGTTTCCAAAATACAGCCATTTGCCCAAGACCACGTGATCCCATTCTAATGCTAAAGGCCACCTTACAGCTGGATATAATAGTGGCCAGCTGTGATCCCAAAGCTTCTGTGATGGAGGCAGGAGGATCAGGAGTTTGAGGGCAGCTTGGGTTATATGAGACCTGTCTCCTCTCCCCCTTCCCACACCACAGAAGGCCAGTGTGAAAATGTTACCATAGGCCTGTGTAGTGGTGCACACACAGGAAGCAGGGTCATGAGTTCCAGGTCACTCAGGGATACATGGGGAAACCCTGTCTCGAATTTTAAAATGTTAATGTAGTAAAAGATGGCAGACTATTGTCCTTTCGTGAGCTAACACCTTCATAGGTGGACAGATTGTGGGATAGTAAAGGAGAATACAGCTTATGTTTTATCAAGGACGGTCA
>NC_022013.1:65025475-65027128 GCF_000317375.1 Microtus ochrogaster | reverse complement strand
GCCACCACCGCCCGGCTGGAGTTCTTTGAAATAGGGTCTTTCTTTACATAGTGGAGTATTATACAGCAGGGAAAAATAATGACATCGTGAACTTTGCAGGCAAATGGATGGAGCTAGAAAACATTACTTTGAGTGAGGTAACCCAGACCCAGAAAGACAATTACCATATGTACTCACTCATAAGTGGTTTTTTAAAAACATAATGCAAAGAAAACCAGCCTACAAATTACAATCCCAGAGAACCTAGACGACAATGAGGACTCTGAGAGACATACATGGATCTAATCTACATGGGAGGTAGAAAAATACAAGATCTCCTAAGTAAATTGGGAGCATGGGGACCATGGAAGAGGGTTGAAGGGGAGGGGAGAGAAAGGGAGGGGAGCAGAGAAAAATCTATAGCTCAAATAAAATCAATAAAAAAAAAAAAGTCTTTCTGTATAGCCTAGGTTGGCCTTGAACTCACAACCCTTCTCTCAGCTACCCAAGGGCTGAAATTACAGGTGTGACGCTTGCACTGGCTCTGTACAGTTTTGTTACCTGCAAAACTGAGGCAAAGAATATATCATAAAATTGTTTTGAGGACTCAATGCTCAACCCAGATGCTGGCACACCACAGGTGCTCAATAGTCAGTCATTATTAAAGACACATCCTAGAATCCCTGCCTGTGATTCCCCAACATGCTGCACCCTCTCCTCGCCCAGTCAGCAGCACCATTACCATCACTAGAATGGGGAAACTGAGGCCTGGTGCGTTAAGTGATGATCTACGGTCACACAGTCATAATGGGGCCACTTACCTAAAAGCAAATCCCATGAGAAGGTGGACCGGAGCTCGCTCAGCACGTCAGCTCATTTCGGCCAGCTATGTTACGTCTTTTTGAAACAGGCCCTTGGATAGTCCAGGAAGGCCTAGGACTGGATGTGTGGTAAAGGGTGACCTTGATGGTCCTGCCTTCTTCTCCTGAGCACTAGGATTACAGGCTCGAGTCAGCACACCCACCAAGCTGTTTCTGTGACTCAGCAGATGGCCGCAGCACAAAGTCTTGCTGACCTCAGGACTGCAAAGTCATCTTGCCTAATCCTGGCCAGTACAAGCCCTCTCTCTGGCTCCTTGACCAGCACCGTCTTCTCTGACCAAAAACGATCATGGAAACACCTAGGGGAGGAGAACTGGGCCATCACCAGACCTGGGGCCAGCCCAGCCTAGATGGACAACTCACGAGAGACTTTTGTTCAGCAAGCAGGCCTCAGCCCTCCTGCCATCCAAACACCTCATAAGTACTCCACCCTGAATGACCCTCAAAAGTAGATACACACCCAGCCAGCATCTCTTCTCGCTCCCTGAGCCACCTGAGGACCTCCCCACAGTCACAGATGAGACCCAAGGCGCTTCAAGGCCATCAGACCTCCTATTTTCACCCAAATTATGTGATGCTAGAGTCATGGTCTTTCCTTTCTATTTATTTATTTATTTATTTATTTATTTATTTATTTATTTATCTATCTATCTATTTATTATGTATACAACATTCTGCCTCGATGTATGCCCGCACGCCAGAGCAGGGTGCCAGATCTCAGTACAGATGGTTGTGAGCCACCATGTGGTTGCTGGGAATTGAACTCAGGACCTCTGGAAGAGCAGCCAGTGCT
>NC_022013.1:65020856-65025020 GCF_000317375.1 Microtus ochrogaster | reverse complement strand
CCCCCCCCCCCCCCCCCCGCATCAGCTGGAAAGCAGCAGGCCCTGTAGAGGTTTTACAGAGACCTGTTGTCTGGGCCAGCTGCTAACATGGCCCAGTAACAGGGGCAGACAGATTCTAAACTCCTAACTTCAACTACAAACTCACCTGTTTCTCTGGTGAGTTCTTAACCCTGTTCTCAAAGTCTACCTCACAGACTGAGGGGCCTCATCATGTGCTCCACTGAGAGAAAAACAAAAAAAAAAAAAAACACCGGCCTACAGACAGACTAAAGGCACTAGGTCTTGTTCCGCTGTGTTTAGAAATGGGGCCTTCAAAACAGCAACATTAAGTGAGGCTGTGCGGATAGGGCCCAGCACACAGATTAGCATGCTCAGAAGAGGATGAGATAGCCGCCTTCTTCCTGCTGAGAAGACAGCCCTGTGCAAGCTGGGAAGGGAGCCCAGTCCTGGGCGTCTGGCCTCCTGCTCCATGAGAAAACAGGATTATGTTGTTGGAGCTAACGATAAGACAAACGCAGCGACCTCCTTCCCCAGTCCTCGCACAGGCAATGGGTCATGTCGGCTCTCTTTCTGCTCCAGCTTTAGGCTGCTCTGGAGGGTGACTTCAAGATGACCGGAATCCTTCAGGCCTGGACTGTGACAGTCTCCACTCTGTCAGGGCCTCCTGTGTCCTCTTTTGGAACCTCTCTCACTCCACTATCCAAGGGGCAGCAGGCACAGGCCTCATCTTCAGTCCATCGCAGCTGCCCTGGCGTCTCAGGTGTCTCAAAAAACCTCAGGGACGAGCTGATATTCACTTCAACCAGACCTCATGTGGAAAACACAGTCAGGCTTCCCACAGCCCAACTGCCCTGCCACCAGGCCTAGAATTTGGTGCCTGCTTCAAGACATAGTTATTGGCTACTTAGAGTCAGTTATCACTTCAAATGCTCTAGCACTTTCTTCAAAGCACCATTTTGCTTCATGGGACCTTCCTGGCCCAGTGCCCACCATGTCTACATACACACAGGAGAAACTGGTAGGCTGTGCTGGCACTGCCCATTAATAAAGGGGTTTTCCTCTTCTGACTTGGCCTGATAACCCACTAGGGACAGAAGCCAGGCTCTCCAATGGGTGCCCTTCATTCCCGCCTACTCCCGAGTTCCCAAGCTCAAAACATGGCTGATTTCTCTTTTTGTTTTTTCTTTGTTTTTTTTTTTTTGTTTTGTTTTGTTTTTTCGAGACAGGGTTTCTCTGTAGCTTTGGTGCCCATCCTTGAACTAGCTCTTGTAGACCAGGCTGGTCTCGAACTCACAGAGACCCGCCTGCCTCTGCTTCCCAAGTGCTGGGATTAAAGGCAGCACCACCACCGCCTGGCTGGTTTTTGTTTTCTTAAGTGAAATGTTTGCTAGTTCCCGGAGGAGGAAAGGATAGATTCCGGGGCAGGCCTCATACATGCGGAGGACTCCAGTGATTTAATTCCAAGCCACCTTGTGAGACTGCTCTTCCTCCTCTGAGAGCAAGGGAAGCAGATAAACATTCACCAGGCAAGGCTCTTTGACCGCCCAGCGGAAGGGGGTTGGGAGGAGTCAGCTGTTGACAGCAGCCCAGGAGCTGAGCGACAGACTAGCAGGTGTCCATGACCTTCTCCTGCTCAGTCCCTTTCACAGTCCTAAGATACCCTCCTCTCAGAACAGGGAGGAGAAATGCTGAAAGCAGTTTAGTTTTAAAGGCATTTTATGCTATGTACGAATACATACACATACAGGTATTGTTGTAATTATTCTAAATCTTGGCCCTAACTAGATTTGGACATTTTGTATCTAATCTGTTTTAAGATATATTTGAAAAGAGAGAGAACAGACAAGACGTCTCAGTAGTTAAAGGTGCTTGCTGCCAAGCCAGATGGCCTGAGCTCCCAACCTCAGATCTACTCACATGGTAGAAGAACCTGACCCCACAACGTTGTCCTCTGACCTCCACATGCAATCCATGACACTTGGACACACACACATCACTCCCATAAAAATAATAAAACAATACTTCTTAACAGGGTCAGGCACGGTGGCACACATCTTTAATCCAAGCACGAATGAGGTAGAAAGCAGGTGGATCTCTGTGTGTTTGAGGCCAGCATGGGCTACAGAGTGAATTCCAGGACAGCCAGAGCTATATAGTGAGACTGTTTAAAAAAAGTCTTTTTAAAGACTATCCAGGTAAATGTGGTGGCATACTCCTGTAATCCACCAGAAGTTATGGTCAGCTGTGGTATTGTTTTGTTTTTTACATTTTTAAGATAATGCCTAACGAATCCCTACCACACATTCCCATCATTACATTGTACACAACAGTTCCAGATGCAGCAGTAAGGTCAACCAATGGCTGAAACGTCCAAAACTGTGGGTCTTTTCCTTTTTGCAAGGTGGTTACGTTGGGCATTTTGTCAGAGTAATGGAAAGCTGAGCAATGTATTAGGATATCAGCTCTATTCACGCAGAGCCTCAGTGGAGAACACCCTGCACGCGAGAATTAAAAACATTGCCGAGGGAACTCTCCTGGCAGCCAGAAATAATGGTACCCATAGATTAAAGCACATGGATAGGAATTTTGACTTGAAGCAGGGAAGCTGTTTGCCAAGGTGAGGGATGGTGATTAAAGGGAAGCTCTGTGCACAAGCGCACACACGCACGCACACACGCACGCACACACACACACAATGTGAAACAAGTGTCATGATGCTGTAAGTGATAACTAATGTGTGTGTTGAACTCTAATGTAACATGGACTAAATGGGAAATAAGTGAGCATGCGTTAGTTCAATGTTAGTGAATTGATAATATACATTAAATAAGTAGGTGTGGTTTGTTTTTTTGTTTTTTTTTTGGTTTTTCGAGACAGGGTTTCTCTGTGGTTTTGGAGCCTATCCTGAAACTAGCTCTTGTAGACCAGGCTGGTCTCGAACTCACAGAGATCCGCCTACCTCTGCCTCCCAAGTGCTGGGATTAAAGGCGTGCGCCACCACCGCCCGGCTGATTTTTTAATGGAGAGGGAGGTTCTAGAGATTGGAGGCAGCGTTTTACCATATTCTAGAAAAGTGATCCACCACTGAGCCATATCCCCAGCCCTTTTCACAAGCTTTGAGTCAGGGTCTCAGCTAGTTACTGGGATAGCCTTGAACTCTCCCCATAATCTAGGCAGACCTTGCTATCTTCCACCTCCACCTTCTAAGTGGGAGCTGGGTCTGTAGCTCTCTGCCTGATAGAATATGTGTCTATGGTTTTTGGAGACAGGACCTAGGCTGACCTTGAATACTGATGGGCCTCCACCTGCTAAATACCGGGATTAACAGGCTGGGAACAAAGTTAAAACCCAGTTAGCCTCCCAGTTATAGGCATGAGCTACCATGCTGGAGAAGCATCTTAATGTGGAACCCGCTCTTAGCCACAGCTGTGATCACTAATTTGGTGAACACTAAACCTGTTCATGGGAAAATAGAGGCAGGTTCTTTCGGGCCTCCAGCCATATGTCCATCAGCAGTCAAATGCCTGACCTTTGAAAAATTCATTCATTTATTTATTTCTATTTAAGCTAGGGTCTCATACCATAGCCCACTGCTCCCAAATTCACAGTAATTCTCCTGCTTCAATTTCTCCAGTACATTTTGATTTTGTATACGAGTTTCATGTAGCCCCGGCTGGTCTCAAACTCACCATGTAACTGAGGGTACCGTTGAACTCCTGACCCTCTAGCCTCTACCTCCCAAGTGCTAGGATTACAGAAGCGAGCCTGGCTGCTTACATTTTCGACCTACACCCCCAGCCCTAGACCCACACCATTGCTTTCTCTTTGTGCTGAGCTTATCCATGGATGCCTTCTTACTCCATGCTTCTGCCCAGGGGTCTGCAGCACAGCACTCCCCAGTTGTATATCAAACAGTCACTCAGCTCCTCATTCCTAATTGAGGGCAAGGCTTTGTCCTGTTTACCCAGGCACAGTTCCTGACCCAATGCTGGAGGCCAGGGCTTCACACAAACACATGCTTCTCAACTCCAGACTGGAGCAATATGATCATGAATTTGACAAGAAACACTGCTAGCCCTGTGCAGTCCAGGGTCACACAGAGTTACTGAGTTCTCAAACACAGTAGGTTAAAATGGGTGGTGGTGGCGCATCCCTTTAATCCCA